>NW_027459096.1:0-300889 GCF_050624435.1 Tenrec ecaudatus | reverse complement strand
GAGGGCTCCCCTAGGCTAAGGCTAGGGCTCCCCTAGCCTTCAGGCCAGGGCACCCCTAGGCTTTTGGCTCCCCTAGGCTAAGGCGAGGGCTCCCCTAGGCTAAGGCTAGGGCTCCCCTAGCCTTCAGGCCAGGCACCCCTAGGCTTTAGGCTCCCCTAGGCTAAGGCGAGGGCTCCCCTAGGCTAAGGCTAGGGCTCCCCTAGCCTTCAGGCCAGGGCACCCCTAGGCTTTAGGCTCCCCTAGGCTAAGGCGAGGGCTCCCCTAGGCTAAGGCTAGGGCTCCCCTAGCCTTCAGGCCAGGGCACCCCTAGGCTTTAGGCTCCCCTAGGCTAAGGCCAGGGCTCCCCTAGGCTAAGGCTAGGGCTCCCCTAGCCTTCAGGCCAGGGCACCCCTAGGCTTTAGGCTCCCCTAGGCTAAGGCCAGGGCTCCCCTAGGCTAAGGCTAGGGCTCCCCTAGCCTTCAGGCCAGGGCACCCCTAGGCTTTAGGCTCCCCTAGGCTAAGGCCAGGGCTCCCCTAGGCTAAGGCTAGGGCTCCCCTAGCCTTCAGGCCAGGGCACCCCTAGGCTTTAGGCTCCCCTAGGCTAAGGCCAGGGCTCCCCTAGGCTAAGGCTAGGGCTCCCCTAGCCTTCAGGCCAGGGCACCCCTAGGCTTTAGGCTCCCCTAGGCTAAGGCGAGGGCTCCCCTAGGCTAAGGCTAGGGCTCCCCTAGCCTTCAGGCCAGGGCACCCCTAGGCTTTTGGCTCCCCTAGGCTAAGGCGAGGGCTCCCCTAGGCTAAGGCTAGGGCTCCCCTAGCCTTCAGGCCAGGGCACCCCTAGGCTTTAGGCTCCCCTAGGCTAAGGCGAGGGCTCCCCTAGGCTAAGGCTAGGGCTCCCCTAGCCTTCAGGCCAGGGCACCCCTAGGCTTTTGGCTCCCCTAGGCTAAGGCGAGGGCTCCCCTAGGCTAAGGCTAGGGCTCCCCTAGCCTTCAGGCCAGGGCACCCCTAGGCTTTGGCTCCCCTAGGCTAAGGCGAGGGCTCCCCTAGGCTAAGGCTAGGGCTCCCCTAGCCTTCAGGCCAGGGCACCCCTAGGCTTTAGGCTCCCCTAGGCTAAGGCGAGGGCTCCCCTAGGCTAAGGCTAGGGCTCCCCTAGGCTAAGGCTAGAGCTCCCCTAGCCTTCAGGCCAGGGCACCCCTAGGCTTTAGGCTCCCCTAGGCTAAGGCGAGGGCTCCCCTAGGCTGGCTCCCCTAGGCTAAGGCTAGGGCTCCCCTAGCCTTCAGGCCAGGGCACCCCTAGGCTTTAGGCTCCCCTAGGCTAAGGCGAGGGCTCCCCTAGGCTAAGGCTAGGCTCCCCTAGGCTAAGGCTAGGGCTCCCCTAGCCTTCAGGCCAGGGCACCCCTAGGCTTTAGGCTCCCCTAGGCTAAGGCGAGGGCTCCCCTAGGCTAAGGCTAGGGCTCCCCTAGCCTTCAGGCCAGGGCACCCCTAGGCTTTAGGCTCCCCTAGGCTAAGGCGAGGGCTCCCCTAGGCTAAGGCTAGGGCTCCCCTAGCCTTCAGGCCAGGGCACCCCTAGGCTTTTGGCTCCCCTAGGCTAAGGCGAGGCCTCCCCTAGGCTAAGGCTAGGGCTCCCCTAGCCTTCAGGCCAGGGCACCCCTAGGCTTTTGGCTCCCCTAGGCTAAGGCGAGGGCTCCCCTAGGCTAAGGCTAGGGCTCCCCTAGCCTTCAGGCCAGGGCACCCCTAGGCTTTAGGCTCCCCTAGGCTAAGGCGAGGGCTCCCCTAGGCTAAGGCTAGGGCTCCCCTAGCCTTCAGGCCAGGGCACCCCTAGGCTTTAGGCTCCCCTAGGCTAAGGCCAGGGCTCCCCTAGGCTAAGGCTAGGGCTCCCCTAGCCTTCAGGCCAGGGCACCCCTAGGCTTTAGGCTCCCCTAGGCTAAGGCCAGGGCTCCCCTAGGCTAAGGCTAGGGCTCCCCTAGCCTTCAGGCCAGGGCACCCCTAGGCTTTAGGCTCCCCTAGGCTAAGGCGAGGGCTCCCCTAGGCTAAGGCTAGGGCTCCCCTAGCCTTCAGGCCAGGGCACCCCTAGGCTTTAGGCTCCCCTAGGCTAAGGCGAGGGCTCCCCTAGGCTAAGGCTAGGGCTCCCCTAGCCTTCAGGCCAGGGCACCCCTAGGCTTTAGGCTCCCCTAGGCTAAGGCGAGGGCTCCCCTAGGCTAAGGCTAGGGCTCCCCTAGCCTTCAGGCCAGGGCACCCCTAGGCTTTAGGCTCCCCTAGGCTAAGGCCAGGGCTCCCCTAGGCTAAGGCTAGGGCTCCCCTAGCCTTCAGGCCAGGGCACCCCTAGGCTTTAGGCTCCCCTAGGCTAAGGCCAGGGCTCCCCTAGGCTAAGGCTAGGGCTCCCCTAGCCTTCAGGCCAGGGCACCCCTAGGCTTTAGGCTCCCCTAGGCTAAGGCGAGGGCTCCCCTAGGCTAAGGCTAGGGCTCCCCTAGCCTTCAGGCCAGGGCACCCCTAGGCTTTAGGCTCCCCTAGGCTAAGGCCAGGGCTCCCCTAGGCTAAGGCTAGGGCTCCCCTAGCCTTCAGGCCAGGGCACCCCTAGGCTTTAGGCTCCCCTAGGCTAAGGCCAGGGCTCCCCTAGGCTAAGGCTAGGGCTCCCCTAGCCTTCAGGCCAGGGCACCCCTAGGCTTTAGGCTCCCCTAGGCTAAGGCGAGGGCTCCCCTAGGCTAAGGCTAGGGCTCCCCTAGCCTTCAGGCCAGGGCACCCCTAGGCTTTAGGCTCCCCTAGGCTAAGGCGAGGGCTCCCCTAGGCTAAGGCTAGGGCTCCCCTAGCCTTCAGGCCAGGGCACCCCTAGGCTTTTGGCTCCCCTAGGCTAAGGCGAGGGCTCCCCTAGGCTAAGGCTAGGGCTCCCCTAGCCTTCAGGCCAGGGCACCCCTAGGCTTTTGGCTCCCCTAGGCTAAGGCGAGGGCTCCCCTAGGCTAAGGCTAGGGCTCCCCTAGCCTTCAGGCCAGGGCACCCCTAGGCTTTTGGCTCCCCTAGGCTAAGGCGAGGGCTCCCCTAGGCTAAGGCTAGGGCTCCCCTAGCCTTCAGGCCAGGGCACCCCTAGGCTTTTGGCTCCCCTAGGCTAAGGCGAGGGCTCCCCTAGGCTAAGGCTAGGGCTCCCCTAGCCTTCAGGCCAGGGCACCCCTAGGCTTTTGGCTCCCCTAGGCTAAGGCGAGGGCTCCCCTAGGCTAAGGCTAGGGCTCCCCTAGCCTTCAGGCCAGGGCACCCCTAGGCTTTTGGCTCCCCTAGGCTAAGGCGAGGGCTCCCCTAGGCTAAGGCTAGGGCTCCCCTAGCCTTCAGGCCAGGGCACCCCTAGGCTTTTGGCTCCCCTAGGCTAAGGCGAGGGCTCCCCTAGGCTAAGGCTAGGCTCCCCTAGCCTTCAGGCCAGGGCACCCCTAGGCTTTTGGCTCCCCTAGGCTAAGGCGAGGGCTCCCCTAGGCTAAGGCTAGGGCTCCCCTAGCCTTCAGGCCAGGGCACCCCTAGGCTTTTGGCTCCCCTAGGCTAAGGCGAGGGCTCCCCTAGGCTAAGGCTAGGGCTCCCCTAGCCTTCAGGCCAGGGCACCCCTAGGCTTTTGGCTCCCCTAGGCTAAGGCGAGGGCTCCCCTAGGCTAAGGCTAGGGCTCCCCTAGCCTTCAGGCCAGGGCACCCCTAGGCTTTTGGCTCCCCTAGGCTAAGGCGAGGGCTCCCCTAGGCTAAGGCTAGGGCTCCCCTAGCCTTCAGGCCAGGGCACCCCTAGGCTTTTGGCTCCCCTAGGCTAAGGCGAGGGCTCCCCTAGGCTAAGGCTAGGGCTCCCCTAGCCTTCAGGCCAGGGCACCCCTAGGCTTTTGGCTCCCCTAGGCTAAGGCGAGGGCTCCCCTAGGCTAAGGCTAGGGCTCCCCTAGCCTTCAGGCCAGGGCACCCCTAGGCTTTTGGCTCCCCTAGGCTAAAGCGAGGGCTCCCCTAGGCTAAGGCTAGGGCTCCCCTAGCCTTCAGGCCAGGGCACCCCTAGGCTTTTGGCTCCCCTAGGCTAAGGCGAGGGCTCCCCTAGGCTAAGGCTAGGGCTCCCCTAGCCTTCAGGCCAGGGCACCCCTAGGCTTTTGGCTCCCTAGGCTAAGGCGAGGGCTCCCCTAGGCTAAGGCTAGGGCTCCCCTAGCCTTCAGGCCAGGGCACCCCTAGGCTTTAGGCTCCCCTAGGCTAAGGCCAGGGCTCCCCTAGGCTAAGGCTAGGGCTCCCCTAGCCTTCAGGCCAGGGCACCCCTAGGCTTTAGGCTCCCCTAGGCTAAGGCCAGGGCTCCCCTAGGCTAAGGCTAGGGCTCCCCTAGCCTTCAGGCCAGGGCACCCCTAGGCTTTAGGCTCCCCTAGGCTAAGGCGAGGGCTCCCCTAGGCTAAGGCTAGGGCTCCCCTAGCCTTCAGGCCAGGGCACCCCTAGGCTTTAGGCTCCCCTAGGCTAAGGCGAGGGCTCCCCTAGGCTAAGGCTAGGGCTCCCCTAGCCTTCAGGCCAGGGCACCCCTAGGCTTTAGGCTCCCCTAGGCTAAGGCGAGGGCTCCCCTAGGCTAAGGCTAGGGCTCCCCTAGCCTTCAGGCCAGGGCACCCCTAGGCTTTAGGCTCCCCTAGGCTAAGGCCAGGGCTCCCCTAGGCTAAGGCTAGGGCTCCCCTAGCCTTCAGGCCAGGGCACCCCTAGGCTTTAGGCTCCCCTAGGCTAAGGCCAGGGCTCCCCTAGGCTAAGGCTAGGGCTCCCCTAGCCTTCAGGCCAGGGCACCCCTAGGCTTTAGGCTCCCCTAGGCTAAGGCCAGGGCTCCCCTAGGCTAAGGCTAGGGCTCCCCTAGCCTTCAGGCCAGGGCACCCCTAGGCTTTAGGCTCCCCTAGGCTAAGGCCAGGGCTCCCCTAGGCTAAGGCTAGGGCTCCCCTAGCCTTCAGGCCAGGGCACCCCTAGGCTTTAGGCTCCCCTAGGCTAAGGCCAGGGCTCCCCTAGGCTAAGGCTAGGGCTCCCCTAGCCTTCAGGCCAGGGCACCCCTAGGCTTTAGGCTCCCCTAGGCTAAGGCCAGGGCTCCCCTAGGCTAAGGCTAGGGCTCCCCTAGCCTTCAGGCCAGGGCACCCCTAGGCTTTAGGCTCCCCTAGGCTAAGGCGAGGGCTCCCCTAGGCTAAGGCTAGGGCTCCCCTAGCCTTCAGGCCAGGGCACCCCTAGGCTTTTGGCTCCCCTAGGCTAAGGCGAGGGCTCCCCTAGGCTAAGGCTAGGGCTCCCCTAGCCTTCAGGCCAGGGCACCCCTAGGCTTTTGGCTCCCCTAGGCTAAGGCGAGGGCTCCCCTAGGCTAAGGCTAGGGCTCCCCTAGCCTTCAGGCCAGGGCACCCCTAGGCTTTTGGCTCCCCTAGGCTAAGGCGAGGGCTCCCCTAGGCTAAGGCTAGGGCTCCCCTAGCCTTCAGGCCAGGGCACCCCTAGGCTTTTGGCTCCCCTAGGCTAAGGCGAGGGCTCCCCTAGGCTAAGGCTAGGGCTCCCCTAGCCTTCAGGCCAGGGCACCCCTAGGCTTTTGGCTCCCCTAGGCTAAGGCGAGGGCTCCCCTAGGCTAAGGCTAGGGCTCCCCTAGCCTTCAGGCCAGGGCACCCCTAGGCTTTTGGCTCCCCTAGGCTAAGGCGAGGGCTCCCCTAGGCTAAGGCTAGGGCTCCCCTAGCCTTCAGGCCAGGGCACCCCTAGGCTTTTGGCTCCCCTAGGCTAAGGCGAGGGCTCCCCTAGGCTAAGGCTAGGGCTCCCCTAGCCTTCAGGCCAGGGCACCCCTAGGCTTTTGGCTCCCCTAGGCTAAGGCGAGGGCTCCCCTAGGCTAAGGCTAGGGCTCCCCTAGCCTTCAGGCCAGGGCACCCCTAGGCTTTTGGCTCCCCTAGGCTAAGGCGAGGGCTCCCCTAGGCTAAGGCTAGGGCTCCCCTAGCCTTCAGGCCAGGGCACCCCTAGGCTTTTGGCTCCCCTAGGCTAAGGCGAGGGCTCCCCTAGGCTAAGGCTAGGGCTCCCCTAGCCTTCAGGCCAGGGCACCCCTAGGCTTTTGGCTCCCCTAGGCTAAGGCGAGGGCTCCCCTAGGCTAAGGCTAGGGCTCCCCTAGCCTTCAGGCCAGGGCACCCCTAGGCTTTTGGCTCCCCTAGGCTAAGGCGAGGGCTCCCCTAGGCTAAGGCTAGGGCTCCCCTAGCCTTCAGGCCAGGGCACCCCTAGGCTTTTGGCTCCCCTAGGCTAAGGCGAGGGCTCCCCTAGGCTAAGGCTAGGGCTCCCCTAGCCTTCAGGCCAGGGCACCCCTAGGCTTTTGGCTCCCCTAGGCTAAGGCGAGGGCTCCCCTAGGCTAAGGCTAGGGCTCCCCTAGCCTTCAGGCCAGGGCACCCCTAGGCTTTTGGCTCCCCTAGGCTAAGGCGAGGGCTCCCCTAGGCTAAGGCTAGGGCTCCCCTAGCCTTCAGGCCAGGGCACCCCTAGGCTTTTGGCTCCCCTAGGCTAAGGCGAGGGCTCCCCTAGGCTAAGGCTAGGGCTCCCCTAGCCTTCAGGCCAGGGCACCCCTAGGCTTTTGGCTCCCCTAGGCTAAGGCGAGGGCTCCCCTAGGCTAAGGCTAGGGCTCCCCTAGCCTTCAGGCCAGGGCACCCCTAGGCTTTTGGCTCCCCTAGGCTAAGGCGAGGGCTCCCCTAGGCTAAGGCTAGGGCTCCCCTAGCCTTCAGGCCAGGGCACCCCTAGGCTTTTGGCTCCCCTAGGCTAAGGCGAGGGCTCCCCTAGGCTAAGGCTAGGGCTCCCCTAGCCTTCAGGCCAGGGCACCCCTAGGCTTTTGGCTCCCCTAGGCTAAGGCGAGGGCTCCCCTAGGCTAAGGCTAGGGCTCCCCTAGCCTTCAGGCCAGGGCACCCCTAGGCTTTTGGCTCCCCTAGGCTAAGGCGAGGGCTCCCCTAGGCTAAGGCTAGGGCTCCCCTAGCCTTCAGGCCAGGGCACCCCTAGGCTTTTGGCTCCCCTAGGCTAAGGCGAGGGCTCCCCTAGGCTAAGGCTAGGGCTCCCCTAGCCTTCAGGCCAGGGCACCCCTAGGCTTTTGGCTCCCCTAGGCTAAGGCGAGGGCTCCCCTAGGCTAAGGCTAGGGCTCCCCTAGCCTTCAGGCCAGGGCACCCCTAGGCTTTTGGCTCCCCTAGGCTAAGGCGAGGGCTCCCCTAGGCTAAGGCTAGGGCTCCCCTAGCCTTCAGGCCAGGGCACCCCTAGGCTTTTGGCTCCCCTAGGCTAAGGCGAGGGCTCCCCTAGGCTAAGGCTAGGGCTCCCCTAGCCTTCAGGCCAGGGCACCCCTAGGCTTTTGGCTCCCCTAGGCTAAGGCGAGGGCTCCCCTAGGCTAAGGCTAGGGCTCCCCTAGCCTTCAGGCCAGGGCACCCCTAGGCTTTTGGCTCCCCTAGGCTAAGGCGAGGGCTCCCCTAGGCTAAGGCTAGGGCTCCCCTAGCCTTCAGGCCAGGGCACCCCTAGGCTTTTGGCTCCCCTAGGCTAAGGCGAGGGCTCCCCTAGGCTAAGGCTAGGGCTCCCCTAGCCTTCAGGCCAGGGCACCCCTAGGCTTTTGGCTCCCCTAGGCTAAGGCGAGGGCTCCCCTAGGCTAAGGCTAGGGCTCCCCTAGCCTTCAGGCCAGGGCACCCCTAGGCTTTTGGCTCCCCTAGGCTAAGGCGAGGGCTCCCCTAGGCTAAGGCTAGGGCTCCCCTAGCCTTCAGGCCAGGGCACCCCTAGGCTTTTGGCTCCCCTAGGCTAAGGCGAGGGCTCCCCTAGCCTTCAGGCCAGGGCACCCCTAGGCTTTTGGCTCCCCTAGGCTAAGGCGAGGGCTCCCCTAGGCTAAGGCTAGGGCTCCCCTAGCCTTCAGGCCAGGGCACCCCTAGGCTTTTGGCTCCCCTAGGCTAAGGCGAGGGCTCCCCTAGGCTAAGGCTAGGGCTCCCCTAGCCTTCAGGCCAGGGCACCCCTAGGCTTTTGGCTCCCCTAGGCTAAGGCGAGGGCTCCCCTAGGCTAAGGCTAGGG
The DNA here is from genome assembly GCF_050624435.1 of Tenrec ecaudatus. Classification (NCBI taxonomy): domain Eukaryota; kingdom Metazoa; phylum Chordata; class Mammalia; order Afrosoricida; family Tenrecidae; genus Tenrec; species Tenrec ecaudatus. The sequence continues at coordinate 292,935 of NW_027459096.1, read as the reverse complement.
CTCCCCTAGCCTTCAGGCCAGGGCACCCCTAGGCTTTAGGCTCCCCTAGGCTAAGGCGAGGGCTCCCCTAGGCTAAGGCTAGGGCTCCCCTAGCCTTCAGGCCAGGGCACCCCTAGGCTTTAGGCTCCCCTAGGCTAAGGCGAGGGCTCCCCTAGGCTAAGGCTAGGGCTCCCCTAGCCTTCAGGCCAGGGCACCCCTAGGCTTTAGGCTCCCCTAGGCTAAGGCGAGGGCTCCCCTAGACTAAGGCTAGGGCTCCCCTAGCCTTCAGGCCAGGGCACCCCTAGGCTTTAGGCTCCCCTAGGCTAAGGCGAGGGCTCCTCTAGGCTAAGGCTAGGGCTCCCCTAGCCTTCAGGCCAGGGCACCCCTAGGCTTTAGGCTCCCCTAGGCTAAGGCGAGGGCTCCCCTAGGCTAAGGCTAGGGCTCCCCTAGCCTTCAGGCCAGGGCACCCCTAGGCTTTAGGCTCCCCTAGGCTAAGGCGAGGGCTCCCCTAGGCTAAGGCTAGGGCTCCCCTAGCCTTCAGGCCAGGGCACCCCTAGGCTTTAGGCTCCCCTAGGCTAAGGCGAGGGCTCCCCTAGGCTAAGGCTAGGGCTCCCCTAGCCTTCAGGCCAGGGCACCCCTAGGTTTTAGGCTCCCCTAGGCTAAGGCGAGGGCTCCCCTAGGCTAAGGCTAGGGCTCCCCTAGCCTTCAGGCCAGGGCACCCCTAGGCCTTAGGCTCCCCTAGGCTAAGGCGAGGGCTCCCCTAGGCTAAGGCTAGGGCTCCCCTAGCCTTCAGGCCAGGGCACCCCTAGGCTTTAGGCTCCCCTAGGCTAAGGCGAGGGCTCCCCTAGGCTAAGGCTAGGGCTCCCCTAGCCTTCAGGCCAGGGCACCCCTAGGCTTTAGGCTCCCCTAGGCTAAGGCGAGGGCTCCCCTAGGCTAAGGCTAGGGCTCCCCTAGCCTTCAGGCCAGGGCACCCCTAGGCTTTAGGCTCCCCTAGGCTAAGGCGAGGGCTCCCCTAGGCTAAGGCTAGGGCTCCCCTAGCCTTCAGGCCAGGGCACCCCTAGGCTTTAGGCTCCCCTAGGCTAAGGCGAGGGCTCCCCTAGGCTAAGGCTAGGGCTCCCCTAGCCTTCAGGCCAGGGCACCCCTAGGCTTTAGGCTCCCCTAGGCTAAGGCGAGGGCTCCCCTAGGCTAAGGCTAGGGCTCCCCTAGCCTTCAGGCCAGGGCACCCCTAGGCTTTAGGCTCCCCTAGGCTAAGGCGAGGGCTCCCCTAGGCTAAGACTAGGGCTCCCCTAGCCTTCAGGCCAGGGCACCCCTAGGCTTTAGGCTCCCCTAGGCTAAGACGAGGGCTCCCCTAGGCTAAGGCTAGGGCTCCCCTAGCCTTCAGGCCAGGGCACCCCTAGGCTTTAGGCTCCCCTAGGCTAAGGCGAGGGCTCCCCTAGGCTAAGGCTAGGGCTCCCCTAGCCTTCAGGCCAGGGCACCCCTAGGCTTTAGGCTCCCCTAGGCTAAGGCGAGGGCTCCCCTAGGCTAAGGCTAGGGCTCCCCTAGCCTTCAGGCCAGGGCACCCCTAGGCTTTAGGCTCCCCTAGGCTAAGGCGAGGGCTCCCCTAGGCTAAGGCTAGGGCTCCCCTAGCCTTCAGGCCAGGGCACCCCTAGGCTTTAGGGTCCCCTAGGCTAAGGCGAGGGCTCCCCTAGGCTAAGGCTAGGGCTCCCCTAGCCTTCAGGCCAGGGCACCCCTAGACTTTAGGCTCCCCTAGGCTAAGGCGAGGGCTCCCCTAGGCTAAGGCTAGGGCTCCCCTAGCCTTCAGGCCAGGGCACCCCTAGGCTTTAGGCTCCCCTAGGCTAAGGCGAGGGCTCCCCTAGGCTAAGGCTAGGGCTCCCCTAGCCTTCAGGCCAGGGCACCCCTAGGCTTTAGGCTCCCCTAGACTAAGGCGAGGGCTCCCCTAGGCTAAGGCTAGGGCTCCCCTAGCCTTCAGGCCAGGGCACCCCTAGGCTTTAGGCTCCCCTAGGCTAAGGCGAGGGCTCCCCTAGGCTAAGGCTAGGGCTCCCCTAGCCTTCAGGCCAGGGCACCCCTAGGCTTTAGGCTCCCCTAGGCTAAGGCGAGGGCTCCCCTAGGCTAAGGCTAGGGCTCCCCTAGCCTTCAGGCCAGGGCACCCCTAGGCTTTAGGCTCCCCTAGGCTAAGGCGAGGGCTCCCCTAGGCTAAGGCTAGGGCTCCCCTAGCCTTCAGGCCAGGGCACCCCTAGGCTTTAGGCTCCCCTAGGCTAAGGCGAGGGCTCGCCTAGGCTAAGGCTAGGGCTCCCCTAGCCTTCAGGCCAGGGCACCCCTAGGCTTTAGGCTCCCCTAGGCTAAGGCGAGGGCTCGCCTAGGCTAAGGCTAGGGCTCCCCTAGCCTTCAGGCCAGGGCACCCCTAGGCTTTAGGCTCCCCTAGGCTAAGGCGAGGGCTCCCCTAGGCTAAGGCTAGGGCTCCCCTAGCCTTCAGGCCAGGGCACCCCTAGGCTTTTGGCTCCCCTAGGCTAAGGCGAGGGCTCCCCTAGGCTAAGGCTAGGGCTCCCCTAGCCTTCAGGCCAGGGCACCCCTAGGCTTTTGGCTCCCCTAGGCTAAGGCGAGGGCTCCCCTAGGCTAAGGCTAGGGCTCCCCTAGCCTTCAGGCCAGGGCACCCCTAGGCTTTTGGCTCCCCTAGGCTAAGGCGAGGGCTCCCCTAGGCTAAGGCTAGGGCTCCCCTAGCCTTCAGGCCAGGGCACCCCTAGGCTTTTGGCTCCCCTAGGCTAAGGCGAGGGATCCCCTAGGCTAAGGCTAGGGCTCCCCTAGCCTTCAGGCCAGGGCACCCCTAGGCTTTTGGCTCCCCTAGGCTAAGGCGAGGGCTCCCCTAGGCTAAGGCTAGGGCTCCCCTAGCCTTCAGGCCAGGGCACCCCTAGGCTTTAGGCTCCCCTAGGCTAAGGCGAGGGCTCCCCTAGGCTAAGGCTAGGGCTCCCCTAGCCTTCAGGCTAGGGCACCCCTAGGCTTTTGGCTCCCCTAGGCTAAGGCGAGGGCTCCCCTAGGCTAAGGCTAGGGCTCCCCTAGCCTTCAGGCTAGGGCACCCCTAGGCTTTTGGCTCCCCTAGGCTAAGGCGAGGGCTCCCCTAGGCTAAGGCTAGGGCTCCCCTAGCCTTCAGGCTAGGGCACCCCTAGGCTTTTGGCTCCCCTAGGCTAAGGCGAGGGCTCCCCTAGGCTAAGGCTAGGGCTCCCCTAGCCTTCAGGCTAGGGCACCCCTAGGCTTTTGGCTCCCCTAGGCTAAGGCGAGGGCTCCCCTAGGCTAAGGCTAGGGCTCCCCTAGCCTTCAGGCTAGGGCACCCCTAGGCTTTTGGCTCCCCTAGGCTAAGGCGAGGGCTCCCCTAGGCTAAGGCTAGGGCTCCCCTAGCCTTCAGGCTAGGGCACCCCTAGGCTTTTGGCTCCCCTAGGCTAAGGCGAGGGCTCCCCTAGGCTAAGGCTAGGGCTCCCCTAGCCTTCAGGCTAGGGCACCCCTAGGCTTTTGGCTCCCCTAGGCTAAGGCGAGGGCTCCCCTAGGCTAAGGCTAGGGCTCCCCTAGCCTTCAGGCTAGGGCACCCCTAGGCTTTTGGCTGCCCTAGGCTAAGGCGAGGGCTCCCCTAGGCTAAGGCTAGGGCTCCCCTAGCCTTCAGGCTAGGGCACCCCTAGGCCTTTGGCTCCCCTAGGCTAAGGCGAGGGCTCCCCTAGGCTAAGGCTAGGGCTCCCCTAGCCTTCAGGCTAGGGCACCCCTAGGCCTTTGGCTCCCCTAGGCTAAGGCGAGGGCTCCCCTAGGCTAAGGCTAGGGCTCCCCTAGCCTTCAGGCTAGGGCACCCCTAGGCCTTTGGCTCCCCTAGGCTAAGGCTAGGGCTCCCCTAGCCTTCAGGCTAGGGCACCCCTAGGCTTTTGGCTCCCCTAGGCTAAGGCGAGGGCTCCCCTAGGCTAAGGCTAGGGCTCCCCTAGCCTTCAGGCTAGGGCACCCCTAGGCTTTTGGCTCCCCTAGGCTAAGGCGAGGGCTCCCCTAGGCTAAGGCTAGGGCTCCCCTAGCCTTCAGGCTAGGGCACCCCTAGGCTTTTGGCTCCCCTAGGCTAAGGCGAGGGCTCCCCTAGGCTAAGGCTAGGGCTCCCCTAGCCTTCAGGCTAGGGCACCCCTAGGCTTTTGGCTGCCCTAGGCTAAGGAGAGGGCTCCCCTAGGCTAAGGCTAGGGCTCCCCTAGCCTTCAGGCTAGGGCACCCCTAGGCCTTTGGCTCCCCTAGGCTAAGGCGAGGGCTCCCCTAGGCTAAGGCTAGGGCTCCCCTAGCCTTCAGGCTAGGGCACCCCTAGGCCTTTGGCTCCCCTAGGCTAAGGCGAGGGCTCCCCTAGGCTAAGGCTAGGGCTCCCCTAGCCTTCAGGCTAGGGCACCCCTAGGCCTTTGTCTCCCCTAGGCTAAGGCGAGGGCTCCCCTAGGCTAAGGCTAGGGCTCCCCTAGCCTTCAGGCTAGGGCACCCCTAGGCCTTTGGCTCCCCTAGGCTAAGGCGAGGGCTCCCCTAGGCTAAGGCTAGGGCTCCCCTAGCCTTCAGGCTAGGGCACCCCTAGGCCTTTGGCTCCCCTAGGCTAAGGCGAGGGCTCCCCTAGGCTAAGGCTAGGGCTCCCCTAGCCTTCAGGCTAGGGCACCCCTAGGCCTTTGGCTCCCCTAGGCTAAGGCGAGGGCTCCCCTAGGCTAAGGCTAGGGCTCCCCTAGCCTTCAGGCTAGGGCACCCCTAGGCCTTTGGCTCCCCTAGGCTAAGGCGAGGGCTCCCCTAGGCTAAGGCTAGGGCTCCCCTAGCCTTCAGGCTAGGGCACCCCTAGGCCTTTGGCTCCCCTAGGCTAAGGCGAGGGCTCCCCTAGGCTAAGGCTAGGGCTCCCCTAGCCTTCAGGCTAGGACACCCCTAGGCCTTTGGCTCCCCTAGGCTAAGCGAGGGCTCCCCTAGGCTAAGGCTAGGGCTCCCCTAGCCTTCAGGCTAGGGCACCCCTAGGCCTTTGGCTCCCCTAGGCTAAGGCGAGGGCTCCCCTAGGCTAAGGCTAGGGCTCCCCTAGCCTTCAGGCTAGGGCACCCCTAGGCCTTTGGCTCCCCTAGGCTAAGGCGAGGGCTCCCCTAGGCTAAGGCTAGGGCTCCCCTAGCCTTCAGGCTAGGGCACCCCTAGGCCTTTGGCTCCCCTAGGCTAAGGCGAGGGCTCCCCTAGGCTAAGGCTAGGGCTCCCCTAGCCTTCAGGCTAGGGCACCCCTAGGCCTTTGGCTCCCCTAGGCTAAGGCGAGGGCTCCCCTAGGCTAAGGCTAGGGCTCCCCTAGCCTTCAGGCTAGGGCACCCCTAGGCCTTTGGCTCCCCTAGGCTAAGGCGAGGGCTCCCCTAGACTAAGGCTAGGGCTCCCCTAGCCTTCAGGCTAGGGCACCCCTAGGCCTTTGGCTCCCCTAGGCTAAGGCGAGGGCTCCCCTAGGCTAAGGCTAGGGCTCCCCTAGCCTTCAGGCTAGGGCACCCCTAGGCCTTTGGCTCCCCTAGGCTAAGGCAAGGGCTCCCCTAGGCTAAGGCTAGGGCTCCCCTAGCCTTCAGGCTAGGGCACCCCTAGGCCTTAGGCTCCCCTAGGCTAAGGCGAGGGCTCCCCTAGGCTAAGGCTAGGGCTCCCCTAGCCTTCAGGCTAGGGCACCCATAGGCCTTAGGCTCCCCTAGGCTAAGGCGAGGGCTCCCCTAGGCTAAGGCTAGGGCTCCCCTAGCTTTCAGGCTAGGGCACCCCAAGGCCTTAGGCTCCCCTAGGTTAAGGCGAGGGCTCCCCTAGGCTAAGGCTAGGGCTCCCCTAGCCTTCAGGCTAGGGCACCCCTAGGCCTTAGGCTCCCCTAGGCTAAGGCGAGGGCTCCCCTAGGCTAAGGCTAGGGCTCCCCTAGCCTTCAGGCTAGGGCACCCCTAGGCCTTAGGCTCCCCTAGGCTAAGGCGAGGGCTCCCCTAGGCTAAGGCTAGGGCTCCCCTAGCCTTCAGGCTAGGGCACCCCTAGGCCTTAGGCTCCCCTAGGCTAAGGCGAGGGCTCCCCTAGGCTAAGGCTAGGGCTCCCCTAGCCTTCAGGCTAGGGCACCCCTAGGCCTTAGGCTCCCCTAGGCTAAGGCGAGGGCTCCCCTAGGCTAAGGCTAGGGCTCCCCTAGCCTTCAGGCTAGGGCACCCCTAGGCCTTTGGCTCCCCTAGGCTAAGGCTAGGGCTCCCCTAGCCTTCAGGCTAGGGCACCCCTAGGCCTTTGGCTCCCCTAGGCTAAGGCGAGGGCTCCCCTAGGCTAAGGCTAGGGCTCCCCTAGCCTTCAGGCTAGGGCACCCCTAGGCCTTTGGCTCCCCTAGGCTAAGGCGAGCGCTCCCCTAGGCTAAGGCTAGGGCTCCCCTAGCCTTCAGGCTAGGGCACCCCTAGGCCTTTGGCTCCCCTAGGCTAAGGCGAGGGCTCCCCTAGGCTAAGGCTAGGGCTCCCCTAGCCTTCAGGCTAGGGCACCCCTAGGCCTTAGGCTCCCCTAGGCTAAGGCGAGGGCTCCCCTAGGCTAAGGCTAGGGCTCCCCTAGCCTTCAGGCTAGGGCACCCCTAGGCCTTTGGCTCCCCTAGGCTAAGGCGAGGGCTCCCCTAGGCTAAGGCTAGGGCTCCCCTAGCCTTCAGGCTAGGGCACCCCTAGGCCTTAGGCTCCCCTAGGCTAAGGCGAGGGCTCCCCTAGGCTAAGGCTAGGGCTCCCCTAGCCTTCAGGCTAGGGCACCCCTAGGCCTTTGGCTCCCCTAGGCTAAGGCGAGGGCTCCCCTAGGCTAAGGCTAGGGCTCCCCTAGCCTTCAGGCTAGGGCACCCCTAGGCCTTTGGCTCCCCTAGGCTAAGGCGAGGGCTCCCCTAGGCTAAGGCTAGGGCTCCCCTAGCCTTCAGGCCAGGGCACCCCTAGGCCTTTGGCTCCCCTAGGCTAAGGCGAGGGCTCCCCTAGGCTAAGGCTAGGGCTCCCCTAGCCTTCAGGCTAGGGCACCCCTAGGCCTTTGGCTCCCCTAGGCTAAGGCGAGGGCTCCCCTAGGCTAAGGCTAGGGCTCCCCTAGCCTTCAGGCTAGGGCACCCCTAGGCCTTAGGCTCCCCTAGGCTAAGGCGAGGGCTCCCCTAGGCTAAGGCTAGGGCTCCCCTAGCCTTCAGGCTAGGGCACCCCTAGGCCTTAGGCTCCCCTAGGCTAAGGCGAGGGCTCCCCTAGGCTAAGGCTAGGGCTCCCCTAGCCTTCAGGCTAGGGCACCCCTAGGCCTTAGGCTCCCCTAGGCTAAGGCGAGGGCTCCCCTAGGCTAAGGCAAGGGCTCCCCTAGCCTTCAGGCTAGGGCACCCCTAGGCCTTAGGCTCCCCTAGGCTAAGGCGAGGGCTCCCCTAGGCTAAGGCTAGGGCTCCCCTAGCCTTCAGGCTAGGGCACCCCTAGGCCTTAGGCTCCCCTAGGCTAAGGCGAGGGCTCCCCTAGGCTAAGGCTAGGGCTCCCCTAGCCTTCAGGCTAGGGCACCCCTAGGCCTTAGGCTCCCCTAGGCTAAGGCGAGGGCTCCCCTAGGCTAAGGCTAGGGCTCCCCTAGCCTTCAGGCTAGGGCACCCCTAGGCCTTAGGCTCCCCTAGGCTAAGGCGAGGGCTCCCCTAGGCTAAGGCTAGGGCTCCCCTAGCCTTCAGGCTAGGGCACCCCTAGGCCTTAGGCTCCCCTAGGCTAAGGCGAGGGCTCCCCTAGGCTAAGGCGAGGGCTCCCCTAGCCTTCAGGCTAGGGCACCCCTAGGCCTTAGGCTCCCCTAGGCTAAGGCGAGGGCTCCCCTAGGCTAAGGCTAGGGCTCCCCTAGCCTTCAGGCTAGGGCACCCCTAGGCCTTAGGCTCCCCTAGGCTAAGGCGAGGGCTCCCCTAGGCTAAGGCTAGGGCTCCCCTAGCCTTCAGGCTAGGGCACCCCTAGGCCTTTGGCTCCCCTAGGCTAAGGCGAGGGCTCCCCTAGGCTAAGGCTAGGGCTCCCCTAGCCTTCAGGCTAGGGCACCCCTAGGCCTTTGGCTCCCCTAGGCTAAGGCGAGGGCTCCCCTAGGCTAAGGCTAGGGCTCCCCTAGCCTTCAGGCTAGGGCACCCCTAGGCCTTTGGCTCCCCTAGGCTAAGGCGAGGGCTCCCCTAGGCTAAGGCTAGGGCTCCCCTAGCCTTCAGGCTAGGGCACCCCTAGGCCTTTGGCTCCCCTAGGCTAAGGCGAGGGCTCCCCTAGGCTAAGGCTAGGGCTCCCCTAGCCTTCAGGCTAGGGCACCCCTAGGCCTTTGGCTCCCCTAGGCTAAGGCGAGGGCTCCCCTAGGCTAAGGCTAGGGCTCCCCTAGCCTTCAGGCTAGGGCACCCCTAGGCCTTTGGCTCCCCTAGGCTAAGGCGAGGGCTCCCCTAGGCTAAGGCTAGGGCTCCCCTAGCCTTCAGGCTCGGGCACCCCTAGGCCTTTGGCTCCCCTAGGCTAAGGCGAGGGCTCCCCTAGGCTATGGCTAGGGCTCCCCTAGCCTTCAGGCTAGGGCACCCCTAGGCCTTAGGCTCCCCTAGGCTAAGGCGAGGGCTCCCCTAGGCTAAGGCTAGGGCTCCCCTAGCCTTCAGGCTAGGGCACCCCTAGGCCTTAGGCTCCCCTAGGCTAAGGCGAGGGCTCCCCTAGGCTAAGGCTAGGGCTCCCCTAGCCTTCAGGCTAGGGCACCCCTAGGCCTTAGGCTCCCCTAGGCTAAGGCGAGGGCTCCCCTAGGCTAAGGCTAGGGCTCCCCTAGCCTTCAGGCTAGGGCACCCCTAGGCCTTAGGCTCCCCTAGGCTAAGGCGAGGGCTCCCCTAGGCTAAGGCTAGGGCTCCCCTAGCCTTCAGGCTAGGGCACCCCTAGGCCTTAGGCTCCCCTAGGCTAAGGCGAGGGCTCCCCTAGGCTAAGGCTAAGGCTCCCCTAGCCTTCAGGCTAGGGCACCCCTAGGCCTTAGGCTCCCCTAGGCTAAGGCGAGGGCTCCCCTAGGCTAAGGCTAGGGCTCCCCTAGCCTTCAGGCTAGGGCACCCCTAGGCCTTAGGCTCCCCTAGGCTAAGGCGAGGGCTCCCCTAGGCTAAGGCTAGGGCTCCCCTAGCCTTCAGGCTAGGGCACCCCTAGGCCTTAGGCTCCCCTAGTCTAAGGCGAGGGCTCCCCTAGGCTAAGGCTAGGGCTCCCCTAGCCTTCAGGCTAGGGCACCCCTAGGCCTTAGGCTCCCCTAGGCTAAGGCGAGGGCTCCCCTAGGCTAAGGCTAGGGCTCCCCTAGCCTTCAGGCTAGGGCACCCCTAGGCCTTAGGCTCCCCTAGGCTAAGGCGAGGGCTCCCCTAGGCTAAGGCTAGGGCTCCCCTAGCCTTCAGGCTAGGGCACCCCTAGGCCTTTGGCTCCCCTAGGCTAAGGCTAGGGCTCCCCTAGCCTTCAGGCTAGGGCACCCCTAGGCCTTTGGCTCCCCTAGGCTAAGGCGAGGGCTCCCCTAGGCTAAGGCTAGGGCTCCCCTAGCCTTCAGGCTAGGGCACCCCTAGGCCTTTGGCTCCCCTAGGCTAAGGCGAGCGCTCCCCTAGGCTAAGGCTAGGGCTCCCCTAGCCTTCAGGCTAGGGCACCCCTAGGCCTTTGGCTCCCCTAGGCTAAGGCGAGGGCTCCCCTAGGCTAAGGCTAGGGCTCCCCTAGCCTTCAGGCTAGGGCACCCCTAGGCCTTAGGCTCCCCTAGGCTAAGGCGAGGGCTCCCCTAGGCTAAGGCTAGGGCTCCCCTAGCCTTCAGGCTAGGGCACCCCTAGGCCTTTGGCTCCCCTAGGCTAAGGCGAGGGCTCCCCTAGGCTAAGGCTAGGGCTCCCCTAGCCTTCAGGCTAGGGCACCCCTAGGCCTTAGGCTCCCCTAGGCTAAGGCGAGGGCTCCCCTAGGCTAAGGCTAGGGCTCCCCTAGCCTTCAGGCTAGGGCACCCCTAGGCCTTTGGCTCCCCTAGGCTAAGGCGAGGGCTCCCCTAGGCTAAGGCTAGGGCTCCCCTAGCCTTCAGGCTAGGGCACCCCTAGGCCTTTGGCTCCCCTAGGCTAAGGCGAGGGCTCCCCTAGGCTAAGGCTAGGGCTCCCCTAGCCTTCAGGCTAGGGCACCCCTAGGCCTTTGGCTCCCCTAGGCTAAGGCGAGGGCTCCCCTAGGCTAAGGCTAGGGCTCCCCTAGCCTTCAGGCTAGGGCACCCCTAGGCCTTTGGCTCCCCTAGGCTAAGGCGAGGGCTCCCCTAGGCTAAGGCTAGGGCTCCCCTAGCCTTCAGGCTAGGGCACCCCTAGGCCTTAGGCTCCCCTAGGCTAAGGCGAGGGCTCCCCTAGGCTAAGGCTAGGGCTCCCCTAGCCTTCAGGCTAGGGCACCCCTAGGCCTTAGGCTCCCCTAGGCTAAGGCGAGGGCTCCCCTAGGCTAAGGCTAGGGCTCCCCTAGCCTTCAGGCTAGGGCACCCCTAGGCCTTAGGCTCCCCTAGGCTAAGGCGAGGGCTCCCCTAGGCTAAGGCTAGGGCTCCCCTAGCCTTCAGGCTAGGGCACCCCTAGGCCTTTGGCTCCCCTAGGCTAAGGCTAGGGCTCCCCTAGCCTTCAGGCTAGGGCACCCCTAGGCCTTTGGCTCCCCTAGGCTAAGGCGAGGGCTCCCCTAGGCTAAGGCTAGGGCTCCCCTAGCCTTCAGGCTAGGGCACCCCTAGGCCTTTGGCTCCCCTAGGCTAAGGCGAGGGCTCCCCTAGGCTAAGGCTAGGGCTCCCCTAGCCTTCAGGCTAGGGCACCCCTAGGCCTTTGGCTCCCCTAGGCTAAGGCGAGGGCTCCCCTAGGCTAAGGCTAGGGCTCCCCTAGCCTTCAGGCTAGGGCACCCCTAGGCCTTAGGCTCCCCTAGGCTAAGGCGAGGGCTCCCCTAGGCTAAGGCTAGGGCTCCCCTAGCCTTCAGGCTAGGGCACCCCTAGGCCTTTGGCTCCCCTAGGCTAAGGCGAGGGCTCCCCTAGGCTAAGGCTAGGGCTCCCCTAGCCTTCAGGCTAGGGCACCCCTAGGCCTTAGGCTCCCCTAGGCTAAGGCGAGGGCTCCCCTAGGCTAAGGCTAGGGCTCCCCTAGCCTTCAGGCTAGGGCACCCCTAGGCCTTTGGCTCCCCTAGGCTAAGGCGAGGGCTCCCCTAGGCTAAGGCTAGGGCTCCCCTAGCCTTCAGGCTAGGGCACCCCTAGGCCTTTGGCTCCCCTAGGCTAAGGCGAGGGCTCCCCTAGGCTAAGGCTAGGGCTCCCCTAGCCTTCAGGCTAGGGCACCCCTAGGCCTTTGGCTCCCCTAGGCTAAGGCGAGGGCTCCCCTAGGCTAAGGCTAGGGCTCCCCTAGCCTTCAGGCTAGGGCACCCCTAGGCCTTTGGCTCCCCTAGGCTAAGGCGAGGGCTCCCCTAGGCTAAGGCTAGGGCTCCCCTAGCCTTCAGGCTAGGGCACCCCTAGGCCTTAGGCTCCCCTAGGCTAAGGCGAGGGCTCCCCTAGGCTAAGGCTAGGGCTCCCCTAGCCTTCAGGCTAGGGCACCCCTAGGCCTTAGGCTCCCCTAGGCTAAGGCGAGGGCTCCCCTAGGCTAAGGCTAGGGCTCCCCTAGCCTTCAGGCTAGGGCACCCCTAGGCCTTAGGCTCCCCTAGGCTAAGGCGAGGGCTCCCCTAGGCTAAGGCTAGGGCTCCCCTAGCCTTCAGGCTAGGGCACCCCTAGGCCTTAGGCTCCCCTAGGCTAAGGCGAGGGCTCCCCTAGGCTAAGGCTAGGGCTCCCCTAGCCTTCAGGCTAGCGCACCCCTAGGCCTTAGGCTCCCCTAGGCTAAGGCGAGGGCTCCCCTAGGCTAAGGCTAGGGCTCCCCTAGCCTTCAGGCTAGGGCACCCCTAGGCCTTAGGCTCCCCTAGGCTAAGGCGAGGGCTCCCCTAGGCTAAGGCTAGGGCTCCCCTAGCCTTCAGGCTAGGGCACCCCTAGGCCTTAGGCTCCCCTAGGCTAAGGCGAGGGCTCCCCTAGGCTAAGGCTAGGGCTCCCCTAGCCTTCAGGCTAGGGCACCCCTAGGCCTTAGGCTCCCCTAGGCTAAGGCGAGGGCTCCCCTAGGCTAAGGCTAGGGCTCCCCTAGCCTTCAGGCTAGGGCACCCCTAGGCCTTAGGCTCCCCTAGGCTAAGGCGAGGGCTCCCCTAGGCTAAGGCTAGGGCTCCCCTAGCCTTCAGGCTAGGGCACCCCTAGGCCTTTGGCTCCCCTAGGCTAAGGCGAGGGCTCCCCTAGGCTAAGGCTAGGGCTCCCCTAGCCTTCAGGCTAGGGCACCCCTAGGCCTTTGGCTCCCCTAGGCTAAGGCGAGGGCTCCCCTAGGCTAAGGCTAGGGCTCCCCTAGCCTTCAGGCTAGGGCACCCCTAGGCCTTTGGCTCCCCTAGGCTAAGGCGAGGGCTCCCCTAGGCTAAGGCTAGGGCTCCCCTAGCCTTCAGGCTAGGGCACCCCTAGGCCTTTGGCTCCCCTAGGCTAAGGCGAGGGCTCCCCTAGGCTAAGGCTAGGGCTCCCCTAGCCTTCAGGCTAGGGCACCCCTAGGCCTTTGGCTCCCCTAGGCTAAGGCGAGGGCTCCCCTAGGCTAAGGCTAGGGCTCCCCTAGCCTTCAGGCTAGGGCACCCCTAGGCCTTTGGCTCCCCTAGGCTAAGGCGAGGGCTCCCCTAGGCTAAGGCTAGGGCTCCCCTAGCCTTCAGGCTAGGGCACCCCTAGGCCTTTGGCTCCCCTAGGCTAAGGCGAGGGCTCCCCTAGGCTAAGGCTAGGGCTCCCCTAGCCTTCAGGCTAGGGCACCCCTAGGCCTTAGGCTCCCCTAGGCTAAGGCGAGGGCTCCCCTAGGCTAAGGCTAGGGCTCCCCTAGCCTTCAGGCTAGGGCACCCCTAGGCCTTAGGCTCCCCTAGGCTAAGGCGAGGGCTCCCCTAGGCTAAGGCTAGGGCTCCCCTAGCCTTCAGGCTAGGGCACCCCTAGGCCTTAGGCTCCCCTAGGCTAAGGCGAGGGCTCCCCTAGGCTAAGGCTAGGGCTCCCCTAGCCTTCAGGCTAGGGCACCCCTAGGCCTTAGGCTCCCCTAGGCTAAGGCGAGGGCTCCCCTAGGCTAAGGCTAGGGCTCCCCTAGCCTTCAGGCTAGGGCACCCCTAGGCCTTAGGCTCCCCTAGGCTAAGGCGAGGGCTCCCCTAGGCTAAGGCTAGGGCTCCCCTAGCCTTCAGGCTAGGGCACCCCTAGGCCTTAGGCTCCCCTAGGCTAAGGCGAGGGCTCCCCTAGGCTAAGGCTAGGGCTCCCCTAGCCTTCAGGCTAGGGCACCCCTAGGCCTTAGGCTCCCCTAGGCTAAGGCGAGGGCTCCCCTAGGCTAAGGCTAGGGCTCCCCTAGCCTTCAGGCTAGGGCACCCCTAGGCCTTAGGCTCCCCTAGGCTAAGGCGAGGGCTCCCCTAGGCTAAGGCTAGGGCTCCCCTAGCCTTCAGGCTAGGGCACCCCTAGGCCTTAGGCTCCCCTAGGCTAAGGCGAGGGCTCCCCTAGGCTAAGGCTAGGGCTCCCCTAGCCTTCAGGCTAGGGCACCCCTAGGCCTTAGGCTCCCCTAGGCTAAGGCGAGGGCTCCCCTAGGCTAAGGCTAGGGCTCCCCTAGCCTTCAGGCTAGGGCACCCCTAGGCCTTAGGCTCCCCTAGGCTAAGGCGAGGGCTCCCCTAGGCTAAGGCTAGGGCTCCCCTAGCCTTCAGGCTAGGGCACCCCTAGGCCTTAGGCTCCCCTAGGCTAAGGCGAGGGCTCCCCTAGGCTAAGGCTAGGGCTCCCCTAGCCTTCAGGCTAGGGCACCCCTAGGCCTTAGGCTCCCCTAGGCTAAGGCGAGGGCTCCCCTAGGCTAAGGCTAGGGCTCCCCTAGCCTTCAGGCTAGGGCACCCCTAGGCCTTAGGCTCCCCTAGGCTAAGGCGAGGGCTCCCCTAGGCTAAGGCTAGGGCTCCCCTAGCCTTCAGGCTAGGGCACCCCTAGGCCTTAGGCTCCCCTAGGCTAAGGCGAGGGCTCCCCTAGGCTAAGGCTAGGGCTCCCCTAGCCTTCAGGCTAGGGCACCCCTAGGCCTTAGGCTCCCCTAGGCTAAGGCGAGGGCTCCCCTAGGCTAAGGCTAGGGCTCCCCTAGCCTTCAGGCTAGGGCACCCCTAGGCCTTAGGCTCCCCTAGGCTAAGGCGAGGGCTCCCCTAGGCTAAGGCTAGGGCTCCCCTAGCCTTCAGGCTAGGGCACCCCTAGGCCTTAGGCTCCCCTAGGCTAAGGCGAGGGCTCCCCTAGGCTAAGGCTAGGGCTCCCCTAGCCTTCAGGCTAGGGCACCCCTAGGCCTTAGGCTCCCCTAGGCTAAGGCGAGGGCTCCCCTAGGCTAAGGCTAGGGCTCCCCTAGCCTTCAGGCTAGGGCACCCCTAGGCCTTAGGCTCCCCTAGGCTAAGGCGAGGGCTCCCCTAGGCTAAGGCTAGGGCTCCCCTAGCCTTCAGGCTAGGGCACCCCTAGGCCTTAGGCTCCCCTAGGCTAAGGCGAGGGCTCCCCTAGGCTAAGGCTAGGGCTCCCCTAGCCTTCAGGCTAGGGCACCCCTAGGCCTTAGGCTCCCCTAGGCTAAGGCGAGGGCTCCCCTAGGCTAAGGCTAGGGCTCCCCTAGCCTTCAGGCTAGGGCACCCCTAGGCCTTAGGCTCCCCTAGGCTAAGGCGAGGGCTCCCCTAGGCTAAGGCTAGGGCTCCCCTAGCCTTCAGGCTAGGGCACCCCTAGGCCTTAGGCTCCCCTAGGCTAAGGCGAGGGCTCCCCTAGGCTAAGGCTAGGGCTCCCCTAGCCTTCAGGCTAGGGCACCCCTAGGCCTTAGGCTCCCCTAGGCTAAGGCGAGGGCTCCCCTAGGCTAAGGCTAGGGCTCCCCTAGCCTTCAGGCTAGGGCACCCCTAGGCCTTAGGCTCCCCTAGGCTAAGGCGAGGGCTCCCCTAGGCTAAGGCTAGGGCTCCCCTAGCCTTCAGGCTAGGGCACCCCTAGGCCTTAGGCCCCCTAGGCTAAGGCGAGGGCTCCCCTAGGCTAAGGCTAGGGCTCCCCTAGCCTTCAGGCTAGGGCACCCCTAGGCCTTAGGCCCCCTAGGCTAAGGCGAGGGCTCCCCTAGGCTAAGGCTAGGGCTCCCCTAGCCTTCAGGCTAGGGCACCCCTAGGCCTTAGGCCCCCCTAGGCTAAGGCGAGGGCTCCCCTAGGCTAAGGCTAGGGCTCCCCTAGCCTTCAGGCTAGGGCACCCCTAGGCCTTAGGCCCCCCTAGGCTAAGGCGAGGGCTCCCCTAGGCTAAGGCTAGGGCTCCCCTAGCCTTCAGGCTAGGGCACCCCTAGGCCTTAGGCCCCCCTAGGCTAAGGCGAGGGCTCCCCTAGGCTAAGGCTAGGGCTCCCCTAGCCTTCAGGCTAGGGCACCCCTAGGCCTTAGGCCCCCCTAGGCTAAGGCGAGGGCTCCCCTAGGCTAAGGCTAGGGCTCCCCTAGCCTTCAGGCTAGGGCACCCCTAGGCCTTAGGCCCCCCTAGGCTAAGGCGAGGGCTCCCCTAGGCTAAGGCTAGGGCTCCCCTAGCCTTCAGGCTAGGGCACCCCTAGGCCTTAGGCCCCCCTAGGCTAAGGCGAGGGCTCCCTAGGCTAAGGCTAGGGCTCCCCTAGCCTTCAGGCTAGGGCACCCCTAGGCCTTAGGCCCCCCTAGGCTAAGGCGAGGGCTCCCCTAGGCTAAGGCTAGGGCTCCCCTAGCCTTCAGGCTAGGGCACCCCTAGGCCTTAGGCCCCCCTAGGCTAAGGCGAGGGCTCCCCTAGGCTAAGGCTAGGGCTCCCCTAGCCTTCAGGCTAGGGCACCCCTAGGCCTTAGGCTCCCCTAGGCTAAGGCGAGGGCTCCCCTAGGCTAAGGCTAGGGCTCCCCTAGCCTTCAGGCTAGGGCACCCCTAGGCCTTAGGCTCCCCTAGGCTAAGGCGAGGGCTCCCCTAGGCTAAGGCTAGGGCTCCCCTAGCCTTCAGGCTAGGGCACCCCTAGGCCTTAGGCTCCCCTAGGCTAAGGCGAGGGCTCCCCTAGGCTAAGGCTAGGGCTCCCCTAGCCTTCAGGCTAGGGCACCCCTAGGCCTTAGGCTCCCCTAGGCTAAGGCGAGGGCTCCCCTAGGCTAAGGCTAGGGCTCCCCTAGCCTTCAGGCTAGGGCACCCCTAGGCCTTAGGCTCCCCTAGGCTAAGGCGAGGGCTCCCCTAGGCTAAGGCTAGGGCTCCCCTAGCCTTCAGGCTAGGGCACCCCTAGGCCTTAGGCTCCCCTAGGCTAAGGCGAGGGCTCCCCTAGGCTAAGGCTAGGGCTCCCCTAGCCTTCAGGCTAGGGCACCCCTAGGCCTTAGGCTCCCCTAGGCTAAGGCGAGGGCTCCCCTAGGCTAAGGCTAGGGCTCCCCTAGCCTTCAGGCTAGGGCACCCCTAGGCCTTAGGCTCCCCTAGGCTAAGGCGAGGGCTCCCCTAGGCTAAGGCTAGGGCTCCCCTAGCCTTCAGGCTAGGGCACCCCTAGGCCTTAGGCTCCCCTAGGCTAAGGCGAGGGCTCCCCTAGGCTAAGGCTAGGGCTCCCCTAGCCTTCAGGCTAGGGCACCCCTAGGCCTTAGGCTCCCCTAGGCTAAGGCGAGGGCTCCCCTAGGCTAAGGCTAGGGCTCCCCTAGCCTTCAGGCTAGGGCACCCCTAGGCCTTAGGCTCCCCTAGGCTAAGGCGAGGGCTCCCCTAGGCTAAGGCTAGGGCTCCCCTAGCCTTCAGGCTAGGGCACCCCTAGGCCTTAGGCTCCCCTAGGCTAAGGCGAGGGCTCCCCTAGGCTAAGGCTAGGGCTCCCCTAGCCTTCAGGCTAGGGCACCCCTAGGCCTTAGGCTCCCCTAGGCTAAGGCGAGGGCTCCCCTAGGCTAAGGCTAGGGCTCCCCTAGCCTTCAGGCTAGGGCACCCCTAGGCCTTAGGCTCCCCTAGGCTAAGGCGAGGGCTCCCCTAGGCTAAGGCTAGGGCTCCCCTAGCCTTCAGGCTAGGGCACCCCTAGGCCTTAGGCTCCCCTAGGCTAAGGCGAGGGCTCCCCTAGGCTAAGGCTAGGGCTCCCCTAGCCTTCAGGCTAGGGCACCCCTAGGCCTTAGGCTCCCCTAGGCTAAGGCGAGGGCTCCCCTAGGCTAAGGCTAGGGCTCCCCTAGCCTTCAGGCTAGGGCACCCCTAGGCCTTAGGCTCCCCTAGGCTAAGGCGAGGGCTCCCCTAGGCTAAGGCTAGGGCTCCCCTAGCCTTCAGGCTAGGGCACCCCTAGGCCTTAGGCTCCCCTAGGCTAAGGCGAGGGCTCCCCTAGGCTAAGGCTAGGGCTCCCCTAGCCTTCAGGCTAGGGCACCCCTAGGCCTTAGGCTCCCCTAGGCTAAGGCGAGGGCTCCCCTAGGCTAAGGCTAGGGCTCCCCTAGCCTTCAGGCTAGGGCACCCCTAGGCCTTAGGCTCCCCTAGGCTAAGGCGAGGGCTCCCCTAGGCTAAGGCTAGGGCTCCCCTAGCCTTCAGGCTAGGGCACCCCTAGGCCTTAGGCTCCCCTAGGCTAAGGCGAGGGCTCCCCTAGGCTAAGGCTAGGGCTCCCCTAGCCTTCAGGCTAGGGCACCCCTAGGCCTTAGGCTCCCCTAGGCTAAGGCGAGGGCTCCCCTAGGCTAAGGCTAGGGCTCCCCTAGCCTTCAGGCTAGGGCACCCCTAGGCCTTAGGCTCCCCTAGGCTAAGGCGAGGGCTCCCCTAGGCTAAGGCTAGGGCTCCCCTAGCCTTCAGGCTAGGGCACCCCTAGGCCTTAGGCTCCCCTAGCCTAAGGCGAGGGCTCCCCTAGGCTAAGGCTAGGGCTCCCCTAGCCTTCAGGCTAGGGCACCCCTAGGCCTTAGGCTCCCCTAGGCCTAAGGCGAGGGCTCCCCTAGGCTAAGGCTAGGGCTCCCCTAGCCTTCAGGCTAGGGCACCCCTAGGCCTTAGGCTCCCCTAGGCTAAGGCGAGGGCTCCCCTAGGCTAAGGCTAGGGCTCCCCTAGCCTTCAGGCTAGGGCACCCCTAGGCCTTAGGCTCCCCTAGGCTAAGGCGAGGGCTCCCCTAGGCTAAGGCTAGGGCTCCCCTAGCCTTCAGGCTAGGGCACCCCTAGGCCTTAGGCTCCCCTAGGCTAAGGCGAGGGCTCCCCAAGGCTAAGGCTAGGGCTCCCCTAGCCTTCAGGCTAGGGCACCCCTAGGCCTTAGGCTCCCCTAGGCTAAGGCGAGGGCTCCCCTAGGCTAAGGCTAGGGCTCCCCTAGCCTTCAGGCTAGGGCACCCCTAGGCCTTAGGCTCCCCTAGGCTAAGGCGAGGGCTCCCCTAGGCTAAGGCTAGGGCTCCCCTAGCCTTCAGGCTAGGGCACCCCTAGGCCTTAGGCTCCCCTAGGCTAAGGCGAGGGCTCCCCTAGGCTAAGGCTAGGGCTCCCCTAGCCTTCAGGCTAGGGCTCCCCTAGGCCTTAGGCTCCCCTAGGCTAAGGCTAGGGCTCCCCTAAGCTAAGGCTAGGGCTCCCCTAGCCTTCAGGCTAGGGCTCCCCTAGGCCTTAGGCTCCCCTAGGCTAAGGCTAGGGCTCCCCTAGGCTAAGGCTAGGGCTCCCCTAGCCTTCAGGCTAGGGCACCCCTAGGCCTTAGGCTCCCCTAGGCTAAGGCTAGGGCTCCCCTAGGCTAAGGCTAGGGCTCCCCTAGCCTTCAGGCTAGGGCTCCCCTAGGCCTTAGGCTCCCCTAGGCTAAGGCTAGGGCTCCCCTAGGCTAAGGCTAGGGCTCCCCTAGGCTAAGGCTAGGGCTCCCCTAGCCTTCAGGCTAGGGCACCCCTAGGCCTTAGGCTCCCCTAGGCTAAGGCTAGGGCTCCCCTAGGCTAAGGCTAGGGCTCCCCTAGCCTTCAGGCTAGGGCACCCCTAGGCCTTAGGCTCCCCTAGGCTAAGGCTAGGGCTCCCCTAGGCTAAGGCTAGGGCTCCCCTAGCCTTCAGGCTAGGGCACCCCTAGGCCTTAGGCTCCCCTTGGCTAAGGCTAGGGCTCCCCTAGGCTAAGGCTAGGGCTCCCCTAGCCTTCAGGCTAGGGCACCCCTAGGCCTTAGGCTCCCCTAGGCTAAGGCTAGGGCTCCCCTAGGCTAAGGCTAGGGCTCCCCTAGCCTTCAGGCTAGGGCACCCCTAGGCCTTAGGCTCCCCTAGGCTAAGGCTAGGGCTCCCCTAGGCTAAGGCTAGGGCTCCCCTAGCCTTCAGGCTAGGGCACCCCTAGGCCTTAGGCTCCCCTAGGCTAAGGCTAGGGCTCCCCTAGGCTAAGGCTAGGGCTCCCCTAGCCTTCAGGCTAGGGCACCCCTAGGCCTTAGGCTCCCCTAGGCTAAGGCTAGGGCTCCCCTAGGCTAAGGCTAGGGCTCCCCTAGCCTTCAGGCTAGGGCACCCCTAGGCCTTAGGCTCCCCTAGGCTAAGGCTAGGGCTCCCCTAGGCTAAGGCTAGGGCTCCCCTAGCCTTCAGGCTAGGGCACCCCTAGGCCTTAGGCTCCCCTAGGCTAAGGCTAGGGCTCCCCTAGGCTAAGGCTAGGGCTCCCCTAGCCTTCAGGCTAGGGCACCCCTAGGCCTTAGGCTCCCCTAGGCTAAGGCTAGGGCTCCCCTAGGCTAAGGCTAGGGCTCCCCTAGCCTTCAGGCTAGGGCACCCCTAGGCCTTAGGCTCCCCTAGGCTAAGGCTAGGGCTCCCCTAGGCTAAGGCTAGGGCTCCCCTAGCCTTCAGGCTAGGGCACCCCTAGGCCTTAGGCTCCCCTAGGCTAAGGCTAGGGCTCCCCTAGGCTAAGGCTAGGGCTCCCCTAGCCTTCAGGCTAGGGCACCCCTAGGCCTTAGGCTCCCCTAGGCTAAGGCTAGGGCTCCCCTAGGCTAAGGCTAGGGCTCCCCTAGCCTTCAGGCTAGGGCACCCCTAGGCCTTAGGCTCCCCAAGGCTAAGGCTAGGGCTCCCCTAGGCTAAGGCTAGGGCTCCCCTAGCCTTCAGGCTAGGGCACCCCTAGGCCTTAGGCTCCCCTAGGCTAAGGCTAGGGCTCCCCTAGGCTAAGGCTAGGGCTCCCCTAGCCTTCAGGCTAGGGCACCCCTAGGCCTTAGGCTCCCCTAGGCTAAGGCTAGGGCTCCCCTAGGCTAAGGCTAGGGCTCCCCTAGCCTTCAGGCTAGGGCACCCCTAGGCCTTAGGCTCCCCTAGGCTAAGGCTAGGGCTCCCCTAGGCTAAGGCTAGAGCTCCCCTAGCCTTCAGGCTAGGGCACCCCTAGGCCTTAGGCTCCCCTAGGCTAAGGCTAGGGCTCCCCTAGGCTAAGGCTAGGGCTCCCCTAGCCTTCAGGCTAGGGCACCCCTAGGCTTAGGCTCCCCTAGGCTAAGGCTAGGGCTCCCCTAGGCTAAGGCTAGGGCTCCCCTAGCCTTCAGGCTAGGGCACCCCTAGGCCTTAGGCTCCCCTAGGCTAAGGCTAGGGCTCCCCTAGGCTAAGGCTAGGGCTCCCCTAGCCTTCAGGCTAGGGCACCCCTAGGCCTTAGGCTCCCCTAGGCTAAGGCTAGGGCTCCCCTAGGCTAAGGCTAGGGGTCCCCTAGCCTTCAGGCTAGGGCACCCCTAGGCCTTAGGCTCCCCTAGGCTAAGGCTAGGGCTCCCCTAGGCTAAGGCTAGGGGTCCCCTAGCCTTCAGGCTAGGGCACCCCTAGGCCTTAGGCTCCCCTAGGCTAAGGCTAGGGCTCCCCTAGGCTAAGGCTAGGGCTCCCCTAGCCTTCAGGCTAGGGCACCCCTAGGCCTTAGGCTCCCCTAGGCTAAGGCTAGGGCTCCCCTAGCCTTCAGGCTAGGGCACCCCTAGGCCTTAGGCTCCCCTAGGCTAAGGCGAGGGCTCCCCTAGGCTAAGGCTAGGGCTCCCCTAGCCTTCAGGCTAGGGCTCCCCTAGGCCTTAGGCTCCCCTAGGCTAAGGCTAGGGCTCCCCTAGGCTAAGGCTAGGGCTCCCCTAGCCTTCAGGCTAGGGCTCCCCTAGGCCTTAGGCTCCCCTAGGCTAAGGCTAGGGCTCCCCTAGGCTAAGGCAAGGGCTCCCCTAGCCTTCAGGCTAGGGCACCCCTAGGCCTTAGGCTCCCCTAGGCTAAGGCTAGGGCTCCCCTAGGCTAAGGCTAGGGCTCCCCTAGCCTTCAGGCTAGGGCTCCCCTAGGCCTTAGGCTCCCCTAGGCTAAGGCTAGGGCTCCCCTAGGCTAAGGCTAGGGCTCCCCTAGGCTAAGGCTAGGGCTCCCCTAGCCTTCAGGCTAGGGCACCCCTAGGCCTTAGGCTCCCCTAGGCTAAGGCTAGGGCTCCCCTAGGCTAAGGCTAGGGCTCCCCTAGCCTTCAGGCTAGGGCACCCCTAGGCCTTAGGCTCCCCTAGGCTAAGGCTAGGGCTCCCCTAGGCTAAGGCTAGGGCTCCCCTAGCCTTCAGGCTAGGGCACCCCTAGGCCTTAGGCTCCCCTTGGCTAAGGCTAGGGCTCCCCTAGGCTAAGGCTAGGGCTCCCCTAGCCTTCAGGCTAGGGCACCCCTAGGCCTTAGGCTCCCCTAGGCTAAGGCTAGGGCTCCCCTAGGCTAAGGCTAGGGCTCCCCTAGCCTTCAGGCTAGGGCACCCCTAGGCCTTAGGCTCCCCTAGGCTAAGGCTAGGGCTCCCCTAGGCTAAGGCTAGGGCTCCCCTAGCCTTCAGGCTAGGGCACCCCTAGGCCTTAGGCTCCCCTAGGCTAAGGCTAGGGCTCCCCTAGGCTAAGGCTAGGGCTCCCCTAGCCTTCAGGCTAGGGCACCCCTAGGCCTTAGGCTCCCCTAGGCTAAGGCTAGGGCTCCCCTAGGCTAAGGCTAGGGCTCCCCTAGCCTTCAGGCTAGGGCACCCCTAGGCCTTAGGCTCCCCTAGGCTAAGGCTAGGGCTCCCCTAGGCTAAGGCTAGGGCTCCCCTAGCCTTCAGGCTAGGGCACCCCTAGGCCTTAGGCTCCCCTAGGCTAAGGCTAGGGCTCCCCTAGGCTAAGGCTAGGGCTCCCCTAGCCTTCAGGCTAGGGCACCCCTAGGCCTTAGGCTCCCCTAGGCTAAGGCTAGGGCTCCCCTAGGCTAAGGCTAGGGCTCCCCTAGCCTTCAGGCTAGGGCACCCCTAGGCCTTAGGCTCCCCTAGGCTAAGGCTAGGGCTCCCCTAGGCTAAGGCTAGGGCTCCCCTAGCCTTCAGGCTAGGGCACCCCTAGGCCTTAGGCTCCCCTAGGCTAAGGCTAGGGCTCCCCTAGGCTAAGGCTAGGGCTCCCCTAGCCTTCAGGCTAGGGCACCCCTAGGCCTTAGGCTCCCCTAGGCTAAGGCTAGGGCTCCCCTAGGCTAAGGCTAGGGCTCCCCTAGCCTTCAGGCTAGGGCACCCCTAGGCCTTAGGCTCCCCTAGGCTAAGGCTAGGGCTCCCCTAGGCTAAGGCTAGGGCTCCCCTAGCCTTCAGGCTAGGGCACCCCTAGGCCTTAGGCTCCCCTAGGCTAAGGCTAGGGCTCCCCTAGGCTAAGGCTAGGGCTCCCCTAGCCTTCAGGCTAGGGCACCCCTAGGCCTTAGGCTCCCCTAGGCTAAGGCTAGGGCTCCCCTAGGCTAAGGCTAGGGCTCCCCTAGCCTTCAGGCTAGGGCACCCCTAGGCCTTAGGCTCCCCTAGGCTAAGGCTAGGGCTCCCCTAGGCTAAGGCTAGAGCTCCCCTAGCCTTCAGGCTAGGGCACCCCTAGGCCTTAGGCTCCCCTAGGCTAAGGCTAGGGCTCCCCTAGGCTAAGGCTAGGGCTCCCCTAGCCTTCAGGCTAGGGCACCCCTAGGCTTAGGCTCCCCTAGGCTAAGGCTAGGGCTCCCCTAGGCTAAGGCTAGGGCTCCCCTAGCCTTCAGGCTAGGGCACCCCTAGGCCTTAGGCTCCCCTAGGCTAAGGCTAGGGCTCCCCTAGGCTAAGGCTAGGGCTCCCCTAGCCTTCAGGCTAGGGCACCCCTAGGCCTTAGGCTCCCCTAGGCTAAGGCTAGGGCTCCCCTAGGCTAAGGCTAGGGGTCCCCTAGCCTTCAGGCTAGGGCACCCCTAGGCCTTAGGCTCCCCTAGGCTAAGGCTAGGGCTCCCCTAGGCTAAGGCTAGGGGTCCCCTAGCCTTCAGGCTAGGGCACCCCTAGGCCTTAGGCTCCCCTAGGCTAAGGCTAGGGCTCCCGTAGGCTAAGACTAGGGCTCCCCTAGCCTTCAGGCTAGGGCACCCCTAGGCCTTAGGCTCCCCTAGGCTAAGGCTAGGGCTCCCCTAGGCTAAGGCTAGGGCTCCCCTAGCCTTCAGGCTAGGGCACCCCTAGGCCTTAGGCTCCCCTAGGCTAAGGCTAGGGCTCCCCTAGGCTAAGGCTAGGGCTCCCCTAGCCTTCAGGCTAGGGCACCCCTAGGCCTTAGGCTCCCCTAGGCTAAGGCGAGGGCTCCCCTAGGCTAAGGCTAGGGCTCCCCTAGCCTTCAGGCTAGGGCACCCCTAGGCCTTAGGCTCCCCTAGGCTAAGGCTAGGGCTCCCCTAGGCTAAGGCTAGGGCTCCCCTAGCCTTCAGGCTAGGGCACCCCTAGGCCTTAGGCTCCCCTAGGCTAAGGCTAGGGCTCCCCTAGGCTAAGGCTAGGGCTCCCCTAGCCTTCAGGCTAGGGCACCCCTAGGCCTTAGGCTCCCCTAGGCTAAGGCTAGGGCTCCCCTAGGCTAAGGCTAGGGCTCCCCTAGCCTTCAGGCTAGGGCACCCCTAGGCCTTAGGCTCCCCTAGGCTAAGGCTAGGGCTCCCCTAGGCTAAGGCTAGGGCTCCCCTAGCCTTCAGGCTAGGGCACCCCTAGGCCTTAGGCTCCCCTAGGCTAAGGCTAGGGCTCCCCTAGGCTAAGGCTAGGCCTCCCCTAGCCTTCAGGCTAGGGCACCCCAAGGCCTTAGGCTCCCCTAGGCTAAGGCTAGGGCTCCCCTAGGCTAAGGCTAGGGCTCCCCTAGCCTTCAGGCTAGGGCACCCCTAGGCCTTAGGCTCCCCTAGGCTAAGGCTAGGGCTCCCCTAGGCTAAGGCTAGGGCTCCCCTAGCCTTCAGGCTAGGGCACCCCTAGGCCTTAGGCTCCCCTAGGCTAAGGCTAGGGCTCCCCTAGGCTAAGGCTAGGGCTCCCCTAGCCTTCAGGCTAGGGCACCCCTAGGCCTTAGGCTCCCCTAGGCTAAGGCTAGGGCTCCCCTAGCCTTCAGGCTAGGGCACCCCTAGGCCTTAGGCTCCCCTAGGCTAAGGCTAGGGCTCCCCTAGGCTAAGGCTAGGGCTCCCCTAGCCTTCAGGCTAGGGCACCCCTAGGCCTTAGGCTCCCCTAGGCTAAGGCTAGGGCTCCCCTAGGCTAAGGCTAGGGCTTCCCTAGCCTTCAGGCTAGGGCACCCCTAGGCCTTAGGCTCCCCTAGGCTAAGGCTAGGGCTCCCCTAGGCTAAGGCTAGGGCTCCCCTAGCCTTCAGGCTAGGGCACCCCTAGGCCTTAGGCTCCCCTAGGCTAAGGCTAGGGCTCCCCTAGGCTAAGGCTAGGGCTCCCCTAGCCTTCAGGCTAGGGCACCCCTAGGCCTTAGGCTCCCCTAGGCTAAGGCTAGGGCTCCCCTAGGCTAAGGCTAGGGCTCCCCTAGCCTTCAGGCTAGGGCACCCCTAGGCCTTAGGCTCCCCTAGGCTAAGGCTAGGGCTCCCCTAGGCTAAGGCTAGGGCTCCCCTAGCCTTCAGGCTAGGGCACCCCTAGGCCTTAGGCTCCCCTAGGCTAAGGCTAGGGCTCCCCTAGGCTAAGGCTAGGGCTCCCCTAGCCTTCAGGCTAGGGCACCCCTAGGCCTTAGGCTCCCCTAGGCTAAGGCTAGGGCTCCCCTAGGCTAAGGCTAGGGCTCCCCTAGCCTTCAGGCTGGGGCACCCGTAGGCCTTAGGCTCCCCTAGGCTAAGGCTAGGGCTCCCCTAGGCTAAGGCTAGGGCTCCCCTAGCCTTCAGGCTGGGGCACCCCTAGGCCTTAGGCTCCCCTAGGCTAAGGCTAGGGCTCCCCTAGGCTAAGGCTAGGGCTCCCCTAGCCTTCAGGCTGGGGCACCCCTAGGCCTTAGGCTCCCCTAGGCTAAGGCTAGGGCTCCCCTAGGCTAAGGCTAGGGCTCCCCTAGCCTTCAGGCTGGGGCACCCCTAGGCCTTAGGCTCCCCTAGGCTAAGGCTAGGGCTCCCCTAGGCTAAGGCTAGGGCTCCCCTAGCCTTCAGGCTGGGGCACCCCTAGGCCTTAGGCTCCCCTAGGCTAAGGCTAGGGCTCCCCTAGGCTAAGGCTTGGGCTCCCCTAGCC
This sequence comes from Tenrec ecaudatus, assembly GCF_050624435.1. Lineage (NCBI taxonomy): Eukaryota > Metazoa > Chordata > Mammalia > Afrosoricida > Tenrecidae > Tenrec > Tenrec ecaudatus. The sequence continues at coordinate 267,817 of NW_027459096.1, read as the reverse complement.
TTCAGGCTGGGGCACCCCTAGGCCTTAGGCTCCCCTAGGCTAAGGCTAGGGCTCCCCTAGGCTAAGGCTAGGGCTCCCCTAGCCTTCAGGCTAGGGCACCCCTAGGCCTTAGGCTCCCCTAGGCTAAGGCTAGGGCTCCCCTAGCCTTCAGGCTAGGGCACCCCTAGGCCTTAGGCTCCCCTAGGCTAAGGCTAGGGCTCCCCTAGCCTTCAGGCTAGGGCACCCCTAGGCCTTAGGCTCCCCTAGGCTAAGGCTAGGGCTCCCCTAGCCTTCAGGCTAGGGCACCCCTAGGCTTTAGGCTAGGGCACCCCTAGGCTAAGGCTAGGGCTCCCCTAGCCTTCAGGCCAGGGCACCCCTAGGCTTTAGGCTCCCCTAGGCTAAGGCTAGGGCTCCCCTAGCCTTCAGGCCAGGGCACCCCTAGGCTTTAGGCTCCCCTAGGCTAAGGCTAGGGCTCCCCTAGCCTTCAGGCCAGGGCACCCCTAGGCTTTAGGCTCCCCTAGGCTAAGGCTAGGGCTCCCCTAGCCTTCAGGCCAGGGCACCCATAGGCTTTAGGCTCCCCTAGGCTAAGGCTAGGGCTCCCCTAGCCTTCAGGCCAGGGCACCCCTGGGCTTTAGGCTCCCCTAGGCTAAGGCTAGGGCTCCCCTAGCCTTCAGGCCAGGGCACCCCTAGGCTTTAGGCTCCCCTAGGCTAAGGCTAGGGCTTCCCTAGCCTTCAGGCCAGGGCACCCCTAGGCTTTAGGCTCCCCTAGGCTAAGGCTAGGGCTCCCCTAGCCTTCAGGCCAGGGCTCCCCTAGGCTTTAGGCTCCCCTAGGCTAAGGCTAGGGCTCCCCTAGGCTAAGGCTAGGGCTCCCCTAGCCTTCAGGCTAGGGCACCCCTAGGCTTTAGGCTCCCCTAGGCTAAGGCTAGGGCTCCCCTAGGCTAAGGCTAGGGCTCCCCTAGCCTTCAGGCTAGGGCACCCCTAGGTTTTAGGCTCCCCTAGGCTAAGGCTAGGGCTCCCCTAGGCTAAGGCTAGGGCTCCCCTAGCCTTCAGGCTAGGGCACCCCTAGGCTTTAGGCTCCCCTAGGCTAAGGCTATGGCTCCCCTAGGCTAAGGCTAGGGCTCCCCTAGCCTTCAGGCTAGGGCACCCCTAGGCTTTAGGCTCCCCTAGGCTAAGGCTAGGGCTCCCCTAGGCTAAGGCTAGGGCTCCCCTAGCCTTCAGGCTAGGGCACCCCTAGGCTTTAGGCTCCCCTAGGCTAAGGCTAGGGCTCCCCTAGGCTAAGGCTAGGGCTCCCCTAGCCTTCAGGCTAGGGCACCCCTAGGCTTTAGGCTCCCCTAGGCTAAGGCTAGGGCTCCCCTAGGCTAAGGCTAGGGCTCCCCTAGCCTTCAGGCTAGGGCACCCCTAGGTTTTAGGCTCCCCTAGGCTAAGGCTAGGGCTCCCCTAGGCTAAGGCTAGGGCTCCCCTAGCCTTCAGGCTAGGGCACCCCTAGGCTTTAGGCCCCCCTAGGCTAAGGCTAGGGCTCCCCTAGGCTAAGGCTAGGGCTCCCCTAGCCTTCAGGCTAGGGCACCCCTAGGCTTTAGGCTCCCCTAGGCTTAGGCTAGGACTCCCCTAGGCTAAGGCTAGGGCTCCCCTAGCCTTCAGGCTAGGGCACCCCTAGGCTTTAGGCTCCCCTAGGCTAAGGCTAGGGCTCCCCTAGGCTAAGGCTAGGGCTCCCCTTGCCTTCAGGCTAGGGCACCCCTAGGCTTTAGGCTCCCCTAGGCTAAGGCTAGGGCTCCCCTAGGCTAAGGCTAGGGCTCCCCTAGCCTTCAGGCTAGGGCACCCCTAGGCTTTAGGCTCCCCTAGGCTAAGGCTAGGGTTCCCCTAGGCTAAGGCTAGGGTTCCCCTAGCCTTCAGGCTAGGGCTCCCCTAGGCTAAGGCTAGGGCTCCCCTAGGCTAAGGCTAGGGCTCCCCTAGCCTTCAGGCTAGGGCACCCCTAGGATTTATGCTCCCCTAGGCTAAGGCTAGGGCTCCCCTAGGCTAAGGCTAGGGCTCCCCTAGCCTTCAGGCTAGGGCACCCCTAGGCTTTAGGCTCCCCTAGGCTAAGGCTAGGGCTCCCCTAGGCTAAGGCTAGGGCTCCCCTAGCCTTCAGGCTAGGGCACCCCTAGGCTTTAGGCTCCCCTAGGCTAAGGCTAGGGCTCCCCTAGGCTAAGGCTAGGGCTCCCCTAGCCTTCAGGCTAGGGCACCCCTAGGCTTTAGGCTCCCCTAGGCTAAGGCTAGGGCTCCCCTAGGCTAAGGCTAGGGCTCCCCTAGCCTTCAGGCTAGGGCACCCCTAGGCTTTAGGCTCCCCTAGGCTAAGGCTAGGGCTCCCCTAGGCTAAGGCTAGGGCTCCCCTAGCCTTCAGGCTAGGGCACCCCTAGGCTTTAGGCTCCCCTAGGCTAAGGCTAAGGCTCCCCTAGGCTAAGGCTAAGGCTCCCCTAGGCTAAGGCTAGGGCTTCCCTAGCCTTCAGGCTAGGGCACCCCTAGGCTTTAGGCTCCCCTAGGCTAAGGCTAGGGCTCCCCTAGGCTAAGGCTAGGGCTCCCCTAGCCTTCAGGCTAGGGCACCCCTAGGCTTTAGGCTCCCCTAGGCTAAGGCTAGGGCTCCCCTAGGCTAAGGCTAGGGCTCCCCTAGCCTTCAGGCTAGGGCACCCCTAGGCTTTAGGCTCCCCTAGGCTAAGGCTAGGGCTCCCCTAGGCTAAGGCTGGGGCTCCCCTAGCCTTCAGGCTAGGGCACCCCTAGGCTTTAGGCTCCCCTAGGCTAAGGCTAGGGCTCCCCTAGGCTAAGGCTAGGGCTCCCCTAGCCTTCAGGCTAGGGCACCCCTAGGCTTTAGGCTCCCCTAGGCTAAGGCTAGGGCTCCCCTAGGCTAAGGCTAGGGCTCCCCTAGCCTTCAGGCTAGGGCACACCTAGGCTTTAGGCTCCCCTAGGCTAAGGCTAGGGCTCGCCTAGGCTAAGGCTAGGGCTCCCCTAGCCTTCAGTCTAGGGCACCCCTAGACTTTAGGCTCCCCTAGGCTAAGGCTAGGGCTCGCCTAGGCTAAGGCTAGGGCTCCCCTTGCCTTCAGGCTAGGGCACCCCTAGGCTTTAGGCTCCCCTAGGCTAAGGCTAGGGCTCCCCTAGGCTAAGGCTAGGGCTCCCCTAGCCTTCAGGCTAGGGCACCCCTAGGCTTTAGGCTCCCCTAGGCTAAGGCTAGGGCTCCCCTAGGCTAAGGCTAGGGCTCCCCTAGCCTTCAGGCTAGGGCACCCCTAGGCTTTAGGCTCCCCTAGGCTAAGTCTAGGGCTCCCCTAGGCTAAGGCTAGGGCTCCCCTAGCCTTCAGGCTAGGGCACCCCTAGGCTTTAGCCTCCCCTAGGCTAAGGCTTGGGCTCCCCTAGTCTAAGGCTAGGGCTCCCCTAGCCTTCAGGCTAGGGCACCCCTAGGCTTTAGGCTCCCCTAGGCTAAGGCTAGGGCTCCCATAGTCTAAGGCTAGGGCTCCCCTAGCCTTCAGGCTAGGGCACCCCTAGGCTTCAGGCTCCCCTAGGCTAAGGCTAGGGCTCCCCTAGGCTAAGGCTAGGGCTCCCCTAGCCTTCAGGCTATGGCACCCCTAGGCTTCAGGCTCCCCTAGGCTAAGGCTAGGGCTCCCCTAGGCTAAGGCTAGGGCTCCCCTAGCCTTCAGGCTAGGGCACCCCTAGGCTTCAGGCTCCCCTAGGCTAAGGCTAGGGCTCCCCTAGGCTAAGGCTAGGGCTCCCCTAGCCTTCAGGCTAGGGCACCCCTAGGCTTCAGGCTCCCCTAGGCTAAGGCTAGGGCTCCCCTAGGCTAAGGCTAGGGCTCCCCTAGCCTTCAGGCTAGGGCACCCCTAGGCTTCAGGCTCCCCTAGGCTAAGGCTAGGGCTCCCCTAGGCTAAGGCTAGGGCTCCCCTAGCCTTCATGCTAGGGCACCCCTAGGCTTCAGGCTCCCCTAGGCTAAGGCTAGGGCTCCCCTAGGCTAAGGCTAGGGCTCCCCTAGCCTTCAGGCTAGGGCACCCCTAGGCTTCAGGCTCCCCTAGGCTAAGGCTAGGGCTCCCCTAGGCTAAGGCTAGGGCTCCCCTAGCCTTCAGGCTAGGGCACCCCTAGGCTTCAGGCTCCCCTAGGCTAAGGCTAGGGCTCCCTTAGGCTAAGGCTAGGGCTCCCCTAGCCTTCAGGCTAGGGCACCCCTAGGCTTCAGGCTCCCCTAGGCTAAGGCTAGGGCTCCCCTAGGCTAAGGCTAGGGCTCCCCTAGCCTTCAGGCTAGGGCACCCCTAGGCTTCAGGCTCCCCTAGGCTAAGGCTAGGGCTCCCCTAGCCTTCAGGCTAGGGCACCCCTAGGCTTTAGGCTCCCCTAGGCTAAGGCTAGGGCTCCCCTAGGCTAAGGCTAGGGCTCCCCTAGCCTTCAGGCTAGGGCACCCCTAGGCTTTAGGCTCCCCTAGGCTAAGGCTAGGGCTCCCCTAGGCTAAGGCTAGGGCTCCCCTAGCCTTCAGGCTAGGGCACCCCTAGGCTTTAGGCTCCCCTAGGCTAAGGCTAGGGCTCCCCTAGTCTAAGGCTAGGGCTCCCCTAGCCTTCAGGCTAGGGCACCCCTAGGCTTTAGGCTCCCCTAGGCTAAGGCTAGGGCTCCCCTAGTCTAAGGCTAGGGCTCCCCTAGCCTTCAGGCTAGGGCACCCCTAGGCTTCAGGCTCCCCTAGGCTAAGGCTAGGGCTCCCCTAGGCTAAGGCTAGGGCTCCCCTAGCCTTCAGGCTAGGGCACCCCTAGGCTTCAGGCTCCCCTAGGCTAAGGCTAGGGCTCCCCTAGGCTAAGGCTAGGGCTCCCCTAGCCTTCAGGCTAGGGCACCCCTAGGCTTCAGGCTCCCCTAGGCTAAGGCTAGGGCTCCCCTAGGCTAAGGCTAGGGCTCCCCTAGCCTTCAGGCTAGGGCACCCCTAGGCTTCAGGCTCCCCTAGGCTAAGGCTAGGGCTCCCCTAGGCTAAGGCTAGGGCTCCCCTAGCCTTCAGGCTAGGGCACCCCTAGGGTTTAGGCTCCCCTAGGCTAAGGCTAGGGCTCCCCTAGGCTAAGGCTAGGGCTCCCCTAGCCTTCAGGCTAGGGCACCCCTAGGCTTTAGGCTCCCCTAGGCTAAGGCTAGGGCTCCCCTAGGCTAAGGCTAGGGCTCCCCTAGCCTTCAGGCTAGGGCACCCCTAGGCTTTAGGCTCCCGTAGGCTAAGGCTAGGGCTCCCCTAGGCTAAGGCTAGGGCTCCCCTAGCCTTCAGGCTAGGGCACCCCTAGGCTTTAGGCTCCCCTAGGCTAAGGCTAGGGCTCCCCTAGGCTAAGGCTAGGGCTCCCCTAGCCTTCAGGCTAGGGCACCCCTAGGCTTTAGGCTCCCCTAGGCTAAGGCTAGGGCTCCCCTAGGCTAAGGCTAGGGCTCCCCTAGGCTAAGGCTAGGGCTCCCATAGCCTTCAGGCTAGGGCACCCCTAGGCTTTAGGCTCCCCTAGGCTAAGGCTAGGGCTCCCGTAGGCTAAGGCTAGGGCTCCCCTAGCCTTCAGGCTAGGGCACCCCTAGGCTTTAGGCTCCCCTAGGCTAAGGCTAGGGCTCCCCTAGGCTAAGGCTAGGGCTCCCCTAGCCTTCAGGCTAGGGCACCCCTAGGCTTTAGGCTCCCCTAGGCTAAGGCTAGGGCTCCCCTAGGCTAAGGCTAGGGCTCCCCTAGCCTTCAGGCTAGGGCACCCCTAGGCTTTAGGCTCCCCTAGGCTAAGGCTAGGGCTCCCCTAGGCTAAGGCTAGGGCTCCCCTAGCCTTCAGGCTAGGGCACCCCTAGGCTTTAGGCTAGGGCTCCCCTAGGCTAAGGCTAGGGCTCCCCTAGCCTTCAAGCTAGGGCACCCCTAGGCTTTAGGCTAGGGCTCCCCTAGGCTAAGGCTAGGGCTCCCCTAGCCTTCAGGCCAGGGCACCCCTAGGCTTTAGGCTCCCCTAGGCTAAGGCTAGGGCTCCCCTAGCCTTCAGGCCAGGGCACACCTAGGCTTTAGGCTCCCCTAGGCTAAGGCTAGGGCTCCCCTAGCCTTCAGGCCAGGGCACCCCTAGGCTTTAGGCTCCCCTAGGCTAAGGCTAGGGCTCCCCTAGCCTTCAGGCCAGGGCACCCCTAGGCTTTAGGCTCCCCTAGGCTAAGGCTAGGGCTCCCCTAGCCTTCAGGCCAGGGCACCCCTAGGTTTTAGGCTCCCCTAGGCTAAGGCTAGGGCTCCCCTAGCCTTCAGACCAGGGCACCCATAGGCTTTAGGCTCCCCTAGGCTAAGGCTAGGGCTCCCCTAGCCTTCAGGCCAGGGCACCCCTAGGCTTTAGGCTCCCCTAGGCTAAGGCTAGGGCTCCCCTAGCCTTCAGGCCAGGGCACCCCTAGGCTTTAGGCTCCCCTAGGCTAAGGCTTGGGCTCCCCTAGCCTTCAGGCCAGGGCACCCCTAGGCTTTAGGCTCCCCTAGGCTAAGGCTAGGGCTCCCCTAGCCTTCAGGCCAGGGCACCCCTAGGCTTTAGGCTCCCCTAGGCTAAGGCTAGGGCTCCCCTAGCCTTCAGGCCAGGGCACCCCTGGGCTTTAGGCTCCCCTAGGCTTAGGCTAGGGCTCCCCTAGCCTTCAGGCCAGGGCACCCCTGGGCTTTAGGCTCCCCTAGGCTAAGGCTAGGGCTCCCCTAGCCTTCAGGCCAGGGCACCCCTGGGCTTTAGGCTCCCCTAGGCTAAGGCTAGGGCTCCCCTAGCCTTCAGGCCAGGGCACCCCTAGGCTTTAGGCTCCCCTAGGCTAAGGCTTGGGCTCCCCTAGCCTTCAGGCCAGGGCACCCCTAGGCTTTAGGCTCCCCTAGGCTAAGGCTAGGGCTCCCCTAGCCTTCAGGCCAGGGCACCCCTAGGCTTTAGGCTCCCCTAGGCTAAGGCTAGGGCTCCCCTAGCCTTCAGGCCAGGGCACCCCTAGGCTTTAGGCTCCCCTAGGCTAAGGCTAGGGCTCCCCTAGATTCAGGCCAGGGCACCCCTTGGCTTTAGGCTCCCCTAGGCTAAGGCTAGGGCTCCCCTAGCCTTCAGGCCAGGGCACCTCTAGGCTTTAGGCTCCCCTAGGCTAAGGCTAGGGCTCCCCTAGCCTTCAGGCCAGGGCACCCCTAGGCTTTAGGCTCCCCTAGGCTAAGGCTAGGGCTCACCTAGCCTTCAGGCCAGGGCACCCCTGGGCTTTAGGCTCCCCTAGGCTAAGGCTAGGGCTCCCCTAGCCTTCAGGCCAGGGCACCCCTGGGCTTTAGGCTCCCCTAGGCTAAGGCTAGGGCTACCCTAGCCTTCAGGCCAGGGCACCCCTGGGCTTTAGGCTCCCCTAGGCTAAGGCTAGGGCTCCCCTAGTCTTCAGGCCTGGGCACCCCTAGGCTTTAGGCTCCCCTAGGCTAAGGCTAGGGCTCCCCTAGCCTTCAGGCCAGGGCACCCCTAGGCTTTAGGCTCCCCTAGGCTAAGGCTAGGGCTCCCCTAGACTTCAGGCCAGGGCACCCCTAGGCTTTAGGCTCCCCTAGGCTAAGGCTAGGGCTCCCCTAGCCTTCAGGCCAGGGCACCCCTAGGCTTTAGGCTCCCCTAGGCTAAGGCTAGGGCTCCCCTAGCCTTCAGGCCAGGGCACCCCTAGGCTTTAGGCTCCCCTAGGCTAAGGCTAGGGCTCCCCTAGCCTTCAGGCCAGGGCACCCCTAGGCTTTAGGCTCCCCTAGGCTAAGGCTAGGGCTCCCCTAGCCTTCAGGCCAGGGCACCCCTAGGCTTTAGGCTCCCCTAGGCTAAGGCTAGGGCTCCCCTAGCCTTCAGGCCAGGGCACCCCTAGGCTTTAGGCTCCCCTAGGCTAAGGCTAGGGCTCCCCTAGCCTTCAGGCCAGGGCACCCCTAGGCTTTAGGCTCCCCTAGGCTAAGGCTAGGGCTCCCCTAGCCTTCAGGCCAGGGCACCCCTAGGCTTTAGGCTCCCCTAGGCTAAGGCTAGGGCTCCCCTAGCCTTCAGGCCAGGGCACCCCTGGGCTTTAGGCTCCCCTAGGCTAAGGCTAGGGCTCCCCTAGCCTTCAGGCCAGGGCACCCCTGGGCTTTAGGCTCCCCTAGGCTAAGGCTAGGGCTCCCCTAGCCTTCAGGCCAGGGCACCCCTGGGCTTTAGGCTCCCCTAGGCTAAGGCTAGGGCTCCCCTAGCCTTCAGGCCAGGGCACCCCTAGGCTTTAGGCTCCGCTAGGCTAAGGCTAGGGCTCCCCTAGACTTCAGGCCAGGGCACCCCTAGGCTTTAGGCTCCCCTAGGCTAAGGCTAGGGCTCCCCTAGCCTTCAGGCCAGGGCACCCCTAGGCTTTAGGCTCCCCTAGGCTAAGGCTAGGGCTCCCCTAGCCTTCAGGCCAGGGCACCCCTAGGCTTTAGGCTCCCCTAGGCTAAGGCTAGGGCTCCCCTAGCCTTCAGGCCAGGGCACCCCTAGGCTTTAGGCTCCCCTAGGCTAAGGCTAGGGCTCCCCTAGCCTTCAGGCCAGGGCACCCCTAGGCTTTAGGCTCCCCTAGGCTAAGGCTAGGGCTCCCCTAGCCTTCAGGCCAGGGCACCCCTAGGCTTTAGGCTCCCCTAGGCTAAGGCTAGGGCTCCCCTAGCCTTCAGGCCAGGGCACCCCTAGGCTTTAGGCTCCCCTAGGCTAAGGTTAGGGCTCCCCTAGCCTTCAGGCCAGGGCTCCCCTAGGCTTTAGGCTCCCCTAGGCTAAGGCTAGGGCTCCCCTAGGCTAAGGCTAGGGCTCCCCTAGCCTTCAGGCCAGGGCACCCCTAGGCTTTAGGCTCCCCTAGGCTAAGGCTAGGGCTCCCCTAGCCTTCAGGCCAGGGCACCCCTAGGCTTTAGGCTCCCCTAGGCTAAGGCTAGGGCTCCCCTAGCCTTCAGGCCAGGGCACCCCTAGGCTTTAGGCTCCCCTAGGCTAAGGCTAGGGCTCCCCTAGCCTTCAGGCCAGGGCACCCCTAGGCTTTAGGCTCCCCTAGGCTAAGGCTAGGGCTCCCCTAGCCTTCAGGCCAGGGCACCCCTAGGCTTTAGGCTCCCCTAGGCTAAGGCTAGGGCTCCCCTAGCCTTCAGGCCAGGGCACCCCTAGGCTTTAGGCTCCCCTAGGCTAAGGCTAGGGCTCCCCTAGCCTTCAGGCCAGGGCACCCCTGGGCTTTAGGCTCCCCTAGGCTAAGGCTAGGGCTCCCCTAGCCTTCAGGCCAGGGCACCCCTGGGCTTTAGGCTCCCCTAGGCTAAGGCTAGGGCTCCCCTAGCCTTCAGGCCAGGGCACCCCTAGGCTTTAGGCTCCCCTAGGCTAAGGCTAGGGCTCCCCTAGCCTTCAGGCCAGGGCACCCCTAGGCTTTAGGCTCCCCTAGGCTAAGGCTAGGGCTCCCCTAGACTTCAGGCCAGGGCACCCCTAGGCTTTAGGCTCCCCTAGGCTAAGGCTAGGGCTCCCCTAGCCTTCAGGCCAGGGCACCCCTAGGCTTTAGGCTCCCCTAGGCTAAGGCTAGGGCTCCCCTAGCCTTCAGGCCAGGGCACCCCTAGGCTTTAGGCTCCCCTAGGCTAAGGCTAGGGCTCCCCTAGCCTTCAGGCCAGGGCACCCCTAGGCTTTAGGCTCCCCTAGGCTAAGGCTAGGGCTCCCCTAGCCTTCAGGCCAGGGCACCCCTAGGCTTTAGGCTCCCCTAGGCTAAGGCTAGGGCTCCCCTAGCCTTCAGGCCAGGGCACCCCTAGGCTTTAGGCTCCCCTAGGCTAAGGCTAGGGCTCCCCTAGCCTTCAGGCCAGGGCACCCCTAGGCTTTAGGCTCCCCTAGGCTAAGGCTAGGGCTCCCCTAGCCTTCAGGCCAGGGCACCCCTAGGCTTTAGGCTCCCCTAGGCTAAGGTTAGGGCTCCCCTAGCCTTCAGGCCAGGGCTCCCCTAGGCTTTAGGCTCCCCTAGGCTAAGGCTAGGGCTCCCCTAGGCTAAGGCTAGGGCTCCCCTAGCCTTCAGCCTAGGAGACCCCTAGGCTTTAGGCTCCCCTAGGCTAAGGCTAGGGCTCCCCTAGGCTAAGGCTAGGGCTCCCCTAGCCTTCAGGCTAGGGCACCCCTAGGCTTTAGGCTCCCCTAGGCTAAGGCTAGGGCTCCCCTAGGCTAAGGCTAGGGCTCCCCTAGCCTTCAGGCTAGGGCACCCCTAGGCTTTAGGCTCCCCTAGGCTAAGGCTAGGGCTCCCCTAGGCTAAGGCTAGGGCTCCCCTAGCCTTCAGGCTAGGGCACCCCTAGGCTTTAGGCTCCCCTAGGCTAAGGCTAGGGCTCCCCTAGGCTAAGGCTAGGGCTCCCCTAGCCTTCAGGCTAGGTCACCCCTAGGCTTTAGGCTCCCCTAGGCTAAGGCTAGGGCTCCCCTAGGCTAAAGCTAGGGCTCCCCTAGCCTTCAGGCTAGGGCACCCCTAGGCTTTAGGCTCCCCTAGGCTAAGGCTAGGGCTCCCCTAGGCTAAGGCTAGGGCTCCCCTAGCCTTCAGGCTAGTGCACCCCTAGGCTTTAGGCTCCCATAGGCTAAGGCTAGGGCTCCCCTAGGCTAAGGCTAGGGCTCCCCTAGCCTTCAGGCTAGGGCACCCCTAGGCTTTAGGCCCCCCTAGGCTAAGGCTAGGGCTCCCCTAGGCTAAGGCTAGGGCTCCCCTAGCCTTCAGGCTAGGGCACCCCTAGGCTTTAGGCCCCCCTAGGCTAAGGCTAGGGCTCCCCTAGGCTAAGGCTAGGGCTCCCCTAGCCTTCAGGCTAGGGCACCCCTAGGCTTTAGGCTCCCCTAGGCTAAGGCTAGGGCTCCCCTAGGCTAAGGCTAGGGCTCCCCTTGCCTTCAGGCTAGGGCACCCCTAGGCTTTAGGCTCCCCTAGGCTAAGGCTAGGGCTCCCCTAGCTAAGGCTAGGGCTCCCCTAGCCTTCAGGCTAGGGCACCCCTAGGCTTTAGGCTCCCCTAGGCTAAGGCTAGGGCTCCCCTAGGCTAAGGCTAGGGCTCCCCTAGCCTTCAGGCTAGGGCTCCCCTAGGCTAAGGCTAGGGCACCCCTAGGCTAAGGCTAGGGCTCCCCTAGCCTTCAGGCTAGGGCACCCCTAGGATTTAGGCTCCCCTAGGCTAAGGCTAGGGCTCCCCTAGGCTAAGGCTAGGGATCCCCTAGCCTTCAGGCTAGGGCACCCCTAGGCTTTAGGCTCCCCTAGGCTAAGGCTAGGGCTCCCCTAGGCTAAGGCTAGGGCTCCCCTAGCCTTCAGGCTAGGGCACCCCTAGGCTTTAGGCTCCCCTAGGCTAAGGCTAGGGCTCCCCTAGGCTAAGGCTAGGGCTCCCCTAGCCTTCAGGCTAGGGCACCCCTAGGCTTTAGGCTCCCCTAGGCTAAGGCTAGGGCTCCCCTAGGCTAAGGCTAGGGCTCCCCTAGCCTTCAGGCTAGGGCACCCCTAGGCTTTAGGCTCCCCTAGGCTAAGGCTAGGGCTCCCCTAGGCTAAGGCTAGGGCTCCCCTAGCCTTCAGGCTAGGGCACCCCTAGGCTTTAGGCTCCCCTAGGCTAAGGCTAGGGCTCCCCTAGGCTAAGGCTAGGGCTCCCCTAGCCTTCAGGCTAGGGCACCCCTAGGCTTTAGGCTCCCCTAGGCTAAGGCTAGGGCTCCCCTAGGCTAAGGCTAGGGCTCCCCTAGCATTCAGGCTAGGGCACCCCTAGGCTTTAGGCTCCCCTAGGCTAAGGCTAGGGCTCCCCTAGGCTAAGGCTAGGGCTCCCCTAGCCTTCAGGCTAGGGCACCCCTAGGCTTTAGGCTCCCCTAGGCTAAGGCTAGGGCTCCCCTAGGCTAAGGCTAGGGCTCCCCTAGCCTTCAGGCCAGGGCACCCCTAGGCTTTAGGCTCCCCTAGGCTAAGGCTAGGGCTCCTCTAGCCTTCAGGCCAGGGCACCCCTAGGCTTTAGGCTCCCCTAGGCTAAGGCTAGGGCTCCCCTAGCCTTCAGGCCAGGGCACCCCTAGGCTTTAGGCTCCCCTAGGCTAAGGCTTGGGCTCCCCTAGCCTTCAGGCCAGGGCACCCCTAGGCTTTAGGCTCCCCTAGTCTAAGGCTAGGGCTCCCCTAGCCTTCAGGCCAGGGCACCCCTAGGCTTTAGGCTCCCCTAGGCTAAGGCTAGGGCTCCCCTAGCCTTCAGGCCAGGGCACCCCTAGGCTTTAGGCTCCCCTATGCTAAGGCTAGGGCTCCCCTAGCCTTCAGGCCAGGGCACCCCTAGGCTTTAGGCTCCCCTAGGCTAAGGCTAGGGCTCCCCTAGCCTTCAGGCCAGGGCACCCCTAGGCTTTAGGCTCCCCTAGGCTAAGGCTAGGGCTCCCCTAGCCTTCAGGCCAGGGCACCCCTAGGCTTTAGGCTCCCCTAGGCTAAGGCTAGGGCTCCCCTAGCCTTCAGGCCAGGGCACCCCTAGGCTTTAGGCTCCCCTAGGCTAAGGCTAGGGCTCCTCTAGCCTTCAGGCCAGGGCACCCCTAGGCTTTAGGCTCCCCTAGGCTAAGGCTAGGGCTCCCCTAGCCTTCAGGCCAGGGCACCCCTAGGCTTTAGGCTCCCCTAGGCTAAGGCTTGGGCTCCCCTAGCCTTCAGGCCAGGGCACCCCTAGGCTTTAGGCTCCCCTAGTCTAAGGCTAGGGCTCCCCTAGCCTTCAGGCCAGGGCACCCCTAGGCTTTAGGCTCCCCTAGGCTAAGTCTAGGGCTCCCCTAGCCTTCAGGCCAGGGCACCCCTAGGCTTTAGGCTCCCCTATGCTAAGGCTAGGGCTCCCCTAGCCTTCAGGCCAGGGCACCCCTAGGCTTTAGGCTCCCCTAGGCTAAGGCTAGGGCTCCCCTAGCCTTCAGGCCAGGGCACCCCTAGGCTTTAGGCTCCCCTAGGCTAAGGCTAGGGCTCCCCTAGCCTTCAGGCCAGGGCACCCCTAGGCTTTAGGCTCCCCTAGGCTAAGGCTAGGGCTCCCCTAGCCTTCAGGCCAGGGCACCCCTAGGCTTTAGGCTCCCCTAGGCTAAGGCTAGGGCTCCCCTAGCCTTCAGGCCAGGGCACCCCTAGGCTTTAGGCTCCCCTAGGCTAAGGCTAGGGCTCCCCTAGCCTTCAGGCCAGGGCTCCCCTAGGCTTTAGGCTCCCCTAGGCTAAGGCTAGGGCTCCCCTAGGCTAAGGCTAGGGCTCCCCTAGCCTTCAGGCTAGGGCACCCCTAGGCTTTAGGCTTCCCTAGGCTAAGGCTAGGGCTCCCCTAGGCTAAGGCTAGGGCTCCCCTAGCCTTCAGGCTAGGGCACCCCTAGGCTTTATGCTCCCCTAGGCTAAGGCTAGGGCTCCCCTAGGCTAAGGCTAGGGCTCCCCTAGCCTTCAGGCTAGGGCACCCCTAGGCTTTAGGCCCCCCTAGGCTAAGGCTAGGGCTCCCCTAGGCTAAGGCTAGGGCTCCCCTAGCCTTCAGGCTAGGGCACCCCTAGGCTTTAGGCTCCCCTAGGCTAAGGCTAGGGCTCCCCTAGGCTAAGGCTAGGGCTCCCCTAGCCTTCAGGCTAGGGCACCCCTAGGCTTTAGGCTCCCCTAGGCTAAGGCTAGGGCTCCCCTAGGCTAAGGCTAAGGCTCCCCTTGCCTTCAGGCTAGGGCACCCCTAGGCTTTAGGCTCCCCTAGGCTAAGGCTAGGGCTCCCCTAGGCTAAGGCTAGGGCTCCCCTAGCCTTCAGGCTAGGGCACCCCTAGGCTTTAGGCTCCCCTAGGCTAAGGCTAGGGCTCCCCTAGGCTAAGGCTAGGGCTCCCCTAGCCTTCAGGCTAGGGCTCCCCTAGGCTAAGGCTAGGGCTCCGCTAGGCTAAGGCTAGGGCTCCCCTAGCCTTCAGGCTAGGGCACCCCTAGGATTTAGGCTCCCCTAGGCTAAGGCTAGGGCTCCCCTAGGCTAAGGCTAGGGATCCCCTAGCCTTCAGGCTAGGGCACCCCTAGGCTTTAGGCTCCCCTAGGCTTAGGCTAGGGCTCCCCTAGGCTAAGGCTATGGCTCCCCTAGCCTTCAGGCTAGGGCACCCCTAGGCTTTAGGCTCCCCTAGGCTAAGGCTAGGGCTCCCCTAGGCTAAGGCTAGGGCTCCCCTAGCCTTCAGGCTAGGGCACCCCTAGGCTTTAGGCTCCCCTAGGCTAAGGCTAGGGCTCCCCTAGGCTAAGGCTAGGGCTCCCCTAGCCTTCAGGCTAGGGCACCCCTAGGCTTTAGGCTCCCCTAGGCTAAGGCTAGGGCTCCCCTATTCTAAGGCTAGGGCTCCCTTAGCCTTCAGGCTAGGGCACCCCTAGGCTTTAGGCTCCCCTAGGCTAAGGCTAGGGCTCCCCTAGGCTAAGGCTAGGGCTCCCCTAGCCTTCAGGCTAGGGCACCCCTAGGCTTTAGGCTCCCCTAGGCTAAGGCTAGGGCTCCCCTAGGCTAAGGCTAGGGCTCCCCTAGCCTTCAGGCTAGGGCACCCCTAGGCTTTAGGCTCCCCTAGGCTAAGGCTAGGGCTCCCCTAGGCTAAGGCTAGGGCTCCCCTAGCCTTCAGGCTAGGGCACCCCTAGGCTTTAGGCTCCCCTAGGCTAAGGCTAGGGCTCCCCTAGCCTTCAGGCTAGGGCACCCCTAGGCTTTAGGCTCCCCTAGGCTAAGGCTAGGGCTCCCGTAGGCTAAGGCTAGGGCTCCCCTAGCCTTCAGGCCAGGGCACCCCTAGGCTTTAGGCTCCCCTAGGCTAAGGCTAGGGCTCCCCTAGACTTCAGGCCAGGGCACCCCTAGGCTTTAGGCTCCCCTAGGCTAAGGCTAGGGCTCCCCTAGCCTTCAGGCCAGGGAACCCCTAGGCTTTAGGCTCCCCTAGGCTATGGCTTGGGCTCCCCTAGCCTTCAGGCCAGGGCACCCCTAGGCTTTAGGCTCCCCTAGGCTAAGGCTAGGGCTCCCCTAGCCTTCAGGCCAGGGCACCCCTAGGCTTTAGGCTCCCCTAGGCTAAGGCTAGGGCTCCCCTAGCCTTCAGGCCAGGGCACCCCTAGGCTTTAGGCTCCCCTATGCTAAGGCTAGGGCTCCCCTAGCCTTCAGCCAGGGCACCCCTAGGCTTTAGGCTCCCCTAGGCTAAGGCTAGGGCTACCCTAGCCTTCAGGCCAGGGCACCCCTAGGCTTTAGGCTCCCCTAGGCTAAGGCTAGGGCTCCCCTAGCCTTCAGGCCAGGGCACCCCTAGGCTTTAGGCTCCCCTAGGCTAAGGCTAGGGCTCCCCTAGCCTTCAGGCCAGGACACCCCTAGGCTTTAGGCTCCCCTAGGCTAAGGCTAGGGCTCCCCTAGCCTTCAGGCCAGGGCACCCCTAGGCTTTAGGCTCCCCTAGGCTAAGGCTAGGGCTCCCCTAGCCTTCAGGCCAGGGCACCCCTAGGCTTTAGGCTCCCCTAGGCTAAGGCTAGGGCTCCCCTAGCCTTCAGGCCAGGGCACCCCTAGGCTTTAGGCTCCCCTAGGCTAAGGCTAGGGCTCCCATAGACTTCAGGCCAGGGCACCCCTAGGCTTTAGGCTCCCCTAGACTAAGGCTAGGGCTCCCCTAGCCTTCAGGCCAGGGCACCCCTAGGCTTTAGGCTCCCCTAGGCTAAGGCTAGGGCTCCCCTAGCCTTCAGGCCAGGGCACCCCTAGGCTTTAGGCTTCCCTAGGCTAAGGCTAGGGCTCCCCTAGCCTTCAGGCCAGGGCACCCCTAGGCTTTAGGCTCCCCTAGGCTAAGGCTAGGGCTCCCCTAGCCTTCAGGCCAGGGCACCCCTAGGCTTTAGGCTCCCCTAGGCTAAGGCTAGGGCTCCCCTAGCCTTCAGGCCAGGGCACCCCTAGGCTTTAGGCTCCCCTAGGCTAAGGCTAGGGCTCCCCTAGCCTTCAGGCCAGGGCACCCCTAGGCTTTAGGCTCCCCTAGGCTAAGGCTAGGGCTCCCCTAGTCTAAGGCTAGGGCTCCCCTAGCCTTCAGGCTAGGGCGCCCCTAGGCTTTAGGCTCCCCTAGGCTAAGGCTAGGGCTCCCCTAGGCTAAGGCTAGGGCTCCCCTAGCCTTCAGGCTAGGGCACCCCTAGGCTTTAGGCTCCCCTAGGCTAAGGCTAGGGCTCCCCTAGGCTAAGGCTAGGGCTCCCCTAGCCTTCAGGCTAGGGCACCCCTAGGCTTTAGGCTCCCCTAGGCTAAGGCTAGGGCTCCCCTAGGCTAAGGCTAGGGCTCCCCTAGCCTTCAGGCCAGGGCACCCCTAGGCTTTAGGCTCCCCTAGGCTAAGGCTAGGGCTCCCCTAGCCTTCAGGCCAGGGCACCCCTAGGCTTTAGGCTCCCCTAGGCTAAGGCTAGGGCTCCCCTAGCCTTCAGGCCAGGGCACCCCTAGGCTTTAGGCTCCCCTAGGCTAAGGCTTGGGCTCCCCTAGCCTTCAGGCCAGGGCACCCCTAGGCTTTAGGCTCCCCTAGGCTATGGCTAGGGCTCCCCTAGCCTTCAGGCCAGGGCACCCCTAGGCTTTAGGCTCCCCTAGGCTAAGGCTAGGGCTCCCCTAGCCTTCAGGCCAGGGCACCCCTAGGCTTTAGGCTCCCCTATGCTAAGGCTAGGGCTCCCCTAGCCTTCAGCCAGGGCACCCGTAGGCTTTAGGCTCCCCTAGGCTAAGGCTAGGGCTACCCTAGCCTTCAGGCCAGGGCACCCCTAGGCTTTAGGCTCCCCTAGGCTAAGGCTAGGGCTCCCCTAGCCTTCAGGCCAGGGCACCCCTAGGCTTTAGGCTCCCCTAGGCTAAGGCTAGGGCTCCCCTAGCCTTCAGGCCAGGACACCCCTAGGCTTTAGGCTCCCCTAGGCTAAGGCTAGGGCTCCCCTAGCCTTCAGGCCAGGGCACCCCTAGGCTTTAGGCTCCCCTAGGCTAAGGCTAGGGCTACCCTAGCCTTCAGGCCAGGGCACCCCTAGGCATTAGGCAACCCTAGGCTAAGGCTAGGGCTCCCCTAGCCTTCAGGCCAGGGCACCCCTAGGCTTTAGGCTCCCCTAGGCTAAGGCTAGGGCTCCCCTAGACTTCAGGCCAGGGCACCCCTAGGCTTTAGGCTCCCCTAGGCTAAGGCTAGGGCTCCCCTAGCCTTCAGGCCAGGGCACCCCTAGGCTTTAGGCTCCCCTAGGCTAAGGCTAGGGCTCCCCTAGCCTTCAGGCCAGGGCACCCCTAGGCTTTAGGCTCCCCTAGGCTAAGGCTAGGGCTCCCCTAGCCTTCAGGCCAGGACACCCCTAGGCTTTAGGCTCCCCTAGGCTAAGGCTAGGGCTCCCCTAGCCTTCAGGCCAGGGCACCCCTAGGCTTTAGGCTCCCCTAGGCTAAGGCTAGGGCTCCCCTAGCCTTCAGGCCAGGGCACCCCTAGGCTTTAGGCTCCCCTAGGCTAAGGCTAGGGCTCCCCTAGCCTTCAGGCCAGGGCAACCCTAGGCTTTAGGCTCCCCTAGGCTAAGGCTAGGGCTCCCATAGACTTCAGGCCAGGGCACCCCTAGGCTTTAGGCTCCCCTAGACTAAGGCTAGGGCTCCCCTAGCCTTCAGGCCAGGGCACCCCTAGGCTTTAGGCTCCCCTAGGCTAAGGCTAGGGCTCCCCTAGCCTTCAGGCCAGGGCACCCCTAGGCTTTAGGCTTCCCTAGGCTAAGGCTAGGGCTCCCCTAGCCTTCAGGCCAGGGCACCCCTAGGCTTTAGGCTCCCCTAGGCTAAGGCTAGGGCTCCCCTAGCCTTCAGGCCAGGGCACCCCTAGGCTTTAGGCTCCCCTAGGCTAAGGCTAGGGCTCCCCTAGCCTTCAGGCCAGGGCACCCCTAGGCTTTAGGCTCCCCTAGGCTAAGGCTAGGGCTCCCCTAGCCTTCAGGCCAGGGCACCCCTAGGCTTTAGGCTCCCCTAGGCTAAGGCTAGGGCTCCCCTAGGCTAAGGCTAGGGCTCCCCTAGCCTTCAGGCTAGGGCGCCCCTAGGCTTTAGGCTCCCCTAGGCTAAGGCTAGGGCTCCCCTAGGCTAAGGCTAGGGCTCCCCTAGCCTTCAGGCTAGGGCACCCCTAGGCTTTAGGCTCCCCTAGGCTAAGGCTAGGGCTCCCCTAGGCTAAGGCTAGGGCTCCCCTAGCCTTCAGGCTAGGGCACCCCTAGGCTTTAGGCTCCCCTAGGCTAAGGCTAGGGCTCCCCTAGGCTAAGGCTAGGGCTCCCCTAGCCTTCAGGCTAGGGCACCCCTAGGCTTTAGGCTCCCCTAGGCTAAGGCTAGGGCTCCCCTAGGCTAAGGCTAGGGCTCCCCTAGCCTTCAGGCTAGGGCACCCCTAGGCTTTAGGCTCCCCTAGGCTAAGGCTAGGGCTCCCCTAGGCTAAGGCTAGGGCTCCCCTAGCCTTCAGGCCAGGGCACCCCTAGGCTTTAGGCTCCCCTAGGCTAAGGCTAGGGCTCCCCTAGCCTTCAGGCCAGGGCACCCCTAGGCTTTAGGCTCCCCTAGGCTAAGGCTAGGGCTCCCCTAGCCTTCAGGCCAGGGCACCCCTAGGCTTTAGGCTCCCCTAGGCTAAGGCTTGGGCTCCCCTAGCCTTCAGGCCAGGGCACCCCTAGGCTTTAGGCTCCCCTAGGCTATGGCTAGGGCTCCCCTAGCCTTCAGGCCAGGGCACCCCTAGGCTTTAGGCTCCCCTAGGCTAAGGCTAGGGCTCCCCTAGCCTTCAGGCCAGGGCACCCCTAGGCTTTAGGCTCCCCTATGCTAAGGCTAGGGCTCCCCTAGCCTTCAGCCAGGGCACCCGTAGGCTTTAGGCTCCCCTAGGCTAAGGCTAGGGCTACCCTAGCCTTCAGGCCAGGGCACCCCTAGGCTTTAGGCTCCCCTAGGCTAAGGCTAGGGCTCCCCTAGCCTTCAGGCCAGGGCACCCCTAGGCTTTAGGCTCCCCTAGGCTAAGGCTAGGGCTCCCCTAGCCTTCAGGCCAGGACACCCCTAGGCTTTAGGCTCCCCTAGGCTAAGGCTAGGGCTCCCCTAGCCTTCAGGCCAGGGCACCCCTAGGCTTTAGGCTCCCCTAGGCTAAGGCTAGGGCTACCCTAGCCTTCAGACCAGGGCACCCCTAGGCTTTAGGCAACCCTAGGCTAAGGCTAGGGCTCCCCTAGCCTTCAGGCCAGGGCACCCCTAGGCTTTAGGCTCCCCTAGGCTAAGGCTAGGGCTCCCCTAGACTTCAGGCCAGGGCACCCCTAGGCTTTAGGCTCCCCTAGGCTAAGGCTAGGGCTCCCCTAGCCTTCAGGCCAGGGCACCCCTAGGCTTTAGGCTCCCCTAGGCTAAGGCTAGGGCTCCCCTAGCCTTCAGGCCAGGGCACCCCTAGGCTTTAGGCTCCCCTAGGCTAAGGCTAGGGCTCCCCTAGCCTTCAGGCCAGGGCACCCCTAGGCTTTAGGCTCCCCTAGGCTAAGGCTAGGGCTCCCCTAGCCTTCAGGCCAGGGCACCCCTAGGCTTTAGGCTCCCCTAGGCTAAGGCTAGGGCTCCCCTAGCCTTCAGGCCAGGGCACCCCTAGGCTTTAGGCTCCCCTAGGCTAAGGCTAGGGCTCCCCTAGCCTTCAGGCCAGGGCACCCCTAGGCTTTAGGCTCCCCTAGGCTAAGGCTAGGGCTCCCCTAGGCTAAGGCTAGGGCTCCCCTAGCCTTCAGGCTAGGGCACCCCTAGGCTTTAGGCTCCCCTAGGCTAAGGCTAGGGCTCCCCTAGGCTAAGGCTAGGGCTCCCCTAGCCTTCAGGCTAGGGCACCCCTAGGCTTTAGGCTCCCCTAGGCTAAGGCTAGGGCTCCCCTAGGCTAAGGCTAGCGCTCCCCTAGCCTTCAGGCTAGGGCACCCCTAGGCTTTAGGCTCCCCTAGGCTAAGGCTAGGGCTCCCCTAGGCTAAGGCTAGGGCTCCCCTAGCCTTCAGGCTAGGGCACCCCTAGGCTTTAGGCTCCCCTAGGCTAAGGCTAGGGCTCCCCTAGGCTAAGGCTAGGGCTCCCCTAGCCTTCAGGCTAGGGCACCCCTAGGCTTTTGGCCCCCCTATGCTAAGGCTAGGGCTCCCCTAGGCTAAGGCTAGGGCTCCCCTAGCCTTCAGGCTAGGGCACCCCTAGGCTTTAGGCTCCCCTAGGCTAAGGATAGGGCTCCCCTAGGCTAAGGCTAGGGCTCCCCTAGCCTTCAGGCTAGGGCACACCTAGGCTTTAGGCTCCCCTAGGCTAAGGCTAGGGCTCCCCTAGGCTAAGGCTAGGGCTCCCCTTGCCTTCAGGCTAGGGCACCCCTAAGCTTTAGGCTCCCCTAGGCTAAGGCTAGGGCTCCCCTAGGCTAAGGCTAGGGCTCCCCTAGCCTTCAGGCTAGGGCACCCCTAGGCTTTAGGCTCCCCTAGGCTAAGGCTAGGGCTCCCCTAGGCTAAGGCTAGGGCTCCGCTAGCCTTCAGGCTAGGGCTCCCCTAGGCTAAGGCTAGGGCTCCCCTAGGCTAAGGCTAGGGAACCCCTAGTCTTCAGGCTATGGCACCCCTAGGCTTTAGGCTCCCCTAGGCTAAGGCTAGGGCTCCCCTAGGCTAAGGCTAGGGCTCCCCTAGCCTTCAGGCTAGGGCACCCCTAGGCTTTAGGCTCCCCTAGGCTAAGGCTAGGGCTCCCCTAGGCTAAGGCTAGGGCTCCCCTAGCCTTCAGGCTAGGGCACCCCTAGGCTTTAGGCTCCCCTAGGCTAAGGCTAGGGCTCCCCTAGGCTAAGGCTAGGGCTCCCCTAGCCTTCAGGCTAGGGCACCCCTAGGCTTTAGGCTCCCCTAGGCTAAGGCTAGGGCTCCCCTAGGCTAAGGCTAGGGCTCCCTTAGCCTTCAGGCTAGGGCACCCCTAGGCTTTAGGCTCCCCTAGGCTAAGGCTAGGGCTCCCCTAGGCTAAGGCTAGGGCTCCCCTAGCCTTCAGGCTAGGGCACCCCTAGGCTTTAGGCTCCCCTAGGCTAAGGCTAGGGCTCCCCTAGGCTAAGGCTAGGGCTCCCCTAGCCTTCAGGCTAGGGCACCCCTAGGCTTTAGGCTCCCCTAGGCTAAGGCTAGGGCTCCCCTAGGCTAAGTCTAGGGCTCCCCTAGCCTTCAGGCTAGGGCACCCCTAGGCTTTAGGCTCCCCTAGGCTAAGGCTAGTGCTCGCCTAGGCTAAGGCTAGGGCTCCCCTAGCCTTCAGGCCAGGGCACCCCTAGGCTTTAGGCTAGGGCACCCCTAGGCTTTAGGCTCCCCTAGGCTAAGGCTAGTGCTCCCCTAGGCTAAGGCTAGGGCTCCCCTAGCCTTCAGGCTAGGGCACCCCTAGGCTTTAGGCTCCCCTAGGCTAAGGCTAGGGCTCCCCTAGGCTAAGGCTAGGGCTCCCCTAACCTTCAGGCTAGGGCACCCCTAGGCTTTAGGCTCCCCTAGGCTAAGGCTAGGGCTCCCCTAGGCTAAGGCTAGGGATCCCCTAGCCTTCAGGCTAGGGCACCCCTAGGCTTTAGGCTCCCCTAGGCTAAGGCCAGGGCTCCCCTAGGCTAAGGCTAGGGCTCCCCTAGCCTTCAGGCTAGGGCACCCCTAGGCTTTAGGCTCCCCTAGGCTAAGGCTAGGGCTCCCCTAGGCTAAGGCTAGGGCTCCCCTAGCCTTCAGGCTAGGGCACCCCTAGGCTTTAGGCTCCCCTAGGCTAAGGCTAGGGCTCCCCTAGGCTAAGGCTAGGGCTCCCCTAGCCTTCAGGCTAGGGCACCCCTAGGCTTTAGGCTCCCCTAGGCTAAGGCTAGGGCTCCCCAAGGCTAAGGCTAGGGCTCCCATAGCCTTCAGGCTAGGGCACCCCTAGGCTTTAGGCTCCCCTAGGCTAAGGCTAGGGCTCCCCTAGGCTAAGGCTAGGGCTCCCCTAGCCTTCAGGCTAGGGCACCCCTAGGCTTTAGGCTCCCCTAGGCTAAGGCTAGGGCTCCCCTAGCCTTCAGGCTAGGGCACCCCTAGGCTTTAGGCTCCCCTAGGATAAGGCTAGGGCTCCCCTAGGCTAAGGCTAGGGCTCCCCTAGCCTTCAGGCTAGGGCGCCCCTAGGCTTTAGGCTCCCCTAGGCTAAGGCTAGGGCTCCCCTAGGCTAAGGCTAGGGCTCCCCTAGCCTTCAGGCTAGGGCACCCCTAGGCTTTAGGCTCCCCTAGGCTAAGGCTAGGGCTCCCCTAGGCTAAGGCTAGGGCTCCCCTAGCCTTCAGGCTAGGGCACCCCTAGGCTTTAGGCTCCCCTAGGCTAAGGCTAGGGCTCCCCTAGGCTAAGGCTAGGGCTCCCCTAGCCTTCAGGCTAGGGCACCCCTAGGCTTTAGGCTCCCCTAGGCTAAGGCTAGGGCTCCCCTAGGCTAAGGCTAGGGCTCCCCTAGCCTTCAGGCTAGGGCACCCCTAGGCTTTAGGCTCCCCTAGGCTAAGGCTAGGGCTCCCCTAGGCTAAGGCTAGGGCTCCCCTAGCCTTCAGGCCAGGGCACCCCTAGGCTTTAGGCTCCCCTAGGCTAAGGCTACGGCTCCCCTAGCCTTCAGGCCAGGGCACCCCTAGGCTTTAGGCTCCCCTAGGCTAAGGCTAGGGCTCCCCTAGCCTTCAGGCCAGGGCACCCCTAGGCTTTAGGCTCCCCTAGGCTAAGGCTTGGGCTCCCCTAGCCTTCAGGCCAGGGCACCCCTAGGCTTTAGGCTCCCCTAGGCTAAGGCTAGGGCTCCCCTAGCCTTCAGGCCAGGGCACCCCTAGGCTTTAGGCTCCCCTAGGCTAAGGCTAGGGCTCCCCTAGCCTTCAGGCCAGGGCACCCCTAGGCTTTAGGCTCCCCTATGCTAAGGCTAGGGCTCCCCTAGCCTTCAGCCAGGGCACCCCTAGGCTTTAGGCTCCCCTAGGCTAAGGCTAGGGCTACCCTAGCCTTCAGGCCAGGGCACCCCTAGGCTTTAGGCTCCCCTAGGCTAAGGCTAGGGCTCCCCTAGCCTTCAGGCCAGGGCACCCCTAGGCTTTAGGCTCCCCTAGGCTAAGGCTAGTGCTCCCCTAGCCTTCAGGTCAGGACACCCCTAGGCTTTAGGCTCCCCTAGGCTAAGGCTAGGGCTCCCCTAGCCTTCAGGCCAGGGCACCCCTAGGCTTTAGGCTCCCCTAGGCTAAGGCTAGGGCTCCCCTAGCCTTCAGGCCAGGGCACCCCTAGGCTTTAGGCTCCCCTAGGCGAAGGCTAGGGCTCCCCTAGCCTTCAGGCCAGGGCACCCCTAGGCTTTAGGCTCCCCTAGGCGAAGGCTAGGGCTCCCCTAGACTTCAGGCCAGGGCACCCCTAGGCTTTAGGCTCCCCTAGGCTAAGGCTAGGGCTCCCCTAGCCTTCAGGCCAGGGCACCCCTAGGCTTTAGGCTCCCCTAGGCTAAGGCTAGGGCTCCCCTAGCCTTCAGGCCAGGGCACCCCTAGGCTTTAGGCTCCCCTAGGCTAAGGCTAGGGCTCCCCTAGCCTTCAGGCCAGGGCACCCCTAGGCTTTAGGCTCCCCTAGGCTAAGGCTAGGGCTCCCCTAGCCTTCAGGCCAGGGCACCCCTAGGCTTTAGGCTCCCCTAGGCTAAGGCTAGGGCTCCCCTAGCCTTCAGGCCAGGGCACCCCTAGGCTTTAGGCTCCCCTAGGCTAAGGCTAGGGCTCCCCTAGCCTTCAGGCCAGGGCACCCCTAGGCTTTAGGCTCCCCTAGGCTAAGGCTAGGGCTCCCCTAGCCTTCAGGCCAGGGCACCCCTAGGCTTTAGGCTCCCCTAGGCTAAGGCTAGGGCTCCCCTAGCCTTCAGGCCAGGGCTCCCCTAGGCTTTAGGCTCCCCTAGGCTAAGGCTAGGGCTCCCCTAGGCTAAGGCTAGGGCTCCCCTAGCCTTCAGGCTAGGGCGCCCCTAGGCTTTAGGCTCCCCTAGGCTAAGGCTAGGGCTCCCCTAGGCTAAGGCTAGGGCTCCCCTAGCCTTCAGGCTAGGGCACCCCTAGGCTTTAGGCTCCCCTAGGCTAAGGCTAGGGCTCCCCTAGGCTAAGGCTAGGGCTCCCCTAGCCTTCAGGCTAGGGCACCCCTAGGCTTTAGGCTCCCCTAGGCTAAGGCTAGGGCTCCCCTAGGCTAAGGCTAGGGCTCCCCTAGCCTTCAGGCTAGGGCACCCCTAGGCTTTAGGCTCCCCTAGGCTAAGGCTAGGGCTCCCCTAGGCTAAGGCTAGGGCTCCCCTAGCCTTCAGGCTAGGGCACCCCTAGGCTTTAGGCTCCCCTAGGCTAAGGCTAGGGCTCCCCTAGGCTAAGGCTAGCGCTCCCCTAGCCTTCAGGCTAGGGCACCCCTAGGCTTTAGGCTCCCCTAGGCTAAGGCTAGGGCTCCCCTAGGCTAAGGCTAGGGCTCCCCTAGCCTTCAGGCTAGGGCACCCCTAGGCTTTAGGCTCCCCTAGGCTAAGGCTAGGGCTCCCCTAGGCTAAGGCTAGGGCTCCCCTAGCCTTCAGGCTAGGGCACCCCTAGGCTTTAGGCTCCCCTAGGCTAAGGCTAGGGCTCCCCTAGGCTAAGGCTAGGGCTCCCCTTGCCTTCAGGCTAGGGCACCCCTAAGCTTTAGGCTCCCCTAGGCTAAGGCTAGGGCTCCCCTAGGCTAAGGCTAGGGCTCCCCTAGCCTTCAGGCTAGGGCACCCCTAGGCTTTAGGCTCCCCTAGGCTAAGGCTAGGGCTCCCCTAGACTAAGGCTAGGGCTCCGCTAGCCTTCAGGCTAGGGCTCCCCTAGGCTAAGGCTAGGGCTCCCCTAGGCTAAGGCTAGGGATCCCCTAGCCTTCAGGCTAGGGCACCCCTAGGCTTTAGGCTCCCCTAGGCTAAGGCTAGGGCTCCCCTAGGCTAAGGCTAGGGCTCCCCTAGCCTTCAGGCTAGGACACCCCTAGGCTTTAGGCTCCCCTAGGCTAAGGCTAGGGCTCCCCTAGGCTAAGGCTAGGGCTCCCCTAGCCTTCAGGCTAGGGCACCCCTAGGCTTTAGGCTCCCCTAGGCTAAGGCTAGGGCTCCCCTAGGCTAAGGCTAGGGCTCCCCTAGCCTTCAGGCTAGGGCACCCCTAGGCTTTAGGCTCCCCTAGGCTAAGGCTAGGGCTCCCCTAGGCTAAGGCTAGGGCTCCCTTAGCCTTCAGGCTATGGCACCCCTAGGCTTTAGGCTCCCCTAGGCTAAGGCTAGGGCTCCCCTAGGCTAAGGCTAGGGCTCCCTAGCCTTCAGGCTAGGGCACCCCTAGGCTTTAGGCTCCCCTAGGCTAAGGCTAGGGCTCCCCTAGGCTAAGGCTAGGGCTCCCCTAGCCTTCAGGCTAGGGCACCCCTAGGCTTTAGGCTCCCCTAGGCTAAGGCTAGGGCTCCCCTAGGCTAAGGCTAGGGCTCCCCTAGCCTTCAGGCTAGGGCACCCCTAGGCTTTAGGTTCCCCTAGGCTAAGGCTAGGGCTCCCCTAGGCTAAGGCTAGGGCTCCCCTAGCCTTCAGGCTAGGGCACCCCTAGGCTTTAGGCTCCCCTAGGCTAAGGCTAGGGCTCCCCTAGGCTAAGGCTAGGGCTCCCCTAGCCTTCAGGGTAGGGCACCCCTAGGCTTTAGGCTCCCCTAGGCTAAGGCTAGGGCTCCCCTAGGCTAAGGCTAGGGCTCCCCTAGCCTTCAGGCTAGGGCACCCCTAGGCTTTAGGCTCCCCTAGGCTAAGGCTAGGGCTCGCCTAGGCTAAGGCTAGGGCTCCCCTAGCCTTCAAGCTAGGGCACCCCTAGGCTTTAGGCTCCCCTAGGCTAAGGCTAGGGCTCGCCTAGGCTAAGGCTAGGGCTCCCCTAGCCTTCAGGCTAGGGCACCCCTAGGCTTTAGGCTCACCTAGGCTAAGGCTAGGGCTCGCCTAGGCTAAGGCTAGGGATCCCCTAGCTTTCAGGCTAGGGTACCCCTAGGCTTTAGGCTCCCCTAGGCTAAGGCTAGGGCTCCCCTAGGCTAAGGCTAGGGCTCCCCTAGCCTTCAGGCTAGGGCACCCCTAGGCTTTAGGCTCCCCTAGGCTAAGGCTAGAACTCTCCTAGGCTAAGGCTAGGGCTCCCCTAGCCTTCAGGCTAGGGCACCCCTAGGCTTTAGGCTCCCCTAGGCTAAGGCTAGGGCTCCCCTAGGCTAAGGCTAGGGCTCCCCTAGCCTTCAGGCTAGGGCACCCCTAGGCTTTAGGCTCCCCTAGGCTAAGGCGAGGGCTCCCCTAGGCTAAGGCTAGGGCTCCCCTAGCCTTCAGGCTAGGGCACCCCTAGGCTTTAGGCTCCCCTAGGCTAAGGCTAGGGCTCCCCTAGGCTAAGGCTAGGGCTCCCCTAGCCTTCAGGCTAGGGCACCCCTAGGCTTTAGGCTCCCCTAGGCTAAGGCTAGGGCTCCCCTAGGCTAAGGCTAGGGCTCCCCTAGCCTTCAGGCTAGGGCACCCCTAGGCTTTAGGCTCCCCTAGGCTAAGGCTAGGGCTCCCCTAGGCTAAGGCTAGGGCTCCACTAGCCTTCAGGCTAGGGCACCCCTAGGCTTTAGGCTCCCCTAGGCTAAGGCTAGGGCTCCCCTAGGCTAAGGCTAGGGCTCCCCTAGCCTTCAGGCTAGGGCACCCCTAGGCTTTAGGCTCCCCTAGGCTAAGGCTAGGGCTCCCCTAGGCTAAGGCTAGGGCTCCCCTAGCCTTCAGGCTAGGGCACCCCTAGGCTTTAGGCTCCCCTAGGCTAAGGCTAGGGCTCCCCTAGGCTAAGGCTAGGGCTCCCCTAGCCTTCAGGCTAGGGCACCCCTAGGCTTTAGGCTCCCCTAGGCTAAGGCTAGGGCTCCCCTAGTCTAAGGCTAGGGCTCCCCTAGCATTCAGGCTAGGGCACCCCTAGGCTTTAGGCTCCCCTAGGCTAAGGCTAGGGCTCCCCTAGGCTAAGGCTAGGGCTCCCCTAGCCTTCAGGCTAGGGCACCCCTAGGGTTTAGGCTCCCCTAGGCTAAGGCTAGGGCACCCCTAGGCTAAGGCTAGGGCTCCCCTAGCCTTCAGGCTAGGGCACCCCTAGGCTTTAGGCTCCCCTAGGCTAAGGCTAGGGCTCCCCTAGCCTTCAGGCTAGGGCACCCCTAGGCTTTAGGCTCCCCTAGGCTAAGGCTAGGGCTCCCCTAGGCTAAGGCTAGGGCTCCCCTAGCCTTCAGGCTAGGTCACCCCTAGGCTTTAGGCTCCCCTAGGCTAAGGCTAGGGCTCCCCTAGGCTAAGGCTAGGGCTCCCCTAGCCTTCAGGCTAGGGCACCCCTAGGCTTTAGGCTCCCCTAGGCTAAGGCTAGGGCTCCCCTAGGCTAAGGCTAGGGCTCCCCTAGCCTTCAGGCTAGGGCACCCCAGGCTTTAGGCTCCCCTAGGCTAAGGCTAGGGCTCCCCTAGGCTAAGGCTAGGGCTCCCCTAGTCTTCAGGCTAGGGCACCCCTAGGCTTTAGGCTCCCCTAGGCTAAGGCTAGGGCTCCCCTAGGCTAAGGCTAGGGCTCCCCTAGCCTTCAGGCTAGGGCACCCCTAGGCTTTAGGCTCCCCTAGGCTAAGGCTAGGGTTCCCCTAGGCTAAGGCTAGGGCTCCCCTAGCCTTCAGGCTAGGGCGCCCCTAGGCTTTAGGCTCCCCTAGGCTAAGGCTAGGGCTCCCCTAGGCTAAGGCTAGGGCTCCCCTAGCCTTCAGGCTAGGGCACCCCTAGGCTAGGCTCCCCTAGGCTAAGGCTAGGGCTCCCCTAGGCTAAGGCTAGGGCTCCCCTAGCCTTCAGGCTAGGGCACCCCTAGGCTTTAGGCTCCCATAGGCTAAGGCTAGGGCTCCCCTAAGCTAAGGCTAGGGCTCCCCTAGCCTTCAGGCTAGGGCACCCCTAGGCTTTAGGCTCCCCTAGGCTAAGGCTAGGGCTCCCCTAGGCTAAGGCTAGGGCTCCCCTAGCCTTCAGGCTAGGGCACCCCTAGGCTTTAGGCTCCCCTAGGCTAAGGCTAGGGCTCCCCTAGGCTAAGGCTATCGCTCCCCTAGCCTTCAGCCCAGGGCACCCCTAGGCTTTAGGCTCCCCTAGGCTAAGGCTACGGCTCCCCTAGCCTTCAGGCCAGGGCACCCCTAGGCTTTAGGCTCCCCTAGGCTAAGGCTAGGGCTCCCCTAGCCTTCAGGCCAGGGCACCCCTAGGCTTTAGGCTCCCCTAGGCTAAGGCTTGGGCTCCCCTAGCCTTCAGGCCAGGGCACCCCTAGGCTTTAGGCTCCCCTAGGCTAAGGCTAGGGCTCCCCTAGCCTTTAGGCCAGGGCACCCCTAGGCTTTAGGCTCCCCTAGGCTAAGGCTAGGGCTCCCCTAGCCTTCAGGCCAGGGCACCCCTAGGCTTTAGGCTCCCCTATGCTAAGGCTAGGGCTCCCCTAGCCTTCAGCCAGGGCACCCCTAGGCTTTAGGCTCCCCTAGGCTAAGGCTAGGGCTCCCCTAGCCTTCAGGCCAGGGCACCCCTAGGTTTAGGCTCCCCTAGGCTAAGGCTAGGGCTCCCCTAGCCTTCAGGCCAGGGCACCCCTAGGCTTTAGGCTCCCCTAGGCTAAGGCTAGGGCTCCCCTAGCCTTCAGGCCAGGACACCCCTAGGCTTTAGGCTCCCCTAGGCTAAGGCTAGGGCTCCCCTAGCCTTCAGGCCAGAGCACCCCTAGGCTTTAGGCTCCCCTAGGCTAAGGCTAGGGCTCCCCTAGCCTTCAGGCCAGGGCACCCCTAGGCTTTAGGCTCCCCTAGGCTAAGGCTAGGGCTCCCCTAGCCTTCAGGCCAGGGCACCCCTAGGCTTTAGGCTCCCCTAGGCTAAGGCTAGGGCTCCCCTAGACTTCAGGCCAGGGCACCCCTAGGCTTTAGGCTCCCCTAGGCTAAGGCTAGGGCTCCCCTAGCCTTCAGGCCAGGGCACCCCTAGGCTTTAGGCTCCCCTAGGCTAAGGCTAGGGCTCCCCTAGCCTTCAGGCCAGGGCACCCCTAGGCTTTAGGCTCCCCTAGGCTAAGGCTAGGGCTCCCCTAGGCTAAGGCTAGGGCTCCCCTAGCCTTCAGGCTAGGGCGCCCCTAGGCTTTAGGCTCCCCTAGGCTAAGGCTAGGGCTCCCCTAGGCTAAGGCTAGGGCTCCCCTAGCCTTCAGGCTAGGGCACCCCTAGGCTTTAGGCTCCCCTAGGCTAAGGCTAGGGCTCCCCTAGGCTAAGGCTAGGGCTCCCCTAGCCTTCAGGCTAGGGTACCCCTAGGCTTTAGGCTCCCCTAGGCTAAGGCTAGGGCTCCCCTAGGCTAAGGCTAGGGCTCCCCTAGCCTTCAGGCTAGGGCACCCCTAGGCTTTAGGCTCCCCTAGGCTAAGGCTAGGGCTCCCCTAGGCTAAGGCTAGGGCTCCCCTAGCCTTCAGGCTAGGGCACCCCTAGGCTTTAGGCTCCCCTAGGCTAAGGCTAGGGCTCCCCTAGGCTAAGGCTAGCGCTCCCCTAGCCTTCAGGCTAGGGCACCCCTAGGCTTTAGGCTCCCCTAGGCTAAGGCTAGGGCTCCCCTAGGCTAAGGCTAGGGCTCCCCTAGCCTTCAGGCTAGGGCACCCCTAGGCTTTAGGCTCCCCTAGGCTAAGGCTAGGGCTCCCCTAGGCTAAGGCTAGGGCTCCCCTAGCCTTCAGGCTAGGGCACCCCTAGGCTTTAGGCTCCCCTAGGCTAAGGCTAGGGCTCCCCTAGGCTAAGGCTAGGGCTCCCCTAGCCTTCAGGCTAGGGCACCCCTAGGCTTTAGGCTCCCCTAGGCTAAGGCTAGGGCTCCCCTAGGCTAAGGCTAGGGCTCCCCTAGCCTTCAGGCTAGGGCACCCCTAGGCTTTAGGCTCCCCTAGGCTAAGGCTAGGGCTCCCCTAGGCTAAGGCTAGGGCTCCCCTTGCCTTCAGGCTAGGGCACCCCTAAGCTTTAGGCTCCCCTAGGCTAAGGCTAGGGCTCCCCTAGGCTAAGGCTAGGGCTCCCCTAGCCTTCAGGCTAGGGCACCCCTAGGCTTTAGGCTCCCCTAGGCTAAGGCTAGGGCTCCCCTAGGCTAAGGCTAGGGCTCCGCTAGCCTTCAGGCTAGGGCTCCCCTAGGTTAAGGCTAGGGCTCCCCTAGGCTAAGGCTAGGGATCCCCTAGCCTTCAGGCTAGGGCACCCCTAGGCTTTAGGCTCCCCTAGGCTAAGGCTAGGGCTCCCCTAGGCTAAGGCTAGGGCTCCCCTAGCCTTCAGGCTAGGGCACCCCTAGGCTTTAGGCTCCCCTAGGCTAAGGCTAGGGCTCCCCTAGGCTAAGGCTAGGGCTCCCCTAGCCTTCAGGCTAGGGCACCCCTAGGCTTTAGGCTCCCCTAGGCTAAGGCTAGGGCTCCCCTAGGCTAAGGCTAGGGCTCCCCTAGGCTAAGGCTAGGGCTCCCCTAGCCTTCAGGCTAGGGCACCCCTAGGCTTTAGGCTCCCCTAGGCTAAGGCTAGGGCTCCCCTAGGCTAAGGCTAGGGCTCCCTTAGCCTTCAGGCTAGGGCACCCCTAGGCTTTAGGCTCCCCTAGGCTAAGGCTAGGGCTCCCCTAGGCTAAGGCTAGGGCTCCCCTAGCCTTCAGGCTAGGGCACCCCTAGGCTTTAGGCTCCCCTAGGCTAAGGATAGGGCTCCCCTAGGCTAAGGCTAGGGCTCCCCTAGCCTTCAGGCTAGGGCACCCCTAGGCTTTAGGCTCCCCTAGGCTAAGGCTAGGGCTCCCCTAGGCTAAGGCTAGGGCTCCCCTAGCCTTCAGGCTAGGGCACCCCTAGGCTTTAGGCTCCCCTAGGCTAAGGCTAGGGCTCCCCTAGGCTAAGGCTAGGGCTCCCCTAGCCTTCAGGCTAGGGCACCCCTAGGCTTTAGGCTCCCCTAGGCTAAGGCTAGGGCTCCCCTAGGCTAAGGCTAGGGCTCCCCTAGCCTTCAGGCTAGGGCACCCCTAGGCTTTAGGCTCCCCTAGGCTAAGGCTCGGGCTCCCCTAGGCTAAGGCTAGGGCGCCCCTAGCCTTCAGGCTAGGGCACCCCTAGGCTTTAGGCTCCCCTAGGCTAAGGCTAGGGCTCGCCTAGGCTAAGGCTAGGGCTCCCCTAGCCTTCAAGCTAGGGCACCCCTAGGCTTTAGGCTTCCCTAGGCTAAGGCTAGGGCTCGCCTAGGCTAAGGCTAGGGCTCCCCTAGCCTTCAGGCTAGGGCACCCCTAGGCTTTAGGCTCCCCTAGGCTAAGGCTAGGGTTCCCCTAGGCTAAGGCTAGGGCTCCCCTAGCCTTCAGGCTAGGGTACCCCTAGGCTTTAGGCTCCCCTAGGCTAAGGCTAGGGCTCCCCTAGGCTAAGGCTAGGGCTCCCCTAGCCTTCAGGCTAGGGCACCCCTCTGCTTTAGGCTCCCCTAGGCTAAGGCTAGAGCTCTCCTAGGCTAAGGCTAGGGCTCCCCTAGCCTTCAGGCTAGGGCACCCCTAGGCTTTAGGCTCCCCTAGGCTAAGGCTAGGGCTCCCCTAGGCTATGGCTAGGGCTCCCCTAGCCTTCAGGCTAGGGCACCCCTAGCCTTTAGGCTCCCCTAGGCTAAGGCGATGGCTCCCCTAGGCTAAGGCTAGGGCTCCCCTAGCCTTCAGGCTAGGGCACCCCTAGGCTTTAGGCTCCCCTAGGCTAAGGCTAGGGCTCCCCTAGGCTAAGGCTAGGGCTCCGCTAGCCTTCAGGCTAGGGCTCCCCTAGGTTAAGGCTAGGGCTCCCCTAGGCTAAGGCTAGGGATCCCCTAGCCTTCAGGCTAGGGCACCCCTAGGCTTTAGGCTCCCCTAGGCTAAGGCTAGGGCTCCCCTAGGCTAAGGCTAGGGCTCCCCTAGCCTTCAGGCTAGGGCACCCCTAGGCTTTAGGCTCCCCTAGGCTAAGGCTAGGGCTCCCCTAGGCTAAGGCTAGGGCTCCCCTAGCCTTCAGGCTAGGGCACCCCTAGGCTTTAGGCTCCCCTAGGCTAAGGCTAGGGCTCCCCTAGGCTAAGGCTAGGGCTCCCCTAGGCTAAGGCTAGGGCTCCCCTAGCCTTCAGGCTAGGGCACCCCTAGGCTTTAGGCTCCCCTAGGCTAAGGCTAGGGCTCCCCTAGGCTAAGGCTAGGGCTCCCTTAGCCTTCAGGCTAGGGCACCCCTAGGCTTTAGGCTCCCCTAGGCTAAGGCTAGGGCTCCCCTAGGCTAAGGCTAGGGCTCCCCTAGCCTTCAGGCTAGGGCACCCCTAGGCTTTAGGCTCCCCTAGGCTAAGGCTAGGGCTCCCCTAGGCTAAGGCTAGGGCTCCCCTAGCCTTCAGGCTAGGGCACCCCTAGGCTTTAGGCTCCCCTAGGCTAAGGCTAGGGCTCCCCTAGGCTAAGGCTAGGGCTCCCCTAGCCTTCAGGCTAGGGCACCCCTAGGCTTTAGGCTCCCCTAGGCTAAGGCTAGGGCTCCCCTAGGCTAAGGCTAGGGCTCCCCTAGCCTTCAGGCTAGGGCACCCCTAAGCTTTAGGCTCCCCTAGGCTAAGGCTAGGGCTCCCCTAGGCTAAGGCTAGGGCTCCCCTAGCCTTCAGGCTAGGGCACCCCTAGGCTTTAGGCTCCCCTAGGCTAAGGCTCGGGCTCCCCTAGGCTAAGGCTAGGGCGCCCCTAGCCTTCAGGCTAGGGCACCCCTAGGCTTTAGGCTCCCCTAGGCTAAGGCTAGGGCTCGCCTAGGCTAAGGCTAGGGCTCCCCTAGCCTTCAAGCTAGGGCACCCCTAGGCTTTAGGCTTCCCTAGGCTAAGGCTAGGGCTCGCCTAGGCTAAGGCTAGGGCTCCCCTAGCCTTCAGGCTAGGGCACCCCTAGGCTTTAGGCTCCCCTAGGCTAAGGCTAGGGTTCCCCTAGGCTAAGGCTAGGGCTCCCCTAGCCTTCAGGCTAGGGTACCCCTAGGCTTTAGGCTCCCCTAGGCTAAGGCTAGGGCTCCCCTAGGCTAAGGCTAGGGCTCCCCTAGCCTTCAGGCTAGGGCACCCCTAGGCTTTAGGCTCCCCTAGGCTAAGGCTAGAGCTCTCCTAGGCTAAGGCTAGGGCTCCCCTAGCCTTCAGGCTAGGGCACCCCTAGGCTTTAGGCTCCCCTAGGCTAAGGCTAGGGCTCCCCTAGGCTATGGCTAGGGCTCCCCTAGCCTTCAGGCTAGGGCACCCCTAGCCTTTAGGCTCCCCTAGGCTAAGGCGATGGCTCCCCTAGGCTAAGGCTAGGGCTCCCCTAGCCTTCAGGCTAGGGCACCCCTAGGCTTTAGGCTCCCCTAGGCTAAGGCTAGGGCTCCCCTAGGCTAAGGCTAGGGCTCCCCTAGCCTTCAGGCTAGGGCACCCCTAGGCTAGGCTCCCCTAGGCTAAGGCTAGGGCTCCCCTAGGCTAAGGCTAGGGCTCCCCTAGCCTTCAGGCTAGGGCACCCCTAGGCTTTAGGCTCCCATAGGCTAAGGCTAGGGCTCCCCTAAGCTAAGGCTAGGGCTCCCCTAGCCTTCAGGCTAGGGCACCCCTAGGCTTTAGGCTCCCCTAGGCTAAGGCTAGGGCTCCCCTAGGCTAAGGCTAGGGCTCCCCTAGCCTTCAGGCTAGGGCACCCCTAGGCTTTAGGCTCCCCTAGGCTAAGGCTAGGGCTCCCCTAGGCTAAGGCTAGCGCTCCCCTAGCCTTCAGCCCAGGGCACCCCTAGGCTTTAGGCTCCCCTAGGCTAAGGCTACGGCTCCCCTAGCCTTCAGGCCAGGGCACCCCTAGGCTTTAGGCTCCCCTAGGCTAAGGCTAGGGCTCCCCTAGCCTTCAGGCCAGGGCACCCCTAGGCTTTAGGCTCCCCTAGGCTAAGGCTTGGGCTCCCCTAGCCTTCAGGCCAGGGCACCCCTAGGCTTTAGGCTCCCCTAGGCTAAGGCTAGGGCTCCCCTAGCCTTTAGGCCAGGGCACCCCTAGGCTTTAGGCTCCCCTAGGCTAAGGCTAGGGCTCCCCTAGCCTTCAGGCCAGGGCACCCCTAGGCTTTAGGCTCCCCTATGCTAAGGCTAGGGCTCCCCTAGCCTTCAGCCAGGGCACCCCTAGGCTTTAGGCTCCCCTAGGCTAAGGCTAGGGCTCCCCTAGGCTAAGGCTAGGGCTCCCCTAGCCTTCAGGCTAGGGCACCCCTAGGCTTTAGGCTCCCCTAGGCTAAGGCTAGGGCTCCCCTAGGCTAAGGCTAGGGCTCCCCTAGCCTTCAGGCTAGGGCACCCCTAGGCTTTAGGCTCCCCTAGGCTAAGGCTAGGGCTCCCCTAGGCTAAGGCTAGGGCTCCCCTAGCCTTCAGGCTAGGGCACCCCTAGGCTTTAGGCTCCCCTAGGCTAAGGCTAGGGCTCCCCTAGTCTAAGGCTAGGGCTCCCCTAGCATTCAGGCTAGGGCACCCCTAGGCTTTAGGCTCCCCTAGGCTAAGGCTAGGGCTCCCCTAGGCTAAGGCTAGGGCTCCCCTAGCCTTCAGGCTAGGGCACCCCTAGGGTTTAGGCTCCCCTAGGCTAAGGCTAGGGCACCCCTAGGCTAAGGCTAGGGCTCCCCTAGCCTTCAGGCTAGGGCACCCCTAGGCTTTAGGCTCCCCTAGGCTAAGGCTAGGGCTCCCCTAGCCTTCAGGCTAGGGCACCCCTAGGCTTTAGGCTCCCCTAGGCTAAGGCTAGGGCTCCCCTAGGCTAAGGCTAGGGCTCCCCTAGCCTTCAGGCTAGGTCACCCCTAGGCTTTAGGCTCCCCTAGGCTAAGGCTAGGGCTCCCCTAGGCTAAGGCTAGGGCTCCCCTAGCCTTCAGGCTAGGGCACCCCTAGGCTTTAGGCTCCCCTAGGCTAAGGCTAGGGCTCCCCTAGGCTAAGGCTAGGGCTCCCCTAGCCTTCAGGCTAGGGCACCCCAGGCTTTAGGCTCCCCTAGGCTAAGGCTAGGGCTCCCCTAGGCTAAGGCTAGGGCTCCCCTAGTCTTCAGGCTAGGGCACCCCTAGGCTTTAGGCTCCCCTAGGCTAAGGCTAGGGCTCCCCTAGGCTAAGGCTAGGGCTCCCCTAGCCTTCAGGCTAGGGCACCCCTAGGCTTTAGGCTCCCCTAGGCTAAGGCTAGGGTTCCCCTAGGCTAAGGCTAGGGCTCCCCTAGCCTTCAGGCTAGGGCGCCCCTAGGCTTTAGGCTCCCCTAGGCTAAGGCTAGGGCTCCCCTAGGCTAAGGCTAGGGCTCCCCTAGCCTTCAGGCTAGGGCACCCCTAGGCTAGGCTCCCCTAGGCTAAGGCTAGGGCTCCCCTAGGCTAAGGCTAGGGCTCCCCTAGCCTTCAGGCTAGGGCACCCCTAGGCTTTAGGCTCCCATAGGCTAAGGCTAGGGCTCCCCTAAGCTAAGGCTAGGGCTCCCCTAGCCTTCAGGCTAGGGCACCCCTAGGCTTTAGGCTCCCCTAGGCTAAGGCTAGGGCTCCCCTAGGCTAAGGCTAGGGCTCCCCTAGCCTTCAGGCTAGGGCACCCCTAGGCTTTAGGCTCCCCTAGGCTAAGGCTAGGGCTCCCCTAGGCTAAGGCTATCGCTCCCCTAGCCTTCAGCCCAGGGCACCCCTAGGCTTTAGGCTCCCCTAGGCTAAGGCTACGGCTCCCCTAGCCTTCAGGCCAGGGCACCCCTAGGCTTTAGGCTCCCCTAGGCTAAGGCTAGGGCTCCCCTAGCCTTCAGGCCAGGGCACCCCTAGGCTTTAGGCTCCCCTAGGCTAAGGCTTGGGCTCCCCTAGCCTTCAGGCCAGGGCACCCCTAGGCTTTAGGCTCCCCTAGGCTAAGGCTAGGGCTCCCCTAGCCTTTAGGCCAGGGCACCCCTAGGCTTTAGGCTCCCCTAGGCTAAGGCTAGGGCTCCCCTAGCCTTCAGGCCAGGGCACCCCTAGGCTTTAGGCTCCCCTATGCTAAGGCTAGGGCTCCCCTAGCCTTCAGCCAGGGCACCCCTAGGCTTTAGGCTCCCCTAGGCTAAGGCTAGGGCTCCCCTAGCCTTCAGGCCAGGGCACCCCTAGGTTTAGGCTCCCCTAGGCTAAGGCTAGGGCTCCCCTAGCCTTCAGGCCAGGGCACCCCTAGGCTTTAGGCTCCCCTAGGCTAAGGCTAGGGCTCCCCTAGCCTTCAGGCCAGGACACCCCTAGGCTTTAGGCTCCCCTAGGCTAAGGCTAGGGCTCCCCTAGCCTTCAGGCCAGAGCACCCCTAGGCTTTAGGCTCCCCTAGGCTAAGGCTAGGGCTCCCCTAGCCTTCAGGCCAGGGCACCCCTAGGCTTTAGGCTCCCCTAGGCTAAGGCTAGGGCTCCCCTAGCCTTCAGGCCAGGGCACCCCTAGGCTTTAGGCTCCCCTAGGCTAAGGCTAGGGCTCCCCTAGACTTCAGGCCAGGGCACCCCTAGGCTTTAGGCTCCCCTAGGCTAAGGCTAGGGCTCCCCTAGCCTTCAGGCCAGGGCACCCCTAGGCTTTAGGCTCCCCTAGGCTAAGGCTAGGGCTCCCCTAGCCTTCAGGCCAGGGCACCCCTAGGCTTTAGGCTCCCCTAGGCTAAGGCTAGGGCTCCCCTAGGCTAAGGCTAGGGCTCCCCTAGCCTTCAGGCTAGGGCGCCCCTAGGCTTTAGGCTCCCCTAGGCTAAGGCTAGGGCTCCCCTAGGCTAAGGCTAGGGCTCCCCTAGCCTTCAGGCTAGGGCACCCCTAGGCTTTAGGCTCCCCTAGGCTAAGGCTAGGGCTCCCCTAGGCTAAGGCTAGGGCTCCCCTAGCCTTCAGGCTAGGGTACCCCTAGGCTTTAGGCTCCCCTAGGCTAAGGCTAGGGCTCCCCTAGGCTAAGGCTAGGGCTCCCCTAGCCTTCAGGCTAGGGCACCCCTAGGCTTTAGGCTCCCCTAGGCTAAGGCTAGGGCTCCCCTAGGCTAAGGCTAGGGCTCCCCTAGCCTTCAGGCTAGGGCACCCCTAGGCTTTAGGCTCCCCTAGGCTAAGGCTAGGGCTCCCCTAGGCTAAGGCTAGCGCTCCCCTAGCCTTCAGGCTAGGGCACCCCTAGGCTTTAGGCTCCCCTAGGCTAAGGCTAGGGCTCCCCTAGGCTAAGGCTAGGGCTCCCCTAGCCTTCAGGCTAGGGCACCCCTAGGCTTTAGGCTCCCCTAGGCTAAGGCTAGGGCTCCCCTAGGCTAAGGCTAGGGCTCCCCTAGCCTTCAGGCTAGGGCACTCCTAGGCTTTAGGCTCCCCTAGGCTAAGGCTAGGGCTCCCCTAGGCTAAGGCTAGGGCTCCCCTAGCCTTCAGGCTAGGGCACCCCTAGGCTTTAGGCTCCCCTAGGCTAAGGCTAGGGCTCCCCTAGGCTAAGGCTAGGGCTCCCCTAGCCTTCAGGCTAGGGCACCCCTAGGCTTTAGGCTCCCCTAGGCTAAGGCTAGGGCTCCCCTAGGCTAAGGCTAGGGCTCCCCTTGCCTTCAGGCTAGGGCACCCCTAAGCTTTAGGCTCCCCTAGGCTAAGGCTAGGGCTCCCCTAGGCTAAGGCTAGGGCTCCCCTAGCCTTCAGGCTAGGGCACCCCTAGGCTTTAGGCTCCCCTAGGCTAAGGCTAGGGCTCCCCTAGGCTAAGGCTAGGGCTCCGCTAGCCTTCAGGCTAGGGCTCCCCTAGGTTAAGGCTAGGGCTCCCCTAGGCTAAGGCTAGGGATCCCCTAGCCTTCAGGCTAGGGCACCCCTAGGCTTTAGGCTCCCCTAGGCTAAGGCTAGGGCTCCCCTAGGCTAAGGCTAGGGCTCCCCTAGCCTTCAGGCTAGGGCACCCCTAGGCTTTAGGCTCCCCTAGGCTAAGGCTAGGGCTCCCCTAGGCTAAGGCTAGGGCTCCCCTAGCCTTCAGGCTAGGGCACCCCTAGGCTTTAGGCTCCCCTAGGCTAAGGCTAGGGCTCCCCTAGGCTAAGGCTAGGGCTCCCCTAGGCTAAGGCTAGGGCTCCCCTAGCCTTCAGGCTAGGGCACCCCTAGGCTTTAGGCTCCCCTAGGCTAAGGCTAGGGCTCCCCTAGGCTAAGGCTAGGGCTCCCTTAGCCTTCAGGCTAGGGCACCCCTAGGCTTTAGGCTCCCCTAGGCTAAGGCTAGGGCTCCCCTAGGCTAAGGCTAGGGCTCCCCTAGCCTTCAGGCTAGGGCACCCCTAGGCTTTAGGCTCCCCTAGGCTAAGGCTAGGGCTCCCCTAGGCTAAGGCTAGGGCTCCCCTAGCCTTCAGGCTAGGGCACCCCTAGGCTTTAGGCTCCCCTAGGCTAAGGCTAGGGCTCCCCTAGGCTAAGGCTAGGGCTCCCCTAGCCTTCAGGCTAGGGCACCCCTAGGCTTTAGGCTCCCCTAGGCTAAGGCTAGGGCTCCCCTAGGCTAAGGCTAGGGCTCCCCTAGCCTTCAGGCTAGGGCACCCCTAGGCTTTAGGCTCCCCTAGGCTAAGGCTAGGGCTCCCCTAGGCTAAGGCTAGGGCTCCCCTAGCCTTCAGGCTAGGGCACCCCTAGGCTTTAGGCTCCCCTAGGCTAAGGCTCGGGCTCCCCTAGGCTAAGGCTAGGGCGCCCCTAGCCTTCAGGCTAGGGCACCCCTAGGCTTTAGGCTCCCCTAGGCTAAGGCTAGGGCTCGCCTAGGCTAAGGCTAGGGCTCCCCTAGCCTTCAAGCTAGGGCACCCCTAGGCTTTAGGCTTCCCTAGGCTAAGGCTAGGGCTCGCCTAGGCTAAGGCTAGGGCTCCCCTAGCCTTCAGGCTAGGGCACCCCTAGGCTTTAGGCTCCCCTAGGCTAAGGCTAGGGTTCCCCTAGGCTAAGGCTAGGGCTCCCCTAGCCTTCAGGCTAGGGTACCCCTAGGCTTTAGGCTCCCCTAGGCTAAGGCTAGGGCTCCCCTAGGCTAAGGCTAGGGCTCCCCTAGCCTTCAGGCTAGGGCACCCCTAGGCTTTAGGCTCCCCTAGGCTAAGGCTAGAGCTCTCCTAGGCTAAGGCTAGGGCTCCCCTAGCCTTCAGGCTAGGGCACCCCTAGGCTTTAGGCTCCCCTAGGCTAAGGCTAGGGCTCCCCTAGGCTATGGCTAGGGCTCCCCTAGCCTTCAGGCTAGGGCACCCCTAGCCTTTAGGCTCCCCTAGGCTAAGGCGATGGCTCCCCTAGGCTAAGGCTAGGGCTCCCCTAGCCTTCAGGCTAGGGCACCCCTAGGCTTTAGGCTCCCCTAGGCTAAGGCTAGGGCTCCCCTAGGCTAAGGCTAGGGCTCCCCTAGCCTTCAGGCTAGGGCACCCCTAGGCTAGGCTCCCCTAGGCTAAGGCTAGGGCTCCCCTAGGCTAAGGCTAGGGCTCCCCTAGCCTTCAGGCTAGGGCACCCCTAGGCTTTAGGCTCCCATAGGCTAAGGCTAGGGCTCCCCTAAGCTAAGGCTAGGGCTCCCCTAGCCTTCAGGCTAGGGCACCCCTAGGCTTTAGGCTCCCCTAGGCTAAGGCTAGGGCTCCCCTAGGCTAAGGCTAGGGCTCCCCTAGCCTTCAGGCTAGGGCACCCCTAGGCTTTAGGCTCCCCTAGGCTAAGGCTAGGGCTCCCCTAGGCTAAGGCTAGCGCTCCCCTAGCCTTCAGCCCAGGGCACCCCTAGGCTTTAGGCTCCCCTAGGCTAAGGCTACGGCTCCCCTAGCCTTCAGGCCAGGGCACCCCTAGGCTTTAGGCTCCCCTAGGCTAAGGCTAGGGCTCCCCTAGCCTTCAGGCCAGGGCACCCCTAGGCTTTAGGCTCCCCTAGGCTAAGGCTTGGGCTCCCCTAGCCTTCAGGCCAGGGCACCCCTAGGCTTTAGGCTCCCCTAGGCTAAGGCTAGGGCTCCCCTAGCCTTTAGGCCAAGGCACCCCTAGGCTTTAGGCTCCCCTAGGCTAAGGCTAGGGCTCCCCTAGCCTTCAGGCCAGGGCACCCCTAGGCTTTAGGCTCCCCTATGCTAAGGCTAGGGCTCCCCTAGCCTTCAGCCAGGGCACCCCTAGGCTTTAGGCTCCCCTAGGCTAAGGCTAGGGCTACCCTAGCCTTCAGGCCAGGGCACCCCTAGGTTTAGGCTCCCCTAGGCTAAGGCTAGGGCTCCCCTAGCCTTCAGGCCAGGGCACCCCTAGGCTTTAGGCTCCCCTAGGCTAAGGATAGGGCTCCCCTAGCCTTCAGGCCAGGACACCCCTAGGCTTTAGGCTCCCCTAGGCTAAGGCTAGGGCTCCCCTAGCCTTCAGGCCAGAGCACCCCTAGGCTTTAGGCTCCCCTAGGCTAAGGCTAGGGCTCCCCTAGCCTTCAGGCCAGGGCACCCCTAGGCTTTAGGCTCCCCTAGGCTAAGGCTAGGGCTCCCCTAGCCTTCAGGCCAGGGCACCCCTAGGCTTTAGGCTCCCCTAGGCTAAGGCTAGGGCTCCCCTAGACTTCAGGCCAGGGCACCCCTAGGCTTTAGGCTCCCCTAGGCTAAGGCTAGGGCTCCCCTAGCCTTCAGGCCAGGGCACCCCTAGGCTTTAGGCTCCCCTAGGCTAAGGCTAGGGCTCCCCTAGCCTTCAGGCCAGGGCACCCCTAGGCTTTAGGCTCCCCTAGGCTAAGGCTAGGGCTCCCCTAGGCTAAGGCTAGGGCTCCCCTAGCCTTCAGGCTAGGGCGCCCCTAGGCTTTAGGCTCCCCTAGGCTAAGGCTAGGGCTCCCCTAGGCTAAGGCTAGGGCTCCCCTAGCCTTCAGGCTAGGGCACCCCTAGGCTTTAGGCTCCCCTAGGCTAAGGCTAGGGCTCCCCTAGGCTAAGGCTAGGGCTCCCCTAGCCTTCAGGCTAGGGTACCCCTAGGCTTTAGGCTCCCCTAGGCTAAGGCTAGGGCTCCCCTAGGCTAAGGCTAGGGCTCCCCTAGCCTTCAGGCTAGGGCACCCCTAGGCTTTAGGCTCCCCTAGGCTAAGGCTAGGGCTCCCCTAGGCTAAGGCTAGGGCTCCCCTAGCCTTCAGGCTAGGGCACCCCTAGGCTTTAGGCTCCCCTAGGCTAAGGCTAGGGCTCCCCTAGGCTAAGGCTAGCGCTCCCCTAGCCTTCAGGCTAGGGCACCCCTAGGCTTTAGGCTCCCCTAGGCTAAGGCTAGGGCTCCCCTAGGCTAAGGCTAGGGCTCCCCTAGCCTTCAGGCTAGGGCACCCCTAGGCTTTAGGCTCCCCTAGGCTAAGGCTAGGGCTCCCCTAGGCTAAGGCTAGGGCTCCCCTAGCCTTCAGGCTAGGGCACCCCTAGGCTTTAGGCTCCCCTAGGCTAAGGTTAGGGCTCCCCTAGGCTAAGGCTAGGGCTCCCCTAGCCTTCAGGCTAGGGCACCCCTAGGCTTTAGGCTCCCCTAGGCTAAGGCTAGGGCTCCCCTAGGCTAAGGCTAGGGCTCCCCTAGCCTTCAGGCTAGGGCACCCCTAGGCTTTAGGCTCCCCTAGGCTAAGGCTAGGGCTCCCCTAGGCTAAGGCTAGGGCTCCCCTTGCCTTCAGGCTAGGGCACCCCTAAGCTTTAGGCTCCCCTAGGCTAAGGCTAGGGCTCCCCTAGGCTAAGGCTAGGGCTCCCCTAGCCTTCAGGCTAGGGCACCCCTAGGCTTTAGGCTCCCCTAGGCTAAGGCTAGGGCTCCCCTAGGCTAAGGCTAGGGCTCCGCTAGCCTTCAGGCTAGGGCTCCCCTAGGTTAAGGCTAGGGCTCCCCTAGGCTAAGGCTTGGGATCCCCTAGCCTTCAGGCTAGGGCACCCCTAGGCTTTAGGCTCCCCTAGGCTAAGGCTAGGGCTCCCCTAGGCTAAGGCTAGGGCTCCCCTAGCCTTCAGGCTAGGGCACCCCTAGGCTTTAGGCTCCCCTAGGCTAAGGCTAGGGCTCCCCTAGGCTAAGGCTAGGGCTCCCCTAGCCTTCAGGCTAGGGCACCCCTAGGCTTTAGGCTCCCCTAGGCTAAGGCTAGGGCTCCCCTAGGCTAAGGCTAGGGCTCCCCTAGCCTTCAGGCTAGGGCACCCCTAGGCTTTAGGCTCCCCTAGGCTAAGGCTAGGGCTCCCCTAGGCTAAGGCTAGGGCTCCCTTAGCCTTCAGGCTAGGGCACCCCTAGGCTTTAGGCTCCCCTAGGCTAAGGCTAGGGCTCCCCTAGGCTAAGGCTAGGGCTCCCCTAGCCTTCAGGCTAGGGCACCCCTAGGCTTTAGGCTCCCCTAGGCTAAGGCTAGGGCTCCCCTAGGCTAAGGCTAGGGCTCCCCTAGCCTTCAGGCTAGGGCACCCCTAGGCTTTAGGCTCCCCTAGGCTAAGGCTAGGGCTCCCCTAGGCTAAGGCTAGGGCTCCCCTAGCCTTCAGGCTAGGGCACCCCTAGGCTTTAGGCTCCCCTAGGCTAAGGCTAGGGCTCCCCTAGGCTAAGGCTAGGGCTCCCCTAGCCTTCAGGCTAGGGCACCCCTAGGCTTTAGGCTCCCCTAGGCTAAGGCTAGGGCTCCCCTAGGCTAAGGCTAGGGCTCCCCTAGCCTTCAGGCTAGGGCACCCCTAGGCTTTAGGCTCCCCTAGGCTAAGGCTCGGGCTCCCCTAGGCTAAGGCTAGGGCGCCCCTAGCCTTCAGGCTAGGGCACCCCTAGGCTTTAGGCTCCCCTAGGCTAAGGCTAGGGCTCGCCTAGGCTAAGGCTAGGGCTCCCCTAGCCTTCAAGCTAGGGCACCCCTAGGCTTTAGGCTTCCCTAGGCTAAGGCTAGGGCTCGCCTAGGCTAAGGCTAGGGCTCCCCTAGCCTTCAGGCTAGGGCACCCCTAGGCTTTAGGCTCCCCTAGGCTAAGGCTAGGGTTCCCCTAGGCTAAGGCTAGGGCTCCCCTAGCCTTCAGGCTAGGGTACCCCTAGGCTTTAGGCTCCCCTAGGCTAAGGCTAGGGCTCCCCTAGGCTAAGGCTAGGGCTCCCCTAGCCTTCAGGCTAGGGCACCCCTAGGCTTTAGGCTCCCCTAGGCTAAGGCTAGAGCTCTCCTAGGCTAAGGCTAGGGCTCCCCTAGCCTTCAGGCTAGGGCACCCCTAGGCTTTAGGCTCCCCTAGGCTAAGGCTAGGGCTCCCCTAGGCTATGGCTAGGGCTCCCCTAGCCTTCAGGCTAGGGCACCCCTAGCCTTTAGGCTCCCCTAGGCTAAGGCGATGGCTCCCCTAGGCTAAGGCTAGGGCTCCCCTAGCCTTCAGGCTAGGGCACCCCTAGGCTTTAGGCTCCCCTAGGCTAAGGCTAGGGCTCCCCTAGGCTAAGCCTAGGCCTCCCCTAGCCTTCAGGCTAGGGCACCCCTAGGCTTTAGGCTCCCCTAGGCTAAGGCTAGGGCTCCCCTAGGCTAAGGCTAGGGCTCCCCTAGCCTTCAGGCTAGGGCACCCCTAGGCTTTAGGCTCCCCTAGGCTAAGGCTAGGGCTCCCCTAGGCTAAGGCTAAGGCTCCCCTAGCCTTCAGGCTAGGGCACCCCTAGGCTTTAGGCTCCCCTAGGCTAAGGCTAGGGCTCCCCTAGGCTAAGGCTAGGGCTCCCCTAGCCTTCAGGCTAGGGCACCCCTAGGCTTTAGGCTCCCCTAGGCTAAGGTTAGGGCTCCCCTAGGCTAAGGCTAGGGCTCCCCTAGTCTTCAGGCTAGGGCACCCCTATGCTTTAGGCTCCCCTAGGCTAAGGCTAGGGCTCCCCTAGGCTAAGGCTAGGGCTCCCCTAGCCTTCAGGCTAGGGCACTCCTAGGCTTTAGGCTCCCCTAGGCTAAGGCTAGGGCTCCCCTAGGCTAAGGCTAGGGCTCCCCTAGCATTCAGGCTAGGGCACCCCTAGGCTTTAGGCTCCCCTAGGCTAAGGCTAGGGCTCCCCTAGGCTAAGGCTAGGGCTCCCCTAGCCTTCAGGCTAGGGCACCCCTAGGCTTTAGGCTCCCCTAGGCTAAGGCTAGGGCTCCCCTAGCCTTCAGGCTAGGGCACCCCTAGGCTTTAGGCTCCCCTAGGCTAAGGCTAGGGCTCCCCTAGGCTAAGGCTAGGGCTCCCCTAGCCTTCAGGCTAGGGCACCCCTAGGCTTTAGGCTCCCCTAGGCTAAGGCTAGGGCTCCCCTAGGCTAAGGCTAGGGCTCCCCTAGCCTTCAGGCTAGGGCACCCCTAGGCTTTAGGCTCCCCTAGGCTAAGGCTAGGGCTCGCCTAGGCTAAGGCTAGGGCTCCCCTAGCCTTCAGGCTAGGGCACCCCTAGGCTTTAGGGTCCCCTAGGCTAAGGCTAGGGCTCCCCTAGGCTAAGGCTAGGGCTCCCCTAGCCTTCAGGCTAGGGCACGCCTAGGCTTTAGGCTCCCCTAGGCTAAGGCTAGGGCTCCCCTAGGCTAAGGCTAGGGCTCCCCTAGCCTTCAGGCTAGGGCACCCCTAGG
The DNA here is from genome assembly GCF_050624435.1 of Tenrec ecaudatus. Classification (NCBI taxonomy): domain Eukaryota; kingdom Metazoa; phylum Chordata; class Mammalia; order Afrosoricida; family Tenrecidae; genus Tenrec; species Tenrec ecaudatus. The sequence continues at coordinate 224,147 of NW_027459096.1, read as the reverse complement.
CTTTAGGCTCCCCTAGGCTAAGGCTAGGGCTCGCCTAGGCTAAGGCTAGGCTCCCCTAGCCTTCAGGCTAGGGCACCCCTAGGCTTTAGGCTCCCCTAGGCTAAGGCTAGGGCTCGCCTAGGCTAAGGCTAGGGCTCCCCTAGCCTTCAGGCTAGGGCACCCCTAGGCTTTAGGCTCCCCTAGGCTAAGGCTAGGGCTCCCCTAGGCTAAGGCTAGGGCTCCCCTAGCCTTCAGGCTAGGGCACCCCTAGGCTTTAGGCTCCCCTAGGCTAAGGCTAGGGCTCCCCTAGGCTAAGGCTAGGGCTCCCCTAGCCTTCAGGCTAGGTCACCCCTAGGCTTTAGGCTCCCCTAGGCTAAGGCGAGGGCTCCCCTAGGCTAAGGCTAGGGCTCCCCTAGCCTTCAGGCTAGGGCACCCCTAGGCTTTAGGCTCCCCTAGGCTAAGGCGAGGGCTCCCCTAGGCTAAGGCTAGGGCTCCCCTAGCCTTCAGGCTAGGGCACCCCTAGGCTTTAGGCTCCCCTAGGCTAAGGCGAGGGCTCCCCTAGGCTAAGGCTAGGGCTCCCCTAGCCTTCAGGCTAGGGCACCCCTAGGCTTTTGGCTCCCCTAGGCTAAGGCGAGGGCTCCCCTAGGCTAAGGCTAGGGCTCCCCTAGCCTTCAGGCTAGGGCACCCCTAGGCTTTTGGCTCCCCTAGGCTAAGGCGAGGGCTCCCCTAGGCTAAGGCTAGGGCTCCCCTAGCCTTCAGGCTAGGGCACCCCTAGGCTTTTGGCTCCCCTAGGCTAAGGCGAGGGCTCCCCTAGGCTAAGGCTAGGGCTCCCCTAGCCTTCAGGCTAGGGCACCCCTAGGCTTTAGGCTCCCCTAGGCTAAGGCTAGGGCTCCCCTAGGCTAAGCCTAGGCCTCCCCTAGCCTTCAGGCTAGGGCACCCCTAGGCTTTAGGCTCCCCTAGGCTAAGGCTAGGGCTCCCCTAGGCTAAGGCTAGGGCTCCCCTAGCCTTCAGGCTAGGGCACCCCTAGGCTTTAGGCTCCCCTAGGCTAAGGCTAGGGCTCCCCTAGGCTAAGGCTAAGGCTCCCCTAGCCTTCAGGCTAGGGCACCCCTAGGCTTTAGGCTCCCCTAGGCTAAGGCTAGGGCTCCCCTAGGCTAAGGCTAGGGCTCCCCTAGCCTTCAGGCTAGGGCACCCCTAGGCTTTAGGCTCCCCTAGGCTAAGGTTAGGGCTCCCCTAGGCTAAGGCTAGGGCTCCCCTAGTCTTCAGGCTAGGGCACCCCTATGCTTTAGGCTCCCCTAGGCTAAGGCTAGGGCTCCCCTAGGCTAAGGCTAGGGCTCCCCTAGCCTTCAGGCTAGGGCACTCCTAGGCTTTAGGCTCCCCTAGGCTAAGGCTAGGGCTCCCCTAGGCTAAGGCTAGGGCTCCCCTAGCATTCAGGCTAGGGCACCCCTAGGCTTTAGGCTCCCCTAGGCTAAGGCTAGGGCTCCCCTAGGCTAAGGCTAGGGCTCCCCTAGCCTTCAGGCTAGGGCACCCCTAGGCTTTAGGCTCCCCTAGGCTAAGGCTAGGGCTCCCCTAGCCTTCAGGCTAGGGCACCCCTAGGCTTTAGGCTCCCCTAGGCTAAGGCTAGGGCTCCCCTAGGCTAAGGCTAGGGCTCCCCTAGCCTTCAGGCTAGGGCACCCCTAGGCTTTAGGCTCCCCTAGGCTAAGGCTAGGGCTCCCCTAGGCTAAGGCTAGGGCTCCCCTAGCCTTCAGGCTAGGGCACCCCTAGGCTTTAGGCTCCCCTAGGCTAAGGCTAGGGCTCGCCTAGGCTAAGGCTAGGGCTCCCCTAGCCTTCAGGCTAGGGCACCCCTAGGCTTTAGGGTCCCCTAGGCTAAGGCTAGGGCTCCCCTAGGCTAAGGCTAGGGCTCCCCTAGCCTTCAGGCTAGGGCACGCCTAGGCTTTAGGCTCCCCTAGGCTAAGGCTAGGGCTCCCCTAGGCTAAGGCTAGGGCTCCCCTAGCCTTCAGGCTAGGGCACCCCTAGGCTTTAGGCTCCCCTAGGCTAAGGCTAGGGCTCGCCTAGGCTAAGGCTAGGCTCCCCTAGCCTTCAGGCTAGGGCACCCCTAGGCTTTAGGCTCCCCTAGGCTAAGGCTAGGGCTCGCCTAGGCTAAGGCTAGGGCTCCCCTAGCCTTCAGGCTAGGGCACCCCTAGGCTTTAGGCTCCCCTAGGCTAAGGCTAGGGCTCCCCTAGGCTAAGGCTAGGGCTCCCCTAGCCTTCAGGCTAGGGCACCCCTAGGCTTTAGGCTCCCCTAGGCTAAGGCTAGGGCTCCCCTAGGCTAAGGCTAGGGCTCCCCTAGCCTTCAGGCTAGGTCACCCCTAGGCTTTAGGCTCCCCTAGGCTAAGGCGAGGGCTCCCCTAGGCTAAGGCTAGGGCTCCCCTAGCCTTCAGGCTAGGGCACCCCTAGGCTTTAGGCTCCCCTAGGCTAAGGCGAGGGCTCCCCTAGGCTAAGGCTAGGGCTCCCCTAGCCTTCAGGCTAGGGCACCCCTAGGCTTTAGGCTCCCCTAGGCTAAGGCGAGGGCTCCCCTAGGCTAAGGCTAGGGCTCCCCTAGCCTTCAGGCTAGGGCACCCCTAGGCTTTTGGCTCCCCTAGGCTAAGGCGAGGGCTCCCCTAGGCTAAGGCTAGGGCTCCCCTAGCCTTCAGGCTAGGGCACCCCTAGGCTTTTGGCTCCCCTAGGCTAAGGCGAGGGCTCCCCTAGGCTAAGGCTAGGGCTCCCCTAGCCTTCAGGCTAGGGCACCCCTAGGCTTTTGGCTCCCCTAGGCTAAGGCGAGGGCTCCCCTAGGCTAAGGCTAGGGCTCCCCTAGCCTTCAGGCTAGGGCACCCCTAGGCTTTTGGCTCCCCTAGGCTAAGGCGAGGGCTCCCCTAGGCTAAGGCTAGGGCTCCCCTAGCCTTCAGGCTAGGGCACCCCTAGGCCTTTGGCTCCCCTAGGCTAAGGCGAGGGCTCCCCTAGGCTAACGCTAGGGCTCCCCTAGCCTTCAGGCTAGGGCACCCCTAGGCCTTTGGCTCCCCTAGGCTAAGGCGAGGGCTCCCCTAGTCTAAGGCTAGGGCTCCCCTAGCCTTCAGGCTAGGGCACCCCTAGGCCTTTGGCTCCCCTAGGCTAAGGCGAGGGCTCCCCTAGGCTAAGGCTAGGGCTCCCCTAGCCTTCAGGCTAGGGCACCCCTAGGCCTTTGGCTCCCCTAGGCTAAGGCGAGGGCTCCCCTAGGCTAAGGCTAGGGCTCCCCTAGCCTTCAGGCTAGGGCACCCCTAGGCCTTTGTCTCCCCTAGGCTAAGGCGAGGGCTCCCCTAGGCTAAGGCTAGGGCTCCCCTAGCCTTCAGGCTAGGGCACCCCTAGGCCTTTGGCTCCGCTAGGCTAAGGCGAGGGCTCCCCTAGGCTAAGGCTAGGGCTCCCCTAGCCTTCAGGCTAGGGCACCTCTAGGCCTTTGGCTCCCCTAGGCTAACGCGAGGGCTCCCCTAGGCTAAGGCTAGGGCTCCCCTAGCCTTCAGGCTAGGGCACCCCTAGGCCTTAGGCTCCCCTAGGCTAACGCGAGGGCTCCCCTAGGCTAAGGCTAGGGCTCCCCTAGCCTTCAGGCTAGGGCACCCCTAGGCCTTAGGCTCCCCTAGGCTAAGGCGAGGGCTCCCCTAGGCTAAGGCTAGGGCTCCCCTAGCCTTCAGGCTAGGGCACCCCTAGGCCTTAGGCTGCCCTAGGCTAAGGCGAGGGCTCCCCTAGGTTAAGGCTAGGGCTCCCCTAGCCTTCAGGCTAGGGCACCCCTAGGCCTTAGGCTCCCCTAGGCTAAGGCGAGGGCTCCCCTAGGCTAAGGCTAGGGCTCCCCTAGCCTTCAGGCTAGGGCACCCCTAGGCCTTAGGCTCCCCTAGGCTAAGGCGAGGGCTCCCCTAGGCTAAGGCTAGGGCTCCCCTAGCCTTCAGGCTAGGGCACCCCTAGGCCTTAGGCTCCCCTAGGCTAAGGCGAGGGTTCCCCAAGGCTAAGGCTAGGGCTCCCCTAGCCTTCAGGCTAGGGCACCCCTAGGCCTTAGGCTCCCCTAGGCTAAGGCGAGGGCTCCCCTAGGCTAAGGCTAGGGCTCCCCTAGCCTTCAGGCTAGGGCACCCCTAGGCCTTAGGCTCCCCTAGGCTAAGGCGAGGGCTCCCCTAGGCTAAGGCTAGGGCTCCCCTAGCCTTCAGGCTAGGGCACCCCTAGGCCTTAGGCTCCCCTAGGCTAAGGCGAGGGCTCCCCTAGGCTAAGGCTAGGGCTCCCCTAGCCTTCAGGCTAGGGCACCCCTAGGCCTTAGGCTCCCCTAGGCTAAGGCGAGGGCTCCCCTAGGCTACGGCTAGGGCTCCCCTAGCCTTCAGGCTAGGGCACCCCTAGGCCTTAGGCTCCCCTAGGCTAAGGCGAGGGCTCCCCTAGGCTAAGGCTAGGGCTCCCCTAGCCTTCAGGCTAGGGCACCCCTAGGCCTTAGGCTCCCCTAGGCTAAGGCGAGGGCTCCCCTAGGCTAAGGCTAGGGCTCCCCTAGCCTTCAGGCTAGGGCACCCCTAGGCCTTAGGCTCCCCTAGGCTAAGGCGAGGGCTCCCCTACGCTAAGGCTAGGGCTCCCCTAGCCTTCAGGCTAGGGCACCCATAGGCCTTAGGCTCCCCTAAACTAAGGCGAGGGCTCCCCTAGGCTAAGGCTAGGGCTCCCCTAGCCTTCAGGCTAGGGCACCCCTAGGCCTTAGGCTCCCTTAGGCTAAGGCGAGGGCTCCCCTAGGCTAAGGCTAGGGCTCCCCTAGCCTTCAGGCTAGGGCACCCCTAGGCCTTAGGCTCCCCTAGGCTAAGGCGAGGGCTCCCCTAGGCTAAGGCTAGGGCTCCCCTAGCCTTCAGGCTAGGGCACCCCTAGGCCTTAGGCTCCCCTAGGCTAAGGCGAGGGCTCCCCTAGGCTAAGGCTAGGGCTCCCCTAGCCTTCAGGCTAGGGCACCCCTAGGCCTTAGGCTCCCCTAGGCTAAGGCGAGGGCTCCCCTAGGCTAAGGCTAGGGCTCCCCTAGCCTTCAGGCTAGGGCACCCCTAGGCCTTAGGCTCCCCTAGGCTAAGGCGAGGGCTCCCCTAGGCTAAGGCTAGGGCTCCCCTAGCCTTCAGGCTAGGGCACCCCTAGGCCTTAGGCTCCCCTAGGCTAAGGCGAGGGCTCCCCTAGGCTAAGGCTAGGGCTCCCCTAGCCTTCAGGCTAGGGCACCCCTAGGCCTTAGGCTCCCCTAGGCTAAGGCGAGGGCTCCCCTAGGCTAAGGCTAGGGCTCCCCTAGCCTTCAGGCTAGGGCACCCCTAGGCCTTAGGCTCCCCTAGGCTAAGGCGAGGGCTCCCCTAGGCTAAGGCTAGGGCAACCCTAGCCTTCAGGCTAGGGCACCCCTAGGCCTTAGGCTCCCCTAGGCTAAGGCGAGGGCTCCTCTAGGCTAAGGCTAGGGCTCCCCTAGCCTTCAGGCTAGGGCACCCCTAGGCCTTAGGCTCCCCTAGGCTAAGGCGAGGGCTCCCCTAGGCTAAGGCTAGGGCTCCCCTAGCCTTCAGGCTAGGGCACCCCTAGGCCTTAGGCTCCCCTAGGCTAAGGCTAGGGCTCCCCTAGGCTAAGGCTAGGGCTACCCTAGCCTTCAGGCTAGGGCACCCCTAGGCTTTAGGCTCCCCTAGGCTAAGGCGAGGGCTCCCCTAGGCTAAGGCTAGGGCTCCCCTAGCCTTCAGGCTAGGGCACCCCTAGGCCTTAGGCTCCCCTAGGCTAAGGCCAGGGCTCCCCTAGGCTAAGGCTAGGGCTCCCCTAGCCTTCAGGCTAGGGCACCCCTAGGCCTTAGGCTCCCCTAGGCTAAGGCGAGGGCTCCCCTAGGCTAAGGCTAGGGCTCCCCTAGCCTTCAGGCTAGGGCACCCCTAGGCCTTAGGCTCCCCTAGGCTAAGGCGAGGGCTCCCCTAGGCTAAGGCTAGGGCTCCCCTAGCCTTCAGGCTAGGGCACCCCTAGGCCTTAGGCTCCCAAGGCTAAGGCGAGGGCTCCCCTAGGCTAAGGCTAGGGCTCCCCTAGCCTTCAGGCTAGGGCACCCCTAGGCCTTAGGCTCCCCAAGGCTAAGGCGAGGGCTCCCCTAGGCTAGGGCTAGGGCTCCCCTAGCCTTCAGGCTAGGGCACCCCTAGGCCTTAGGCTCCCCAAGGCTAAGGCGAGGGCTCCCCTAGGCTAAGGCTAGGGCTCCCCTAGCCTTCAGGCTAGGGCGCCCCTAGGCCTTAGGCTCCCCAAGGCTAAGGCGAGGGCTCCCCTAGGCTAAGGCTAGGGCTCCCCTAGCCTTCAGGCTAGGGCACCCCTAGGCCTTAGGCTCCCCTAGGCTAACGCGAGGGCTCCCCTAGGCTAAGGCTAGGGCTCCCCTAGCCTTCAGGCTAGGGCACCCCTAGGCCTTAGGCTCCCCTAGGCTAAGGCGAGGGCTCCCCTAGGCTAAGGCTAGGGCTCCCCTAGCCTTCAGGCTAGGGCACCCCTAGGCCTTAGGCTCCCCTAGGCTAAGGCGAGGGCTCCCCTAGGCTAAGGCTAGGGCTCCCCTAGCCTTCAGGCTAGGGCACCCCTAGGCCTTAGGCTCCCCTAGGCTAAGGCGAGGGCTCCACTAGGCTAAGGCTAGGGCTCCCCTAGCCTTCAGGCTAGGGCACCCCTAGGCCTTAGGCTCCCCTAGGCTAAGGCGAGGGCTCCCCTAGGCTAAGGCTAGGGCTCCCCTAGCCTTCAGGCTAGGGCACCCCTAGGCCTTAGGCTCCCCTAGGCTAAGGCGAGGGCTCCCCTTGGCTAAGGCTAGGGCTCCCCTAGCCTTCAGGCTAGGGCACCCCTAGGCCTTAGGCTCCCCTAGGCTAAGGCGAGGGCTCCCCTAGGCTAAGGCTAGGGCTCCCCTAGCCTTCAGGCTAGGGCACCCCTAGGCCTTAGGCTCCCCTAGGCTAAGGCGAGGGCTCCCCTAGGCTAAGGCTAGGGCTCCCCTAGCCTTCAGGCTAGGGCACCCCTAGGCCTTAGGCTCCCCTAGGCTAAGGCGAGGGCTCCCCTAGGCTAAGGCTAGGGCTCCCCTAGCCTTCAGGCTAGGGCACCCCTAGGCCTTAGGCTCCCCTAGGCTAAGGCGAGGGCTCCCCTAGGCTAAGGCTAGGGCTCCCCTAGCCTTCAGGCTAGGGCACCCCTAGGCGTTAGGCTCCCCTAGGCTAAGGCTAGGGCTCCCCTAGGCTAAGGCTAGGGCTCCCCTAGCCTTCAGGCTATGGCACCCCTAGGCCTTAGGCTCCCCTAGGCTAAGGCTAGGGCTCCCCTAGGCTAAGGCTAGGGCTCCCCTAGCCTTCAGGCTAGGGCACCCCTAGGCCTTAGGCTCCCCTAGGCTAAGGCTAGGGCTCCCCTAGGCTAAGGCTAGGGCTCCCCTAGCCTTCAGGCTAGGGCACCCCTAGGCCTTAGGCTCCCCTAGGCTAAGGCTAGGGCTCCCCTAGGCTAAGGCTAGGGCTCCCCTAGCCTTCAGGCTAGGGCACCCCTAGGCCTTAGGCTCCCCTAGGCTAAGGCTAGGGCACCCCTAGGCTAAGGCTAGGGCTCCCCTAGCCTTCAGGCTAGGGCACCCCTAGGCCTTAGGCTCCCCTAGGCTAAGGCTAGGGCTCCCCTAGGCTAAGGCTAGGGCTCCCATAGCCTTCAGGCTAGGGCACCCCTAGGCCTTAGGCTCCCCTAGGCTAAGGCTAGGGCTCCCCTAGGCTAAGGCTAGGGCTCCCCTAGCCTTCAGGCTAGGGCACCCCTAGGCCTTAGGCTCCCCTAGGCTAAGGCGAGGGCTCCCCTAGGCTAAGGCTAGGGCTCCCCTAGCCTTCAGGCTAGGGCACCCCTAGGCCTTAGGCTCCCCTAGGCTAAGGCGAGGGCTCCCCTAGGCTAAGGCTAGGGCTCCCCTAGCCTTCAGGCTAGGGCACCCCTAGGCCTTAGGCTCCCCTAGGCTAAGGCTAGGGCTCCCCTAGGCTAAGGCTAGGGCTCCCCTAGCCTTCAGGCTAGGGCACCCCTAGGCCTTAGGCTCCCCTAGGCTAAGGCTAGGGCACCCCTAGGCTAAGGCTAGGGCTCCCCTAGCCTTCAGGCTAGGGCACCCCTAGGCCTTAGGCTCCCCTAGGCTAAGGCTAGGGCTCCCCTAGCCTTCAGGCTAGGGCACCCCTAGGCCTTTGGCTCCCCTAGGCTAAGGCGAGGGCTCCCCTAGGCTAAGGCTAGGGCTCCCCTAGCCTTCAGGCTAGGGCACCCCTAGGCCTTTGGCTCCCCTAGGCTAAGGCGAGGGCTCCCCTAGGCTAAGGCTAGGGCTCCCCTAGCCTTCAGGCTAGGGCACCCCTAGGCCTTTGGCTCCCCTAGGCTAAGGCGAGGGCTCCCCTAGGCTAAGGCTAGGGCTCCCCTAGCCTTCAGGCTAGGGCACCCCTAGGCCTTTGGCTCCCCTAGGCTAAGGCGAGGGCTCCCCTAGGCTAAGGCTAGGGCTCCCCTAGCCTTCAGGCTAGGGCACCCCTAGGCCTTTGGCTCCGCTAGGCTAAGGCGAGGGCTCCCCTAGGCTAAGGCTAGGGCTCCCCTAGCCTTCAGGCTAGGGCACCCCTAGGCCTTTGGCTCCCCTAGGCTAACGGCGAGGGCTCCCCTAGGCTAAGGCTAGGGCTCCCCTAGCCTTCAGGCTAGGGCACCCCTAGGCCTTAGGCTCCCCTAGGCTAAGGCGAGGGCTCCCCTAGGCTAAGGCTAGGGCTCGCCTAGCCTTCAGGCTAGGGCACCCCTAGGCCTTAGGCTCCCCTAGGCTAAGGCGAGGGCTCCCCTAGGCTAAGGCTAGGGCTCCCCTAGCCTTCAGGCTAGGGCACCCCTAGGCCTTAGGCTCCCCTAGGCTAAGGCTAGGGCTCCCCTAGGCTAAGGCTAGGGCTCCCCTAGCCTTCAGGCTAGGGCACCCCTAGGCCTTAGGCTCCCCTAGGCTAAGGCTAGGGCTCCCCTAGGCTAAGGCTAGGGCTCCCCTAGCCTTCAGGCTAGGGCACCCCTAGGCCTTAGGCTCCCCTAGGCTAAGGCGAGGGCTCCCCGAGGCTAAGGCTAGGGCTCCCCTAGCCTTCAGGCTAGGGCACCCCTAGGCCTTAGGCTCCCCTAGGCTAAGGCGAGGGCTCCCCTAGGCTAAGGCTAGGGCTCCCCTAGCCTTCAGGCTAGGGCACCCCTAGGCCTTAGGCTCCCCTAGGCTAAGGCGAGGGCTCCCCTAGGCTAAGGCTAGGGCTCCCCTAGCCTACAGGCTAGGGCACCCCTAGGCCTTAGGCTCCCCTAGGCTAAGGCGAGGGCTCCCCTAGGCTAAGGCTAGGGCTCCCCTAGCCTTCAGGCTAGGGCACCCCTAGGCCTTAGGCTCCCCAAGGCTAAGGCGAGGGCTCCCCTAGGCTAAGGCTAGGGCTCCCCTAGCCTTCAGGCTAGGGCACCCCTAGGCCTTAGGCTCCCCAAGGCTAAGGCGAGGGCTCCCCTAGGCTAAGGCTAGGGCTCCCCTAGCCTTCAGGCTAGGGCACCCCTAGGCCTTAGGCTCCCCTAGGCTAAGGCGAGGGCTCCACTACGCTAAGGCTAGGGCTCCCCTAGCCTTCAGGCTAGGGCACCCCTAGGCCTTAGGCTCCCCTAGGCTAAGGCGAGGGCTCCCCTAGGCTAAGGCTAGGGCTCCCCTAGCCTTCAGGCTAGGGCACCCCTAGGCCTTAGGCTCCCCTAGGCTAAGGCGAGGGCTCCCCTAGGCTAAGGCTAGGGCTCCCCTAGCCTTCAGGGTAGGGCACCCCTAGGCCTTAGGCTCCCCTAGGCTAAGGCGAGGGCTCCCCTAGGCTAAGGCTAGGGCTCCCCTAGCCTTCAGTCTAGGGCACCCCTAGGCCTTAGGCTCCCCTAGGCTAAGGCGAGGGCTCCCCTAGGCTAAGGCTAGGGCTCCCCTAGCCTTCAGGCTAGGGCACCCCTAGGCCTTAGGCTCCCCTAGGCTAAGGCGAGGGCTCCCCTAGGCTAAGGCTAGGGCTCCCCTAGCCTTCAGGCTAGGGCACCCCTAGGCCTTAGGCTCCCCTAGGCTAAGGCTAGGGCTCCCCTAGGCTAAGGCTAGGGCTCCCCTAGCCTTCAGGCTAGGGCACCCCTAGGCCTTAGGTTCCCCTAGGCTAAGGCGAGGGCTCCCCTAGGCTAAGGCTAGGGCTCCCCTAGCCTTCAGGCTAGGGCACCCCTAGGCCTTAGGCTCCCCTAGGCTAAGGCGAGGGCTCCCCTAGGCTAAGGCTAGGGCTCCCCTAGCCTTCAGGCTAGGGCACCCCTAGGCCTTAGGCTCCCCTAGGCTAAGGCGAGGGCTCCCCTAGGCTAAGGCTAGGGCTCCCCTAGCCTTCAGGCTAGGGCACCCCTAGGCCTTAGGCTCCCCTAGGCTAAGGCTAGGGCTCCCCTAGGCTAAGGCTAGGGCTCCCCTAGCCTTCAGGCTAGGGCACCCCTAGGCCTTAGGCTCCCCTAGGCTAAGGCTAGGGCTCCCCTAGGCTAAGGCTAGGGCTCCCCTAGCCTTCAGGCTAGGGCACCCCTAGGCCTTAGGCTCCCCTAGGCTAAGGCTAGGGCTCCCCTAGGCTAAGGCTAGGGCTCCCCTAGCCTTCAGGCTAGGGCACCCCTAGGCCTTAGGCTCCCCTAGGCTAAGGCTAGGGCACCCCTAGGCTAAGGCTAGGGCTCCCCTAGCCTTCAGGCTAGGGCACCCCTAGGCCTTAGGCTCCCCTAGGCTAAGGCTAGGGCTCCCCTAGGCTAAGGCTAGGGCTCCCCTAGCCTTCAGGCTAGGGCACCCCTAGGCCTTAGGCTCCCCTAGGCTAAGGCTAGGGCTCCCCTAGGCTAAGGCTAGGGCTCCCCTAGCCTTCAGGCTAGGGCACCCCTAGGCCTTAGGCTCCCCTAGGCTAAGGCGAGGGCTCCCCTAGGCTAAGGCTAGGGCTCCCCTAGCCTTCAGGCTAGGGCACCCCTAGGCCTTAGGCTCCCCTAGGCTAAGGCGAGGGCTCCCCTAGGCTAAGGCTAGGGCTCCCCTAGCCTTAAGGCTAGGGCACCCCTAGGCCTTAGGCTCCCCTAGGCTAAGGCTAGGGCTCCCCTAGGCTAAGGCTAGGGCTCCCCTAGCCTTCAGGCTAGGGCACCCCTAGGCCTTAGGCTCCCCTAGGCTAAGGCTAGGGCTCCCCTAGGCTAAGGCTAGGGCTCCCCTAGCCTTCAGGCTAGGGCACCCCTAGGCCTTAGGCTCCCCTAGGCTAAGGCTAGGGCTCCCCTAGGCTAAGGCTAGGGCTCCCCTAGCCTTCAGGCTAGGGCACCCCTAGGCCTTAGGCTCCCCTAGGCTAAGGCTAGGGCTCCCCTAGCCTTCAGGCTAGGGCACCCCTAGGCCTTAGGCTCCCCTAGGCTAAGGCTAGGGCTCCCCTAGGCTAAGGCTAGGGCTCCCCTAGCCTTCAGGCTAGGGCACCCCTAGGCCTTAGGCTCCCCTAGGCTAAGGCTAGGGCTCCCCAAGGCTAAGGCTAGCGCTCCCCTAGCCTTCAGGCTAGGGCACCCCTAGGCCTTAGGCTCCCCTAGGCTAAGGCTAGGGCTCCCCAAGGCTAAGGCTAGCGCTCCCCTAGCCTTCAGGCTAGGGCACCCCTAGGCCTTAGGCTCCCCTAGGCTAAGGCTAGGGCTCCCCAAGGCTAAGGCTAGGGCTCCCCTAGCCTTCAGGCTAGGGCACCCCTAGGCCTTAGGCTCCCCTAGGCTAAGGCTAGGGCTCCCCAAGGCTAAGGCTAGGGCTCCCCTAGCCTTCAGGCTAGGGCACCCCTAGGCCTTAGGCTCCCCTAGGCTAAGGCTAGGGCTCCCCTAGGCTAAGGCTAGGGCTCCCCTAGCCTTCAGGCTAGGGCACCCCTAGGCCTTAGGCTCCCCTAGGCTAAGGCTAGGGCTCCCCTAGGCTAAGGCTAGGGCTCCCCTAGCCTTCAGGCTAGGGCACCCCTAGGCCTTAGGCTCCCCTAGGCTAAGGCTAGGGCTCCCCTAGGCTAAGGCTAGGGCTCCCCTAGCCTTCAGGCTAGGGCACCCCTAGGCCTTAGGCTCCCCTAGGCTAAGGCTAGGGCTCCCCTAGGCTAAGGCTAGGGCTCCCCTAGCCTTCAGGCTAGGGCACCCCTAGGCCTTAGGCTCCCCTAGGCTAAGGCTAGGGCTCCCCTAGGCTAAGGCTAGGTCTCCCCTAGCCTTCAGGCTAGGGCACCCCTAGGCCTTAGGCTCCCCTAGGCTAAGGCTAGGGCTCCCCTAGGCTAAGGCTGGGGCTCCCCTAGCCTTCAGGCTAGGGCACCCCTAGGCCTTAGGCTCCCCTAGGCTAAGGCTAGGGCTCCCCTAGGCTAAGGCTGGGGCTCCCCTAGCCTTCAGGCTAGGGCACCCCTAGGCCTTAGGCTCCCCTAGGCTAAGGCTAGGGCTCCCCTAGGCTAAGGCTGGGGCTCCCCTAGCCTTCAGGCTAGGGCACCCCTAGGCCTTAGGCTCCCCTAGGCTAAGGCTAGGGCTCCCCTAGGCTAAGGCTGGGGCTCCCCTAGCCTTCAGGCTAGGGCACCCCTAGGCCTTAGGCTCCCCTAGGCTAAGGCTAGGGCTCCCCTAGGCTAAGGCTGGGGCTCCCCTAGCCTTCAGGCTAGGGCACCCCTAGGCCTTAGGCTCCCCTAGGCTAAGGCTAGGGCTCCCCTAGGCTAAGGCTGGGGCTCCCCTAGCCTTCAGGCTAGGGCACCCCTAGTCCTTAGGCTCCCCTAGGCTAAGGCTAGGGCTCCCCTAGGCTAAGGCTGGGGCTCCCCTAGCCTTCAGGCTAGGGCACCCCTAGGCCTTAGGCTCCCCTAGGCTAAGGCTAGGGCTCCCCTAGGCTAAGGCTGGGGCTCCCCTAGCCTTCAGGCTAGGGCACCCCTAGGCCTTAGGCTCCCCTAGGCTAAGGCTAGGGCTCCCCTAGGCTAAGGCTGGGGCTCCCCTAGCCTTCAGGCTAGGGCACCCCTAGGCCTTAGGCTCCCCTAGGCTAAGGCTAGGGCTCCCCTAGGCTAAGGCTGGGGCTCCCCTAGCCTTCAGGCTAGGGCACCCCTAGGCCTTAGGCTCCCCTAGGCTAAGGCTAGGGCTCCCCTAGGCTAAGGCTGGGGCTCCCCTAGCCTTCAGGCTAGGGCACCCCTAGGCCTTAGGCTCCCCTAGGCTAAGGCTAGGGCTCCCCTAGGCTAAGGCTGGGGCTCCCCTAGCCTTCAGGCTAGGGCACCCCTAGGCCTTAGGCTCCCCTAGGCTAAGGCTAGGGCTCCCCTAGGCTAAGGCTGGGGCTCCCCTAGCCTTCAGGCTAGGGCACCCCTAGGCCTTAGGCTCCCCTAGGCTAAGGCTAGGGCTCCCCTAGGCTAAGGCTGGGGCTCCCCTAGCCTTCAGGCTAGGGCACCCCTAGGCCTTAGGCTCCCCTAGGCTAAGGCTAGGGCTCCCCTAGGCTAAGGCTGGGGCTCCCCTAGCCTTCAGGCTAGGGCACCCCTAGGCCTTAGGCTCCCCTAGGCTAAGGCTAGGGCTCCCCTAGGCTAAGGCTGGGGCTCCCCTAGCCTTCAGGCTAGGGCACCCCTAGGCCTTAGGCTCCCCTAGGCTAAGGCTAGGGCTCCCCTAGGCTAAGGCTGGGGCTCCCCTAGCCTTCAGGCTAGGGCACCCCTAGGCCTTAGGCTCCCCTAGGCTAAGGCTAGGGCTCCCCTAGGCTAAGGCTGGGGCTCCCCTAGCCTTCAGGCTAGGGCACCCCTAGGCCTTAGGCTCCCCTAGGCTAAGGCTAGGGCTCCCCTAGGCTAAGGCTGGGGCTCCCCTAGCCTTCAGGCTAGGGCACCCCTAGGCCTTAGGCTCCCCTAGGCTAAGGCTAGGGCTCCCCTAGGCTAAGGCTGGGGCTCCCCTAGCCTTCAGGCTAGGGCACCCCTAGGCCTTAGGCTCCCCTAGGCTAAGGCTAGGGCTCCCCTAGGCTAAGGCTGGGGCTCCCCTAGCCTTCAGGCTAGGGCACCCCTAGGCCTTAGGCTCCCCTAGGCTAAGGCTAGGGCTCCCCTAGGCTAAGGCTGGGGCTCCCCTAGCCTTCAGGCTAGGGCACCCCTAGGCCTTAGGCTCCCCTAGGCTAAGGCTAGGGCTCCCCTAGGCAAAGGCTGGGGCTCCCCTAGCCTTCAGGCTAGGGCACCCCTAGGCCTTAGGCTCCCCTAGGCTAAGGCTAGGGCTCCCCTAGGCAAAGGCTGGGGCTCCCCTAGCCTTCAGGCTAGGGCACCCCTAGGCCTTAGGCTCCCCTAGGCTAAGGCTAGGGTTCCCTAGGCAAAGGCTGGGGCTCCCCTAGCCTTCAGGCTAGGGCACCCCTAGGCCTTAGGCTCCCCTAGGCTAAGGCTAGGGCTACCCTAGGCAAAGGCTGGGGCTCCCCTAGCCTTCAGGCTAGGGCACCCCTAGGCCTTAGGCTCCCCTAGGCTAAGGCTAGGGCTACCCTAGGCAAAGGCTGGGGCTCCCCTAGCCTTCAGGCTAGGGCACCCCTAGGCCTTAGGCTCCCCTAGGCTAAGGCTAGGGCTACCCTAGGCAAAGGCTGGGGCTCCCCTAGCCTTCAGGCTAGGGCACCCCTAGGCCTTAGGCTCCCCTAGGCTAAGGCTAGGGCTCCCCTAGGATAAGGCTGGGGCTCCCCTAGCCTTCAGGCTAGGGCACCCCTAGGCCTTAGGCTCCCCTAGGCTAAGGCTAGGGCTCCCCTAGGCTAAGGCTGGGGCTCCCCTAGCCTTCAGGCTAGGGCACCCCTAGGCCTTAGGCTCCCCTAGGCTAAGGCTAGGGCTCCCCTAGGCTAAGGCTGGGGCTCCCCTAGCCTTCAGGCTAGGGCACACCCTAGGCCTTAGGCTCCCCTAGGCTAAGGCTAGGGCTCCCCTAGGCTAAGGCTGGGGCTCCCCTAGCCTTCAGGCTAGGGCACCCCTAGGCCTTAGGCTCCCCTAGGCTAAGGCTAGGGCTCCCCTAGGCTAAGGCTGGGGCTCCCTTAGCCTTCAGGCTAGGGCACCCCTAGGCCTTAGGCTCCCCTAGGCTAAGGCTAGGGCTCCCCTAGGCTAAGGCTGGGGCTCCCCTAGCCTTCAGGCTAGGGCACCCCTAGGCCTTAGGCTCCCCTAGGCTAAGGCTAGGGCTCCCCTAGGCTAAGGCTGGGGCTCCCCTAGCCTTCAGGCTAGGGCACCCCTAGGCCTTAGGCTCCCCTAGGCTAAGGCTAGGGCTCCCCTAGGCTAAGGCTGGGGCTCCCCTAGCCTTCAGGCTAGGGCACCCCTAGGCCTTAGGCTCCCCTAGGCTAAGGCTAGGGCTCCCCTAGGCTAAGGCTGGGGCTCCCCTAGCCTTCAGGCTAGGGCACCCCTAGGCCTTAGGCTCCCCTAGGCTAAGGCTAGGGCTCCCCTAGGCTAAGGCTGGGGCTCCCCTAGCCTTCAGGCTAGGGCACCCCTAGGCCTTAGGCTCCCCTAGGCTAGGCTAGGGCTCCCCTAGGCTAAGGCTGGGGCTCCCCTAGCCTTCAGGCTAGGGCACCCCTAGGCCTTAGGCTCCCCTAGGCTAAGGCTAGGGCTCCCCTAGGCTAAGGCTAGGGCTCCCCTAGCCTTCAGGCTAGGGCACCCCTAGGCCTTAGGCTCCCCTAGGCTAAGGCTAGGGCTCCCCTAGGCTAAGGCTAGGGCTCCCCTAGCCTTCAGGCTAGGGCACCCCTAGGCCTTAGGCTCCCCTAGGCTAAGGCTAGGGCTCCCCTAGGCTAAGGCTAGGGCTCCCCTAGCCTTCAGGCTAGGGCACCCCTAGGCCTTAGGCTCCCCTAGGCTAAGGCTAGGGCTCCCCTAGGCTAAGGCTAGGGCTCCCCTAGCCTTCAGGCTAGGGCACCCCTAGGCCTTAGGCTCCCTTAGGCTAAGGCTAGGGCTCCCCTAGGCTAAGGCTAGGGCTCCCCTAGCCTTCAGGCTAGGGCACCCCTAGGCCTTAGGCTCCCCTAGGCTAAGGCTAGGGCTCCCCTAGGCTAAGGCTAGGGCTCCCCTAGCCTTCAGGCTAGGGCACCCCTAGGCCTTAGGCTCCCCTAGGCTAAGGCTAGGGCTCCCCTAGGCTAAGGCTAGGGCTCCCCTAGCCTTCAGGCTAGGGCACCCCTAGGCCTTAGGCTCCCCTAGGCTAAGGCTAGGGCTCCCCTAGGCTAAGGCTAGGGCTCCCCTAGCCTTCAGGCTAGGGCACCCCTAGGCCTTAGGCTCCCCTAGGCTAAGGCTAGGGCTCCCCTAGGCTAAGGCTAGGGCTCCCCTAGCCTTCAGGCTAGGGCACCCCTAGGCCTTAGGCTCCCCTAGGATAAGGCTAGGGCTCCCCTAGGCTAAGGCTAGGGCTCCCCTAGCCTTCAGGCTAGGGCACCCCTAGGCCTTAGGCTCCCCTAGGCTAAGGCTAGGGCTCCCCTAGGCTAAGGCTAGGGCTCCCCTAGCCTTCAGGCTAGGGCACCCCTAGGCCTTAGGCTCCCCTAGGCTAAGGCTAGGGCTCCCCTAGGCTAAGGCTAGGGCTCCCCTAGCCTTCAGGCTAGGGCACCCCTAGGCCTTAGGCTCCCCTAGGCTAAGGCTAGGGCTCCCCTAGGCTAAGGCTAGGGCTCCCCTAGCCTTCAGGCTAGGGCACCCCTAGGCCTTAGGCTGCCCTAGGCTAAGGCTAGGGCTCCCCTAGGCTAAGGCTAGGGCTCCCCTAGCCTTCAGGCTAGGGCACCCCTAGGCCTTAGGCTCCCCTAGGCTAAGGCTAGGGCTCCCCTAGGCTAAGGCTAGGGCTCCCCTAGCCTTGAGGCTAGGGCACCCCTAGGCCTTAGGCTCCCCTAGGCTAAGGCTAGGGCTCCCCTAGGCTAAGGCTAGGGCTCCCCTAGCCTTGAGGCTAGGGCACCCCTAGGCCTTAGGCTCCCCTAGGCTAAGGCTAGGGCTCCCCTAGGCTAAGGCTAGGGCTCCCCTAGCCTTCAGGCTAGGGCACCCCTAGGCCTTAGGCTCCCCTAGGCTAAGGCTAGGGCTCCCCTAGGCTAAGGCTAGGGCTCCCCTAGGCTAAGGCTAGGGCTCCCCTAGCCTTCAGGCTAGGGCACCCCTAGGCCTTAGGCTCCCCTAGGCTAAGGCTAGGGCTCCCCTAGGCTAAGGCTAGGGCTCCCCTAGCCTTCAGGCTAGGGCACCCCTAGGCCTTAGGCTCCCCTAGGCTAAGGCTAGGGCTCCCCTAGGCTAAGGCTAGGGCTCCCCTAGCCTTCAGGCTAGGGCACCCCTAGGCCTTAGGCTCCCCTAGGCTAAGGCTAGGGCTCCCCTAGGCTAAGGCTAGGGCTCCCCTAGCCTTCAGGCTAGGGCACCCCTAGGCCTTAGGCTCCCCTAGGCTAAGGCTAGGGCTCCCCTAGGCTAAGGCTAGGGCTCCCCTAGCCTTCAGGCTAGGGCACCCCTAGGCCTTAGGCTCCCCTAGGCTAAGGCTAGGGCTCCCCTAGGCTAAGGCTAGGGCTCCCCTAGCCTTCAGGCTAGGGCACCCCTAGGCTTTAGGCTCCCCTAGGCTAAGGCTAGGGCTCCCCTAGCCTTCAAGCTAGGGCACCCATAGGCTTTAGGCTAGGGCTCCCCTAGGCTAAGGCTAGGGCTCCCCTAGCCTTCAGGCCAGGGCACCCCTAGGCTTTAGGCTCCCCTAGGCTAAGGCTAGGGCTCCCCTAGCCTTCAGGCCAGGGCACCCCTAGGCTTTAGGCTCCCCTAGGCTAAGGCTAGAGCTCCCCTAGCCATCAGGCCAGGGCACCCCTAGGCTTTAGGCTCCCCTAGGCTAAGGCTAGGGCTCCCCTAGCCTTCAGGCCAGGGCACCCCTAGGCTTTAGGCTCCCCTAGGCTAAGGCTAGGGCTCCCCTAGCCTTCAGGCCAGGGCACCCCTAGGCTTTAGGCTCCCCTAGGCTAAGGCTAGGGCTCCCCTAGCCTTCAGTCCAGGGCACCCCTAGGCTTTAGGCTCCCCTAGGCTAAGGCTAGGGCTCCCCTAGCCTTCAGGCCAGGGCAACCCTAGGCTTTAGGCTCCCCTAGGCTAAGGCTAGGGCTCCCCTAGCCTTCAGGCCAGGGCACCCCTAGGCTTTAGGCTCCCCTAGGCTAAGGCTAGGGCTCCCCTAGCCTTCAGGCCAGGGCACCCCTAGGCTTTAGGCTCCCCTAGGCTAAGGCTAGGGCTCCCCTAGCCTTCAGGCCATGGCACCCCTAGGCTTATGCTCCCCTAGGCTAAGGCTAGGGCTCCCCTAGCCTTCAGGCCAGGGCACCGCTAGGCTTTAGGCTCCCCTAGGCTAAGGCTAGGGCTCACCTAGCCTTCAGGCCAGGGCACCCCTAGGCTTTAGGCTCCCCTAGGCTAAGGCTAGGGCTCCCCTAGCCTTCAGGCCAGGGCACCCCTGGGCTTTAGGCTCCCCTAGGCTAAGGCTAGGGCTCCCCTAGCCTTCAGGTCAGGGCACCCCTGGGCTTTAGGCTCCCCTAGGCTAAGGCTAGGGCTCCCCTAGTCTTCAGGCCAGGGCACCCCTGGGCTTTAGGCTCCCCTAGGCTAAGGCTAGGGCTCCCCTAGCCTTCAGGCCATGTCACCCCTGGGCTTTAGGCTCCCCTAGGCTAAGGCTAGGGCTCCCCTAGCCTTCAGGCCAGGGCACCCCTAGGCTTTAGGCTCCCCAAGGCTAAGGCTAGGGCTCCCCTAGCCTTCAGGCCAGGGCACCCCTAGGCTTTAGGCTCCCCTAGGCTAAGGCTAGGGCTCCCCTAGCCTTCAGGCCAGGGCTCCCCTAGGCTTTAGGCTCCCCTAGGCTAAGGCTAGGGCTCCCCTAGGCTAAGGCTAGGGCTCCCCTAGCCTTCAGGCTAGGGCACCCCTAGGCTTTAGGCTCCCCTAGGCTAAGGCCAAGGCTCCCCTAGCCTTCAGGCTAGGGCACCCCTAGGTTTTAGGCTCCCCTAGGCTAAGGCTAGGGCTCCCCTAGCCTTCAGGCTAGGGCACCCCTAGGCTTTAGGCTCCCCTAGGCTAAGGCTAGGGCTCCCCTAGGCTAAGGCTAGGGCTCCCCTAGCCTTCAGGCTAGGGCACCCCTAGGCTTTAGGCTCCCCTAGGCTAAGGCTAGGGCTCCCCTAGGCTAAGGCTAGGGCTCCCCTAGCCTTCAGGCTAGGGCACCCCTAGGCTTTAGGCTCCCCTAGGCTAAGGCTAGGTCTCCCCTAGGCTAAGGCTAGGGCTCCCCTAGCCTTCAGGCTAGGGCACCCCTAGGCTTTAGGCTCCCCTAGGCTAATGCTAGGGCTCCCCTAGGCTAAGGCTAGGGCTCCCCTAGCCTTCAGGCTAGGGCACCCCTAGGCTTTAGGCTCCCCTAGGCTAAGGCTAGGGCTCCCCTAGGCTAAGGCTAGGGCTCCCCTAGCCTTCAGGATAGGGCACCCCTAGGCTTTAGGCCCCCCTAGGCTAAGGCTAGGGCTCCCCTAGGCTAAGGCTAGGGCTCCCCTAGCCTTCAGGCTAGGGCACCCCTAGGCTTTAGGCTCCGCTAGGCTAAGGCTAGGGCTCCCCTAGGCTAAGGCTAGGGCTCCCCTTGCCTTCAGGCTAGGGCACCCCTAGGCTTTAGGCTCCCCTAGGCTAAGGCTAGGGCTCCCCTAGGCTAAGGCTAGGGCTCCCCTAGCCTTCAGGCTAGGGCACCCCTAGGCTTTAGGCTCCCCTAGGCTAAGGCTAGGGCTCCCCTAGGCTAAGGCTAGGGCTCCCCTAGCCTTCAGGCTAGGGCTCCCCTAGGCTAAGGCTAGGGCTCCCCTAGGCTAAGGCTAGGGCTCCCCTAGCCTTCAGGCTAGGGCACCCCTAGGATTTAGGCTCCCCTAGGCTAAGGCTAGGGCTCCCCTAGGCTAAGGCTAGGGATCCCCTAGCCTTCAGGCTAGGGCCCCCTAGGCTTTAGGCTTCCCTAGGCTAAGGCTAGGGCTCCCCTAGGCTAAGGCTAGGGCTCCCCTAGCCTTCAGGCTAGGGCACCCCTAGGCTTTAGGCTCCCCTAGGCTAAGGCTAGGGCTCCCCTAGGCTAAGGCTAGGGCTCCCCTAGCCTTCAGGCTAGGGCACCCCTAGGCTTTAGGCTCCCCTAGGCTAAGGCTAGGGCTCCCCTAGGCTAAGGCTAGGGCTCCCCTAGCCTTCAGGCTAGGGCACCCATAGGCTTTAGGCTCCCCTAGGCTAAGGATAGGGCTCCCCTAGGCTAAGGCTAGGGCTCCCCTAGCCTTCAGGCTAGGGCACCCGTAGGCTTTAGGCTCCCCTAGGCTAAGGCTAGGGCTCCCCTAGCCTTCAGGCTAGGGCACCCCTAGGCTTTAGGCTCCCCTAGGCTAAGGCTAGGGCTCCCCTAGGCTAAGGCTAGGGCTCCCCTAGCCTTCAGGCTAGGGCACCCCTAGGCTTTAGGCTCCCCTAGGCTAAGGCTAGGGCTCCCCTAGGCTAAGGCTAGGGCTCCCCTAGCCTTCAGGCTAGGGCACCCCTAGGCTTTAGGCTCCCCTAGGCTAAGGCTAGGGCTCCCCTAGGCTAAGGCTAGGGCTCCCCTAGCCTTCAGGCTAGGGCACCCCTAGGCTTTAGGCTCCCCTAGGCTAAGGCTAGGGCTCCCCTAGGCTAAGGCTAGGGCTACCCTAGCCTTCAGGCTAGGGCACCCCTAGGCTTTAGGCTCCCCTAGGCTAAGGCTAGGGCTCCCCTAGGCTAAGGCTAGGGCTACCCTAGCCTTCAGGCTAGGGCACCCCTAGGCTTTAGGCTCCCCTAGGCTAAGGCTAGGGCTCGCCTATGCTAAGGCTAGGGCTCCCCTAGCCTTCAGTTCAGGGCACCCCTAGGCTTTAGGCTCCCCTAGGCTAAGGCTAGGGCTCCCCTAGCCTTCAGGCCAGGGCAACCCTAGGCTTTAGGCTCCCCTAGGCTAAGGCTAGGGCTCCCCTAGCCTTCAGGCCAGGGCACCCCTAGGCTTTAGGCTCCCCTAGGCTAAGGCTAGGGCTCCCCTAGCCTTCAGGCCAGGGCACCCCTAGGCTTTAGGCTCCCCTAGGCTAAGGCTAGGGCTCCCCTAGCCTTCAGGCCATGGCACCCCTAGGCTTATGCTCCCCTAGGCTAAGGCTAGGGCTCCCCTAGCCTTCAGGCCAGGGCACCCCTAGGCTTTAGGCTCCCCTAGGCTAAGGCTAGGGCTCACCTAGCCTTCAGGCCAGGGCACCCCTAGGCTTTAGGCTCCCCTAGGCTAAGGCTAGGGCTCCCCTAGCCTTCAGGCCAGGGCACCCCTGGGCTTTAGGCTCCCCTAGGCTAAGGCTAGGGCTCCCCTAGCCTTCAGGTCAGGGCACCCCTGGGCTTTAGGCTCCCCTAGGCTAAGGCTAGGGCTCCCCTAGCCTTCAGGCCAGGGCACCCCTGGGCTTTAGGCTCCCCTAGGCTAAGGCTAGGGCTCCCCTAGCCTTCAGGCCATGTCACCCCTGGGCTTTAGGCTCCCCTAGGCTAAGGCTAGGGCTCCCCTAGCCTTCAGGCCAGGGCACCCCTAGGCTTTAGGCTCCCCAAGGCTAAGGCTAGGGCTCCCCTAGCCTTCAGGCCAGGGCACCCCTAGGCTTTAGGCTCCCCTAGGCTAAGGCTAGGGCTCCCCTAGCCTTCAGGCCAGGGCTCCCCTAGGCTTTAGGCTCCCCTAGGCTAAGGCTAGGGCTCCCCTAGGCTAAGGCTAGGGCTCCCCTAGCCTTCAGGCTAGGGCACCCCTAGGCTTTAGGCTCCCCTAGGCTAAGGCTAGGGCTCCCCTAGGCTAAGGCCAAGGCTCCCCTAGCCTTCAGGCTAGGGCACCCCTAGGTTTTAGGCTCCCCTAGGCTAAGGCTAGGGCTCCCCTAGCCTTCAGGCTAGGGCACCCCTAGGCTTTAGGCTCCCCTAGGCTAAGGCTAGGGCTCCCCTAGGCTAAGGCTAGGGCTCCCCTAGCCTTCAGGCTAGGGCACCCCTAGGCTTTAGGCTCCCCTAGGCTAAGGCTAGGGCTCCCCTAGGCTAAGGCTAGGGCTCCCCTAGCCTTCAGGCTAGGGCACCCCTAGGCTTTAGGCTCCCCTAGGCTAAGGCTAGGTCTCCCCTAGGCTAAGGCTAGGGCTCCCCTAGCCTTCAGGCTAGGGCACCCCTAGGCTTTAGGCTCCCCTAGGCTAAGGCTAGGGCTCCCCTAGGCTAAGGCTAGGGCTCCCCTAGCCTTCAGGCTAGGGCACCCCTAGGCTTTAGGCTCCCCTAGGCTAAGGCTAGGGCTCCCCTAGGCTAAGGCTAGGGCTCCCCTAGCCTTCAGGATAGGGCACCCCTAGGCTTTAGGCCCCCCTAGGCTAAGGCTAGGGCTCCCCTAGGCTAAGGCTAGGGCTCCCCTAGCCTTCAGGCTAGGGCACCCCTAGGCTTTAGGCTCCCCTAGGCTAAGGCTAGGGCTCCCCTAGGCTAAGGCTAGGGCTCCCCTTGCCTTCAGGCTAGGGCACCCCTAGGCTTTAGGCTCCCCTAGGCTAAGGCTAGGGCTCCCCTAGGCTAAGGCTAGGGCTCCCCTAGCCTTCAGGCTAGGGCACCCCTAGGCTTTAGGCTCCCCTAGGCTAA
The DNA here is from genome assembly GCF_050624435.1 of Tenrec ecaudatus. NCBI lineage: Eukaryota > Metazoa > Chordata > Mammalia > Afrosoricida > Tenrecidae > Tenrec > Tenrec ecaudatus. Next base: position 201,817 of record NW_027459096.1, on the reverse strand, counting down.
GGCTAGGGCTCCCCTAGGCTAAGGCTAGGGCTCCCCTAGCCTTCAGGCTAGGGCTCCCCTAGGCTAAGGCTAGGGCTCCCCTAGGCTAAGGCTAGGGCTCCCCTAGCCTTCAGGCTAGGGCACCCCTAGGATTTAGGCTCCCCTAGGCTAAGGCTAGGGCTCCCCTAGGCTAAGGCTAGGGATCCCCTAGCCTTCAGGCTAGGGCACCCCTAGGCTTTAGGCTCCCCTAGGCTAAGGCTAGGGCTCCCCGAGGCTAAGGCTAGGGCTCCCCTAGCCTTCAGGCTAGGGCACCCCTAGGCTTTAGGCTCCCCTAGGCTAAGGCTAGGGCTCCCCTAGGCTAAGGCTAGGGCTCCCCTAGCCTTCAGGCTAGGGCACCCCTAGGCTTTAGGCTCCCCTAGGCTAAGGCTAGGGCTCCCCTAGGCTAAGGCTAGGGCTCCCCTAGCCTTCAGGCTAGGGCACCCATAGGCTTTAGGCTCCCCTAGGCTAAGGCTAGGGCTCCCCTAGGCTAAGGCTAGGGCTCCCCTAGCCTTCAGGCTAGGGCACCCGTAGGCTTTAGGCTCCCCTAGGCTAAGGCTAAGGCTCCCCTAGGCTAAGGCTAGGGCTCCCCTAGCCTTCAGGCTAGGGCACCCCTAGGCTTTAGGCTCCCCTAGGCTAAGGCTAGGGCTCCCCTAGGCTAAGGCTAGGGCTCCCCTAGCCTTCAGGCTAGGGCACCCCTAGGCTTTAGGCTCCCCTAGGCTAAGGCTAGGGCTCCCCTAGGCTAAGGCTAGGGCTCCCCTAGCCTTCAGGCTAGGGCACCCCTAGGCTTTAGGCTCCCCTAGGCTAAGGCTAGGGCTCCCCTAGGCTAAGGCTAGGGCTCCCCTAGCCTTCAGGCTAGGGCACCCCTAGGCTTTAGGCTCCCCTAGGCTAAGGCTAGGGCTCCCCTAGGCTAAGGCTAGGGCTACCCTAGCCTTCAGCCTAGGGCACCCCTAGGCTTTAGGCTCCCCTAGGCTAAGGCTAGGGCTCCCCTAGGCTAAGGCTAGGGCTACCCTAGCCTTCAGGCTAGGGCACCCCTAGGCTTTAGGCTCCCCTAGGCTAAGGCTAGGGCTCGCCTATGCTAAGGCTAGGGCTCCCCTAGCCTTCAGTCTAGGGCACCCCTAGGCTTTAGGCTCCCCTAGGCTAAGGCTAGGGCTCGCCTAGGCTAAGGCTAGGGCTCCCCTTGACTTCAGGCTAGGGCACCCCTAGGCTTTAGGCTCCCCTAGGCTAAGGCTAGGGCTCCCCTAGGCTAAGGCTAGGGCTCCCCTAGCCTTCAGGCTAGGGCACCCCTAGGCTTTAGGCTCCCCTAGGCTAAGGCTAGGGCTCCCCTAGGCTAAGGCTAGGGCTCCCCTAGCCTTCAGGCTAGGGCACCCCTAGGCTTTAGGCTCCCCTAGGCTAAGGCTAGGGCTCCCCTAGGCTAAGGCTAGGGCTCCCCTAGCCTTCAGGCTAGGGCACCCCTAGGCTTTAGGCTCCCCTAGGCTAAGGCTAGGGCTCCCCTAGGCTAAGGCTAGGGCTCCCGTAGCCTTCAGGCTAGGGCACCCCTAGGCTTCAGGCTCCCCTAGGCTAAGGCTAGGGCTCCCCTAGGCTAAGGCTAGGGCTCCCCTAGCCTTCAGGCTAGGGCACCCCTAGGCTTCAGGCTCCCCTAGGCTAAGGCTAGGGCTCCCCTAGGCTAAGGCTAGGGCTCCCCTAGCCTTCAGGCTAGGGCACCCCTAGGCTTCAGGCTCCCCTAGGCTAAGGCTAGGGCTCCCCTAGGCTAAGGCTAGGGCTCCCCTAGCCTTCAGGCTAGGGCACCCCTAGGCTTCAGGCTCCCCTAGGCTAAGGCTAGGGCTCCCCTAGGCTAAGGCTAGGGCTCCCCTAGCCTTCAGGCTAGGGCACCCCTAGGCTTCAGGCTCCCCTAGGCTAAGGCTAGGGCTCCCCTAGGCTAAGGCTAGGGCTCCCCTAGCCTTCAGGCTAGGGCACCCCTAGGCTTCAGGCTCCCCTAGGCTAAGGCTGGGGCTCCCCTAGCCTTCAGGCTAGGGCACCCCTAGGCCTTAGGCTCCCCTAGGCTAAGGCTAGGGCTCCCCTAGGCTAAGGCTGGGGCTCCCCTAGCCTTCAGGCTAGGGCACCCCTAGGCCTTAGGCTCCCCTAGGCTAAGGCTAGGGCTCCCCTAGGCTAAGGCTGGGGCTCCCCTAGCCTTCAGGCTAGGGCACCCCTAGGCCTTAGGCTCCCCTAGGCTAAGGCTAGGGCTCCCCTAGGCTAAGGCTGGGGCTCCCCTAGCCTTCAGGCTAGGGCACCCCTAGGCCTTAGGCTCCCCTAGGCTAAGGCTAGGGCTCCCCTAGGCTAAGGCTGGGGCTCCCCTAGCCTTCAGGCTAGGGCACCCCTAGGCCTTAGGCTCCCCTAGGCTAAGGCTAGGGCTCCCCTAGGCTAAGGCTGGGGCTCCCCTAGCCTTCAGGCTAGGGCACCCCTAGGCCTTAGGCTCCCCTAGGCTAAGGCTAGGGCTCCCCTAGGCTAAGGCTGGGGCTCCCCTAGCCTTCAGGCTAGGGCACCCCTAGGCCTTAGGCTCCCCTAGGCTAAGGCTAGGGCTCCCCTAGGCTAAGGCTGGGGCTCCCCTAGCCTTCAGGCTAGGGCACCCCTAGGCCTTAGGCTCCCCTAGGCTAAGGCTAGGGCTCCCCTAGGCTAAGGCTGGGGCTCCCCTAGCCTTCAGGCTAGGGCACCCCTAGGCCTTAGGCTCCCCTAGGCTAAGGCTAGGGCTCCCCTAGGCTAAGGCTGGGGCTCCCCTAGCCTTCAGGCTAGGGCACCCCTAGGCCTTAGGCTCCCCTAGGCTAAGGCTAGGGCTCCCCTAGGCTAAGGCTGGGGCTCCCCTAGCCTTCAGGCTAGGGCACCCCTAGGCCTTAGGCTCCCCTAGGCTAAGGCTAGGGCTCCCCTAGGCAAAGGCTGGGGCTCCCCTAGCCTTCAGGCTAGGGCACCCCTAGGCCTTAGGCTCCCCTAGGCTAAGGCTAGGGCTCCCCTAGGCAAAGGCTGGGGCTCCCCTAGCCTTCAGGCTAGGGCACCCCTAGGCCTTAGGCTCCCCTATGTTAAGGCTAGGGTTCCCTAGGCAAAGGCTGGGGCTCCCCTAGCCTTCAGGCTAGGGCACCCCTAGGCCTTAGGCTCCCCTAGGCTAAGGCTAGGGCTACCCTAGGCAAAGGCTGGGGCTCCCCTAGCCTTCAGGCTAGGGCACCCCTAGGCCTTAGGCTCCCCTAGGCTAAGGCTAGGGCTACCCTAGGCAAAGGCTGGGGCTCCCCTAGCCTTCAGGCTAGGGCACCCCTAGGCCTTAGGCTCCCCTAGGCTAAGGCTAGGGCTACCCTAGGCAAAGGCTGGGGCTCCCCTAGCCTTCAGGCTAGGGCACCCCTAGGCCTTAGGCTCCCCTAGGCTAAGGCTAGGGCTCCCCTAGGATAAGGCTGGGGCTCCCCTAGCCTTCAGGCTAGGGCACCCCTAGGCCTTAGGCTCCCCTAGGCTAAGGCTAGGGCTCCCCTAGGCTAAGGCTGGGGCTCCCCTAGCCTTCAGGCTAGGGCACCCCTAGGCCTTAGGCTCCCCTAGGCTAAGGCTAGGGCTCCCCTAGGCTAAGGCTGGGGCTCCCCTAGCCTTCAGGCTAGGGCACACCCTAGGCCTTAGGCTCCCCTAGGCTAAGGCTAGGGCTCCCCTAGGCTAAGGCTGGGGCTCCCCTAGCCTTCAGGCTAGGGCACCCCTAGGCCTTAGGCTCCCCTAGGCTAAGGCTAGGGCTCCCCTAGGCTAAGGCTGGGGCTCCCTTAGCCTTCAGGCTAGGGCACCCCTAGGCCTTAGGCTCCCCTAGGCTAAGGCTAGGGCTCCCCTAGGCTAAGGCTGGGGCTCCCCTAGCCTTCAGGCTAGGGCACCCCTAGGCCTTAGGCTCCCCTAGGCTAAGGCTAGGGCTCCCCTAGGCTAAGGCTGGGGCTCCCCTAGCCTTCAGGCTAGGGCACCCCTAGGCCTTAGGCTCCCCTAGGCTAAGGCTAGGGCTCCCCTAGGCTAAGGCTGGGGCTCCCCTAGCCTTCAGGCTAGGGCACCCCTAGGCCTTAGGCTCCCCTAGGCTAAGGCTAGGGCTCCCCTAGGCTAAGGCTGGGGCTCCCCTAGCCTTCAGGCTAGGGCACCCCTAGGCCTTAGGCTCCCCTAGGCTAAGGCTAGGGCTCCCCTAGGCTAAGGCTGGGGCTCCCCTAGCCTTCAGGCTAGGGCACCCCTAGGCCTTAGGCTCCCCTAGGCTAGGCTAGGGCTCCCCTAGGCTAAGGCTGGGGCTCCCCTAGCCTTCAGGCTAGGGCACCCCTAGGCCTTAGGCTCCCCTAGGCTAAGGCTAGGGCTCCCCTAGGCTAAGGCTAGGGCTCCCCTAGCCTTCAGGCTAGGGCACCCCTAGGCCTTAGGCTCCCCTAGGCTAAGGCTAGGGCTCCCCTAGGCTAAGGCTAGGGCTCCCCTAGCCTTCAGGCTAGGGCACCCCTAGGCCTTAGGCTCCCCTAGGCTAAGGCTAGGGCTCCCCTAGGCTAAGGCTAGGGCTCCCCTAGCCTTCAGGCTAGGGCACCCCTAGGCCTTAGGCTCCCCTAGGCTAAGGCTAGGGCTCCCCTAGGCTAAGGCTAGGGCTCCCCTAGCCTTCAGGCTAGGGCACCCCTAGGCCTTAGGCTCCCTTAGGCTAAGGCTAGGGCTCCCCTAGGCTAAGGCTAGGGCTCCCCTAGCCTTCAGGCTAGGGCACCCCTAGGCCTTAGGCTCCCCTAGGCTAAGGCTAGGGCTCCCCTAGGCTAAGGCTAGGGCTCCCCTAGCCTTCAGGCTAGGGCACCCCTAGGCCTTAGGCTCCCCTAGGCTAAGGCTAGGGCTCCCCTAGGCTAAGGCTAGGGCTCCCCTAGCCTTCAGGCTAGGGCACCCCTAGGCCTTAGGCTCCCCTAGGCTAAGGCTAGGGCTCCCCTAGGCTAAGGCTAGGGCTCCCCTAGCCTTCAGGCTAGGGCACCCCTAGGCCTTAGGCTCCCCTAGGCTAAGGCTAGGGCTCCCCTAGGCTAAGGCTAGGGCTCCCCTAGCCTTCAGGCTAGGGCACCCCTAGGCCTTAGGCTCCCCTAGGCTAAGGCTAGGGCTCCCCTAGGCTAAGGCTAGGGCTCCCCTAGCCTTCAGGCTAGGGCACCCCTAGGCCTTAGGCTCCCCTAGGCTAAGGCTAGGGCTCCCCTAGGCTAAGGCTAGGGCTCCCCTAGCCTTCAGGCTAGGGCACCCCTAGGCCTTAGGCTCCCCTAGGCTAAGGCTAGGGCTCCCCTAGGCTAAGGCTAGGGCTCCCCTAGCCTTCAGGCTAGGGCACCCCTAGGCCTTAGGCTCCCCTAGGCTAAGGCTAGGGCTCCCCTAGGCTAAGGCTAGGGCTCCCCTAGCCTTCAGGCTAGGGCACCCCTAGGCCTTAGGCTGCCCTAGGCTAAGGCTAGGGCTCCCCTAGGCTAAGGCTAGGGCTCCCCTAGCCTTCAGGCTAGGGCACCCCTAGGCCTTAGGCTCCCCTAGGCTAAGGCTAGGGCTCCCCTAGGCTAAGGCTAGGGCTCCCGTAGCCTTGAGGCTAGGGCACCCCTAGGCCTTAGGCTCCCCTAGGCTAAGGCTAGGGCTCCCCTAGGCTAAGGCTAGGGCTCCCCTAGCCTTGAGGCTAGGGCACCCCTAGGCCTTAGGCTCCCCTAGGCTAAGGCTAGGGCTCCCCTAGGCTAAGGCTAGGGCTCCCCTAGCCTTCAGGCTAGGGCACCCCTAGGCCTTAGGCTCCCCTAGGCTAAGGCTAGGGCTCCCCTAGGCTAAGGCTAGGGCTCCCCTAGGCTAAGGCTAGGGCTCCCCTAGCCTTCAGGCTAGGGCACCCCTAGGCCTTAGGCTCCCCTAGGCTAAGGCTAGGGCTCCCCTAGGCTAAGGCTAGGGCTCCCCTAGCCTTCAGGCTAGGGCACCCCTAGGCCTTAGGCTCCCCTAGGCTAAGGCTAGGGCTCCCCTAGGCTAAGGCTAGGGCTCCCCTAGCCTTCAGGCTAGGGCACCCCTAGGCCTTAGGCTCCCCTAGGCTAAGGCTAGGGCTCCCCTAGGCTAAGGCTAGGGCTCCCCTAGCCTTCAGGCTAGGGCACCCCTAGGCCTTAGGCTCCCCTAGGCTAAGGCTAGGGCTCCCCTAGGCTAAGGCTAGGGCTCCCCTAGCCTTCAGGCTAGGGCACCCCTAGGCCTTAGGCTCCCCTAGGCTAAGGCTAGGGCTCCCCTAGGCTAAGGCTAGGGCTCCCCTAGCCTTCAGGCTAGGGCACCCCTAGGCTTTAGGCTCCCCTAGGCTAAGGCTAGGGCTCCCCTAGCCTTCAAGCTAGGGCACCCATAGGCTTTAGGCTAGGGCTCCCCTAGGCTAAGGCTAGGGCTCCCCTAGCCTTCAGGCCAGGGCACCCCTAGGCTTTAGGCTCCCCTAGGCTAAGGCTAGGGCTCCCCTAGCCTTCAGGCCAGGGCACCCCTAGGCTTTAGGCTCCCCTAGGCTAAGGCTAGAGCTCCCCTAGCCATCAGGCCAGGGCACCCCTAGGCTTTAGGCTCCCCTAGGCTAAGGCTAGGGCTCCCCTAGCCTTCAGGCCAGGGCACCCCTAGGCTTTAGGCTCCCCTAGGCTAAGGCTAGGGCTCCCCTAGCCTTCAGGCCAGGGCACCCCTAGGCTTTAGGCTCCCCTAGGCTAAGGCTAGGGCTCCCCTAGCCTTCAGTCCAGGGCACCCCTAGGCTTTAGGCTCCCCTAGGCTAAGGCTAGGGCTCCCCTAGCCTTCAGGCCAGGGCAACCCTAGGCTTTAGGCTCCCCTAGGCTAAGGCTAGGGCTCCCCTAGCCTTCAGGCCAGGGCACCCCTAGGCTTTAGGCTCCCCTAGGCTAAGGCTAGGGCTCCCCTAGCCTTCAGGCCAGGGCACCCCTAGGCTTTAGGCTCCCCTAGGCTAAGGCTAGGGCTCCCCTAGCCTTCAGGCCATGGCACCCCTAGGCTTATGCTCCCCTAGGCTAAGGCTAGGGCTCCCCTAGCCTTCAGGCCAGGGCACCGCTAGGCTTTAGGCTCCCCTAGGCTAAGGCTAGGGCTCACCTAGCCTTCAGGCCAGGGCACCCCTAGGCTTTAGGCTCCCCTAGGCTAAGGCTAGGGCTCCCCTAGCCTTCAGGCCAGGGCACCCCTGGGCTTTAGGCTCCCCTAGGCTAAGGCTAGGGCTCCCCTAGCCTTCAGGTCAGGGCACCCCTGGGCTTTAGGCTCCCCTAGGCTAAGGCTAGGGCTCCCCTAGTCTTCAGGCCAGGGCACCCCTGGGCTTTAGGCTCCCCTAGGCTAAGGCTAGGGCTCCCCTAGCCTTCAGGCCATGTCACCCCTTGGCTTTAGGCTCCTCTAGGCTAAGGCTAGGGCTCCCCTAGCCTTCAGGCCAGGGCACCCCTAGGCTTTAGGCTCCCCAAGGCTAAGGCTAGGGCTCCCCTAGCCTTCAGGCCAGGGCACCCCTAGGCTTTAGGCTCCCCTAGGCTAAGGCTAGGGCTCCCCTAGCCTTCAGGCCAGGGCTCCCCTAGGCTTTAGGCTCCCCTAGGCTAAGGCTAGGGCTCCCCTAGGCTAAGGCTAGGGCTCCCCTAGCCTTCAGGCTAGGGCACCCCTAGGCTTTAGGCTCCCCTAGGCTAAGGCTAGGGCTCCCCTAGGCTAAGGCCAAGGCTCCCCTAGCCTTCAGGCTAGGGCACCCCTAGGTTTTAGGCTCCCCTAGGCTAAGGCTAGGGCTCCCCTAGCCTTCAGGCTAGGGCACCCCTAGGCTTTAGGCTCCCCTAGGCTAAGGCTAGGGCTCCCCTAGGCTAAGGCTAGGGCTCCCCTAGCCTTCAGGCTAGGGCACCCCTAGGCTTTAGGCTCCCCTAGGCTAAGGCTAGGGCTCCCCTAGGCTAAGGCTAGGGCTCCCCTAGCCTTCAGGCTAGGGCACCCCTAGGCTTTAGGCTCCCCTAGGCTAAGGCTAGGTCTCCCCTAGGCTAAGGCTAGGGCTCCCCTAGCCTTCAGGCTAGGGCACCCCTAGGCTTTAGGCTCCCCTAGGCTAATGCTAGGGCTCCCCTAGGCTAAGGCTAGGGCTCCCCTAGCCTTCAGGCTAGGGCACCCCTAGGCTTTAGGCTCTCCTAGGCTAAGGCTAGGGCTCCCCTAGGCTAAGGCTAGGGCTCCCCTAGCCTTCAGGATAGGGCACCCCTAGGCTTTAGGCCCCCCTAGGCTAAGGCTAGGGCTCCCCTAGGCTAAGGCTAGGGCTCCCCTAGCCTTCAGGCTAGGGCACCCCTAGGCTTTAGGCTCCGCTAGGCTAAGGCTAGGGCTCCCCTAGGCTAAGGCTAGGGCTCCCCTTGCCTTCAGGCTAGGGCACCCCTAGGCTTTAGGCTCCCCTAGGCTAAGGCTAGGGCTCCCCTAGGCTAAGGCTAGGGCTCCCCTAGCCTTCAGGCTAGGGCACCCCTAGGCTTTAGGCTCCCCTAGGCTAAGGCTAGGGCTCCCCTAGGCTAAGGCTAGGGCTCCCCTAGCCTTCAGGCTAGGGCTCCCCTAGGCTAAGGCTAGGGCTCCCCTAGGCTAAGGCTAGGGCTCCCCTAGCCTTCAGGCTAGGGCACCCCTAGGATTTAGGCTCCCCTAGGCTAAGGCTAGGGCTCCCCTAGGCTAAGGCTAGGGATCCCCTAGCCTTCAGGCTAGGGCACCCTAGGCTTTAGGCTTCCCTAGGCTAAGGCTAGGGCTCCCCTAGGCTAAGGCTAGGGCTCCCCTAGCCTTCAGGCTAGGGCACCCCTAGGCTTTAGGCTCCCCTAGGCTAAGGCTAGGGCTCCCCTAGGCTAAGGCTAGGGCTCCCCTAGCCTTCAGGCTAGGGCACCCCTAGGCTTTAGGCTCCCCTAGGCTAAGGCTAGGGCTCCCCTAGGCTAAGGCTAGGGCTCCCCTAGCCTTCAGGCTAGGGCACCCATAGGCTTTAGGCTCCCCTAGGCTAAGGATAGGGCTCCCCTAGGCTAAGGCTAGGGCTCCCCTAGCCTTCAGGCTAGGGCACCCGTAGGCTTTAGGCTCCCCTAGGCTAAGGCTAGGGCTCCCCTAGCCTTCAGGCTAGGGCACCCCTAGGCTTTAGGCTCCCCTAGGCTAAGGCTAGGGCTCCCCTAGGCTAAGGCTAGGGCTCCCCTAGCCTTCAGGCTAGGGCACCCCTAGGCTTTAGGCTCCCCTAGGCTAAGGCTAGGGCTCCCCTAGGCTAAGGCTAGGGCTCCCCTAGCCTTCAGGCTAGGGCACCCCTAGGCTTTAGGCTCCCCTAGGCTAAGGCTAGGGCTCCCCTAGGCTAAGGCTAGGGCTCCCCTAGCCTTCAGGCTAGGGCACCCCTAGGCTTTAGGCTCCCCTAGGCTAAGGCTAGGGCTCCCCTAGGCTAAGGCTAGGGCTACCCTAGCCTTCAGGCTAGGGCACCCCTAGGCTTTAGGCTCCCCTAGGCTAAGGCTAGGGCTCCCCTAGGCTAAGGCTAGGGCTACCCTAGCCTTCAGGCTAGGGCACCCCTAGGCTTTAGGCTCCCCTAGGCTAAGGCTAGGGCTCGCCTATGCTAAGGCTAGGGCTCCCCTAGCCTTCAGTTCAGGGCACCCCTAGGCTTTAGGCTCCCCTAGGCTAAGGCTAGGGCTCCCCTAGCCTTCAGGCCAGGGCAACCCTAGGCTTTAGGCTCCCCTAGGCTAAGGCTAGGGCTCCCCTAGCCTTCAGGCCAGGGCACCCCTAGGCTTTAGGCTCCCCTAGGCTAAGGCTAGGGCTCCCCTAGCCTTCAGGCCAGGGCACCCCTAGGCTTTAGGCTCCCCTAGGCTAAGGCTAGGGCTCCCCTAGCCTTCAGGCCATGGCACCCCTAGGCTTATGCTCCCCTAGGCTAAGGCTAGGGCTCCCCTAGCCTTCAGGCCAGGGCACCCCTAGGCTTTAGGCTCCCCTAGGCTAAGGCTAGGGCTCACCTAGCCTTCAGGCCAGGGCACCCCTAGGCTTTAGGCTCCCCTAGGCTAAGGCTAGGGCTCCCCTAGCCTTCAGGCCAGGGCACCCCTGGGCTTTAGGCTCCCCTAGGCTAAGGCTAGGGCTCCCCTAGCCTTCAGGTCAGGGCACCCCTGGGCTTTAGGCTCCCCTAGGCTAAGGCTAGGGCTCCCCTAGCCTTCAGGCCAGGGCACCCCTGGGCTTTAGGCTCCCCTAGGCTAAGGCTAGGGCTCCCCTAGCCTTCAGGCCATGTCACCCCTGGGCTTTAGGCTCCCCTAGGCTAAGGCTAGGGCTCCCCTAGCCTTCAGGCCAGGGCACCCCTAGGCTTTAGGCTCCCCAAGGCTAAGGCTAGGGCTCCCCTAGCCTTCAGGCCAGGGCACCCCTAGGCTTTAGGCTCCCCTAGGCTAAGGCTAGGGCTCCCCTAGCCTTCAGGCCAGGGCTCCCCTAGGCTTTAGGCTCCCCTAGGCTAAGGCTAGGGCTCCCCTAGGCTAAGGCTAGGGCTCCCCTAGCCTTCAGGCTAGGGCACCCCTAGGCTTTAGGCTCCCCTAGGCTAAGGCTAGGGCTCCCCTAGGCTAAGGCCAAGGCTCCCCTAGCCTTCAGGCTAGGGCACCCCTAGGTTTTAGGCTCCCCTAGGCTAAGGCTAGGGCTCCCCTAGCCTTCAGGCTAGGGCACCCCTAGGCTTTAGGCTCCCCTAGGCTAAGGCTAGGGCTCCCCTAGGCTAAGGCTAGGGCTCCCCTAGCCTTCAGGCTAGGGCACCCCTAGGCTTTAGGCTCCCCTAGGCTAAGGCTAGGGCTCCCCTAGGCTAAGGCTAGGGCTCCCCTAGCCTTCAGGCTAGGGCACCCCTAGGCTTTAGGCTCCCCTAGGCTAAGGCTAGGTCTCCCCTAGGCTAAGGCTAGGGCTCCCCTAGCCTTCAGGCTAGGGCACCCCTAGGCTTTAGGCTCCCCTAGGCTAAGGCTAGGGCTCCCCTAGGCTAAGGCTAGGGCTCCCCTAGCCTTCAGGCTAGGGCACCCCTAGGCTTTAGGCTCCCCTAGGCTAAGGCTAGGGCTCCCCTAGGCTAAGGCTAGGGCTCCCCTAGCCTTCAGGATAGGGCACCCCTAGGCTTTAGGCCCCCCTAGGCTAAGGCTAGGGCTCCCCTAGGCTAAGGCTAGGGCTCCCCTAGCCTTCAGGCTAGGGCACCCCTAGGCTTTAGGCTCCCCTAGGCTAAGGCTAGGGCTCCCCTAGGCTAAGGCTAGGGCTCCCCTTGCCTTCAGGCTAGGGCACCCCTAGGCTTTAGGCTCCCCTAGGCTAAGGCTAGGGCTCCCCTAGGCTAAGGCTAGGGCTCCCCTAGCCTTCAGGCTAGGGCACCCCTAGGCTTTAGGCTCCCCTAGGCTAAGGCTAGGGCTCCCCTAGGCTAAGGCTAGGGCTCCCCTAGCCTTCAGGCTAGGGCTCCCCTAGGCTAAGGCTAGGGCTCCCCTAGGCTAAGGCTAGGGCTCCCCTAGCCTTCAGGCTAGGGCACCCCTAGGATTTAGGCTCCCCTAGGCTAAGGCTAGGGCTCCCCTAGGCTAAGGCTAGGGATCCCCTAGCCTTCAGGCTAGGGCACCCCTAGGCTTTAGGCTCCCCTAGGCTAAGGCTAGGGCTCCCCGAGGCTAAGGCTAGGGCTCCCCTAGCCTTCAGGCTAGGGCACCCCTAGGCTTTAGGCTCCCCTAGGCTAAGGCTAGGGCTCCCCTAGGCTAAGGCTAGGGCTCCCCTAGCCTTCAGGCTAGGGCACCCCTAGGCTTTAGGCTCCCCTAGGCTAAGGCTAGGGCTCCCCTAGGCTAAGGCTAGGGCTCCCCTAGCCTTCAGGCTAGGGCACCCATAGGCTTTAGGCTCCCCTAGGCTAAGGCTAGGGCTCCCCTAGGCTAAGGCTAGGGCTCCCCTAGCCTTCAGGCTAGGGCACCCGTAGGCTTTAGGCTCCCCTAGGCTAAGGCTAAGGCTCCCCTAGGCTAAGGCTAGGGCTCCCCTAGCCTTCAGGCTAGGGCACCCCTAGGCTTTAGGCTCCCCTAGGCTAAGGCTAGGGCTCCCCTAGGCTAAGGCTAGGGCTCCCCTAGCCTTCAGGCTAGGGCACACCTAGGCTTTAGGCTCCCCTAGGCTAAGGCTAGGGCTCCCCTAAGCTAAGGCTAGGGCTCCCCTAGCCTTCAGGCTAGGGCACCCCTAGGCTTTAGGCTCCCCTTGGCTAAGGCTAGGGCTCCCCTAGGCTAAGGCTAGGGCTCCCCTAGCCTTCAGGGTAGGGCACCCCTAGGCTTTAGGCTCCCCTTGGCTAAGGCTAGGGCTCCCCTAGGCTAAGGCTAGGGCTCCCCTAGCCTTCAGGCTAGGGCACCCCTAGGCTTTAGGCTCCCCTAGGCTAAGGCTAGGGCTCCCCTAGGCTAAGGCTAGGGCTCCCCTAGCCTTCAGGCTAGGGCACCCCTAGGCTTTAGGCTCCCCTAGGCTAAGGCTAGGGCTCCCCTTGGCTAAGGCTAGGGCTCCCCTAGCCTTCAGGCTAGGGCACCCCTAGGCTTTAGGCTCCCTTAGGCTAAGGCTAGGGCTCGCCTAGGCTAAGGCTAGGGCTCCCCTTGACTTCAGGCTAGGGCACCCCTAGGCTTTAGGCTCCCCTAGGCTAAGGCTAGGGCTCCCCTAGGCTAAGGCTAGGGCTCCCCTAGCCTTCAGGCTAGGGCACCCCTAGGCTTTAGGCTCCCCTAGGCTAAGGCTAGGGCTCCCCTAGGCTAAGGCTAGGGCTCCCCTAGCCTTCAGGCTAGGGCACCCCTAGGCTTTAGGCTCCCCTAGGCTAAGGCTAGGGCTCCCCTAGGCTAAGGCTAGGGCTCCCCTAGCCTTCAGGCTAGGGCACCCCTAGGCTTTAGGCTCCCCTAGGCTAAGGCTAGGGCTCCCCTAGGCTAAGGCTAGGGCTCCCCTAGCCTTCAGGCTAGGGCACCCCTAGGCTTTAGGCTCCCCTAGGCTAAGGCTAGGGCTCCCCTAGGCTAAGGCTAGGGCTCCCGTAGCCTTCAGGCTAGGGCACCCCTAGGCTTCAGGCTCCCCTAGGCTAAGGCTAGGGCTCCCCTAGGCTAAGGCTAGGGCTCCCCTAGCCTTCAGGCTAGGGCACCCCTAGGCTTCAGGCTCCCCTAGGCTAAGGCTAGGGCTCCCCTAGGCTAAGGCTAGGGCTCCCCTAGCCTTCAGGCTAGGGCACCCCTAGGCTTCAGGCTCCCCTAGGCTAAGGCTAGGGCTCCCCTAGGCTAAGGCTAGGGCTCCCCTAGCCTTCAGGCTAGGGCACCCCTAGGCTTCAGGCTCCCCTAGGCTAAGGCTAGGGCTCCCCTAGGCTAAGGCTAGGGCTCCCCTAGCCTTCAGGCTAGGGCACCCCTAGGCTTCAGGCTCCCCTAGGCTAAGGCTAGGGCTCCCCTAGGCTAAGGCTAGGGCTCCCCTAGCCTTCAGGCTAGGGCACCCCTAGGCTTCAGGCTCCCCTAGGCTAAGGCTAGGGCTCCCCTAGGCTAAGGCTAGGGCTCCCCTAGCCTTCAGGCTAGGGCACCCCTAGGCTTCAGGCTCCCCTAGGCTAAGGCTAGGGCTCCCCTAGGCTAAGGCTAGGGCTCCCCTAGCCTTCAGGCTAGGGCACCCCTAGGCTTCAGGCTCCCCTAGGCTAAGGCTAGGGCTCCCCTAGGCTAAGGCTAGGGCTCCCCTAGCCTTCAGGCTAGGGCACCCCTAGGCTTCAGGCTCCCCTAGGCTAAGGCTAGGGCTCCCCTAGGCTAAGGCTAGGGCTCCCCTAGCCTTCAGGCTAGGGCACCCCTAGGCTTCAGGCTCCCCTAGGCTAAGGCTAGGGCTCCCCTAGGCTAAGGCTAGGGCTCCCCTAGCCTTCAGGCTAGGGCACCCCTAGGCTTCAGGCTCCCCTAGGCTAAGGCTAGGGCTCCCCTAGGCTGAGGCTAGGGCTCCCCTAGCCTTCAGGCTAGGGCACCCCTAGGCTTTAGGCTCCCCTAGGCTAAGGCTAGGGCTTCCCTAGGCTAAGGCTAGGGCTCCCTTAGCCTTCAGGCTAGGGCACCCCTAGGCTTTAGGCTCCCCTAGGCTAAGGCTAGGGCTCCCCTAGGCTAAGGCTAGGGCTCCCCTAGCCTTCAGGCTAGGGCACCCCTAGGCTTTAGGCTCCCCTAGGCTAAGGCTAGGGCTCCCCTAGGCTAAGGCTAGGGCTCCCCTAGCCTTCAGGCTAGGGCACCCCTAGGCTTTAGGCTCCCCTAGGCTAAGGCTAGGGCTCCCCTAGGCTAAGGCTAGGGCTCCCCTAGCCTTCAGGCTAGGGCACCCCTAGGCTTTAGGCTCCCCTAGGCTAAGGCTAGGGCTCCCCTAGGCTAAGGCTAGGGCTCCCCTAGCCTTCAGGCTAGGGCACCCCTAGGCTTTAGGCTCCCCTAGGCTAAGGCTAGGGCTCCCCTAGGCTAAGGCTAGGGCTCCCCTAGCCTTCAGGCTAGGGCACCCCTAGGCTTTAGGCTCCCCTAGGCTAAGGCTAGGGCTCCCCTAGGCTAAGGCTAGGGCTCCCCTAGCCTTCAGGCTAGGGCACCCCTAGGCTTTAGGCTCCCCTAGGCTAAGGCTAGGGCTCCCCTAGGCTAAGGCTAGGGCTCCCCTAGCCTTCAGGCTAGGGCACCCCTAGGCTTTAGGCTAGGGCTCCCCTAGGCTAAGGCTAGGACTCCCCTAGCCTTCAAGCAAGGGCACCCCTAGGCTTTAGGCTAGGGCTCCCCTAGGCTAAGGCTAGGGCTCCCCTAGCCTTCAGGCCAGGGCACCCCTAGGCTTTAGGCTCCCCTAGGCTAAGGCTAGGGCTCCCCTAGCCTTCAGGCCAGGGCACCCTTAGGCTTTAGGCTCCCCTAGGCTAAGGCTAGGGCTCCCCTAGCCTTCAGGCCAGGGCACCCCTAGGCTTTAGGCTCCCCTAGGCTAAGGCTAGGGCTCCCCTAGCCTTCAGACCAGGGCACCCCTAGGCTTTAGGCTCCCCTAGGCTAAGGCTAGGGCTCCCCTAGCCTTCAGGCCAGGGCACCCCTAGGCTTTAGGCTCCCCTAGGCTAAGGCTAGGGCTCCCCTAGCCTTCAGGCCAGGGCACCCCTAGGCTTTAGGCTCCCCTAGGCTAAGGCTAGGGCTCCCCTAGCCTTCAGGCCAGGGCACCCCTAGGCTTTAGGCTCCCCTAGGCTAAGGCTAGGGCTCCCCTAGCCTTCAGGCCAGGGCACCCCTAGGCTTTAGGCTCCCCTAGGCTAAGGCTTGGGCTCCCCTAGCCTTCAGGCCAGGGCACCCCTAGGCTTTAGGCTCCCCTAGGCTAAGGCTAGGGCTCCCCTAGCCTTCAGGCCAGGGCACCCCTAGGCTTTAGGCTCCCCTAGGCTAAGGCTAGGGCTCCCCTAGCCTTCAGGCCAGGGGACCCCTAGGCTTTAGGCTCCCCTAGGCTAAGGCTAGGGCTCCCCTAGGCTAAGGCTAGGGCTCCCCTAGCCTTCAGGCTAGGGCACCCCTAGGCTTTAGGCTCCCCTAGGCTAAGGCTAGGGCTCCCCTAGGCTAAGGCTAGGGCTCCCCTAGCCTTCAGGCTAGGGCACCCCTAGGCTTTAGGCTCCCCTAGGCTAAGGCTAGGGCTCCCCTAGGCTAAGGCTAGGGCTCCCCTAGCCTTCAGGCTAGGGCACCCGTAGGCTTTAGGCTCCCCTAGGCTAAGGCTAAGGCTCCCCTAGGCTAAGGCTAGGGCTCCCCTAGCCTTCAGGCTAGGGCACCCCTAGGCTTTAGGCTCCCCTAGGCTAAGGCTAGGGCTCCCCTAGGCTAAGGCTAGGGCTCCCCTAGCCTTCAGGCTAGGGCACCCCTAGGCTTTAGGCTCCCCTAGGCTAAGGCTAGGGCTCCCCTAGGCTAAGGCTAGGGCTCCCCTAGCCTTCAGGCTAGGGCACCCCTAGGCTTTAGGCTCCCCTAGGCTAAGGCTAGGGCTCCCCTAGCCTTCAGGCTAGGGCACCCCTAGGCTTTAGGCTCCCCTAGGCTAAGGCTAGGGCTCCCCTAGGCTAAGGCTAGGGCTCCCCTAGCCTTCAGGCTAGGGCACCCCTAGGCTTTAGGCTCCCCTAGGCTAAGGCTAGGGCTCCCCTAGGCTAAGGCTAGGGCTACCCTAGCCTTCAGGCTAGGGCACCCCTAGGCTTTAGGCTCCCCTAGGCTAAGGCT
Organism: Tenrec ecaudatus; assembly: GCF_050624435.1. Lineage (NCBI taxonomy): Eukaryota > Metazoa > Chordata > Mammalia > Afrosoricida > Tenrecidae > Tenrec > Tenrec ecaudatus. The sequence continues at coordinate 185,792 of NW_027459096.1, read as the reverse complement.
AGGGCTCGCCTATGCTAAGGCTAGGGCTCCCCTAGCCTTCAGTCTAGGGCACCCCTAGGCTTTAGGCTCCCCTAGGCTAAGGCTAGGGCTCGCCTAGGCTAAGGCTAGGGCTCCCCTTGCCTTCAGGCTAGGGCACCCCTAGGCTTTAGGCTCCCCTAGGCTAAGGCTAGGGCTCCCCTAGGCTAAGGCTAGGGCTCCCCTAGCCTTCAGGCTAGGGCACCCCTAGGCTTTAGGCTCCCCTAGGCTAAGGCTAGGGCTCCCCTAGGCTAAGGCTAGGGCTCCCCTAGCCTTCAGGCTAGGGCACCCCTAGGCTTTAGGCTCCCCTAGACTAAGGCTAGGGCTCTCCTAGGCTAAGGCTAGGGCTCCCCTAGCCTTAAGGCTAGGGCACCCCTAGGCTTTAGGCTCCCCTAGGCTAAGGCTAGGGCTCCCCTAGGCTAAGGCTAGGGCTCCCCTAGCCTTCAGGCTAGGGCACCCCTAGGCTTTAGGCTCCCCTAGGCTAAGGCTAGGGCTCCCCTAGGCTAAGGCTAGGGCTCCCCTAGCCTTCAGGCTAGGGCACCCCTAGGCTTTAGGCTCCCCTAGGCTAAGGCTAGGGCTCCCCTAGGCTAAGGCTAGGGCTCCCCTAGCCTTCAGGCTAGGGCACCCCTAGGCTTCAGGCTCCCCTAGGCTAAGGCTAGGGCTCCCCTAGGCTAAGGCTAGGGCTCCCCTAGCCTTCAGGCTTGGGCACCCCTAGGCTTCAGGCTCCCCTAGGCTAAGGCTAGGGCTCCCCTAGGCTAAGGCTAGGGCTCCCCTAGCCTTCAGGCTAGGGCACCCCTAGGCTTCAGGCTCCCCTAGGCTAAGTCTAGGGCTCCCCTAGGCTAAGGCTAGGGCTCCCCTAGCCTTCAGGCTAGGGCACCCCTAGGCTTCAGGCTCCCCTAGGCTAAGGCTAGGGCTCCCCTAGGCTAAGGCTAGGGCTCCCCTAGCCTTCAGGCTAGGGCACCCCTAGGCTTCAGGCTCCCCTAGGCTAAGGCTAGGGCTCCCCTAGGCTAAGGCTAGGGCTCCCCTAGCCTTCAGGCTAGGGCACCCCTAGGCTTCAGGCTCCCCTAGGCTAAGGCTAGGGCTCCCCTAGGCTAAGGCTAGGGCTCCCCTAGCCTTCAGGCTAGGGCACCCCTAGGCTTCAGGCTCCCCTAGGCTAAGGCTAGGGCTCCCCTAGGCTAAGGCTAGGGCTCCCCTAGCCTTCAGGCTAGGGCACCCCTAGGCTTCAGGCTCCCCTAGGCTAAGGCTAGGGCTCCCCTAGGCTAAGGCTAGGGCTCCCCTAGCCTTCAGGCTAGGGCACCCCTAGGCTTCAGGCTCCCCTAGGCTAAGGCTAGGGCTCCCCTAGGCTAAGGCTAGGGCTCCCCTAGCCTTCAGGCTAGGGCACCCCTAGGCTTCAGGCTCCCCTAGGCTAAGGCTAGGGCTCCCCTAGGCTAAGGCTAGGGCTCCCCTAGCCTTCAGGCTAGGGCACCCCTAGGCTTCATGCTCCCCTAGGCTAAGGCTAGGGCTCCCCTAGGCTAAGGCTAGGGCTCCCCTAGCCATCAGGCTAGGGCACCCCTAGGCTTCAGGCTCCCCTAGGCTAAGGCTAGGGCTCCCCTAGGCTAAGGCTAGGGCTCCCCTAGCCTTCAGGCTAGGGCATCCCTAGGCTTCAGGCTCCCCTAGGCTAAGGCTAGGGCTCCCCTAGGCTAAGGCTAGGGCTCCCCTAGCCTTCAGGCTAGGGCACCCCTAGGCTTTAGGCTCCCCTAGGCTAAGGCTAGGGCTCCCCTAGGCTAAGGCTAGGGCTCCCCTAGCCTTCAGGCTAGGGCACCCCTAGGCTTTAGGCTCCCCTAGGCTAAGGCTAGGGCTCCCCTAGGCTAAGGCTAGGGCTCCCCTAGCCTTCAGGCTAGGGCACCCCTAGGCTTTAGGCTCCCCTAGGCTAAGGCTAGGGCTCCCCTAGGCTAAGGCTAGGGCTCCCCTAGCCTTCAGGCTAGGGCACCCCTAGGCTTTAGGCTCCCCTAGGCTAAGGCTAGGGCTCCCCTAGGCTAAGGCTAGGGCTCCCCTAGCCTTCAGGCTAGGGCACCCCTAGGCTTTAGGCTCCCCTAGGCTAAGGCTAGGGCTCCCCTAGGCTAAGGCTAGGGCTCCCCTAGCCTTCAGGCTAGGGCACCCCTAGGCTTTAGGCTCCCCTAGGCTAAGGCTAGGGCTCCCCTAGGCTAAGGCTAGGGCTCCCCTAGCCTTCAGGCTAGGGCACCCCTAGGCTTTAGGCTCCCCTAGGCTAAGGCTAGGGCTCCCCTAGGCTAAGGCTAGGGCTCCCCTAGCCTTCAGGCTAGGGCAACCCTAGGCTTTAGGCTCCCCTAGGCTAAGGCTAGGGCTCCGCTAGGCTAAGGCTAGGGCTCCCCTAGCCTTCTGGCTAGGGCACCCCTAGGCTTTAGGCTAGGGCTCCCCTAGGCTAAGGCTAGGGCTCCCCTAGCCTTCAAGCTAGGGCACCCCTAGGCTTTAGGCTAGGGCTCCCCTAGGCTAAGGCTAGGGCTCCCCTAGCCTTCAGGCCAGGGCACCCCTAGGCTTTAGGCTCCCCTAGGCTAAGGCTAGGGCTCCCCTAGCCTTCAGGCCAGGGCACCCCTAGGCTTTAGGCTCCCCTAGGCTAAGGCTAGGGCTCCGCTAGCCTTCAGGCCAGGGCACCCCTAGGCTTTAGGCTCCCCTAGGCTAAGGCTAGGGCTCCCCTAGCCTTCAGGCCAGGGCACCCCTAGGCTTTAGGCTCCCCTAGGCTAAGGCTAGGGCTCCCCTAGCCTTCAGGCCAGGGCACCCCTAGGCTTTAGGCTCCCCTAGGCTAAGGCTAGGGCTCCCCTAGCCTTTAGGCCAGGGCACCCCTAGGCTTTAGGCTCCCCTAGGCTAAGGCTAGGGCTCCCCTAGCCTTCAGGCCAGGGCACCCCTAGGCTTTAGGCTCCCCTAGGCTAAGGCTAGGGCTCCCCTAGCCTTCAGGCCAGGGCACCCCTAGGCTTTAGGCTCCCCTAGGCTAAGGCTTGGGCTCCCCTAGCCTTCAGGCCAGGGCACCCCTAGGCTTTAGGCTCCCCTAGGCTAAGGCTAGGGCTCCCCTAGCCTTCAGGCCAGGGCACCCCTAGGCTTTAGGCTCCCCTAGGCTAAGGCTAGGGCTCCCCTAGCCTTCAGGCCAGGGGACCCCTAGGCTTTAGGCTCCCCTAGGCTAAGGCTAGGGCTCCCCTAGCCTTCAGGCCAGGGCACCCCTAGGCTTTAGGCTCCCCTAGGCTAAGGCTAGGGCTCCCCTAGCCTTCAGGCCAGGGCACCCCTAGGCTTTAGGCTCCCCTAGGCTAAGGCTAGGGCTCCCCTAGCCTTCAGGCCAGGGCATCCCTAGGCTTTAGGCTCCCCTAGGCTAAGGCTAGGGCTCCCCTAGCCTTCAGGCCAGGGCACCCCTGGGCTTTAGGCTCCCCTAGGCTAAGGCTAGGGCTCCCCTAGCCTTCAGGCCAGGGCACCCCTGGGCTTTAGGCTCCCCTAGGCTAAGGCTAGGGCTCCCCTAGCCTTCAGGCCAGGGCACCCCTAGGCTTTAGGCTCCCCTAGGCTAAGGCTAGGGCTCCCCTAGCCTTCAGGCCAGGACACCCCTAGGCTTTAGGCTCCCCTAGGCTAAGGCTAGGGCTCCCCTAGACTTCAGGCCAGGGCACCCCTAGGCTTTAGGCTCCCCTAGGCTAAGGCTAGGGCTCCCCTAGCCTTCAGGCCAGGGCACCCCTAGGCTTTAGGCTCCCCTAGGCTAAGGCTAGGGCTCCCCTAGATTTCACGCCAGGGCACCCCTAGGCTTTAGGCTCCCCTAGGCTAAGGCTAGGGCTCCCCTAGCCTTCAGGCCAGGGCACCCCTAGGCTTTAGGCTCCCCTAGGCTAAGGCTAGGGCTCCCCTAGCCTTCAGGCCAGGGCACCCCTAGGCTTTAGGCTCCCCTAGGCTAAGGCTAGGGCTCCCCTAGCCTTCAGGCGAGGGCACCCCTAGGCTTTAGGCTCCCCTAGGCTAAGGCTAGGGCTCCCCTAGCCTTCAGGCCAGGGCACCCCTAGGCTTTAGGCTCCCCTAGGCTAAGGCTAGGGCTCCCCTAGCCTTCAGGCCAGGGGACCCCTAGGCTTTAGGCTCCCCTAGGCTAAGGCTAGGGCTCCCCTAGGCTAAGGCTAGGGCTCCCCTAGCCTTCAGGCTAGGGCACCTCTAGGCTTTAGGCTCCCCTAGGCTAAGGCTAGGGCTCCCCTAGGCTAAGGCTAGGGCTCCCCTAGCCTTCAGGCTAGGGCACCCCTAGGCTTTAGGCTCCCCTAGGCTAAGGCTAGGGCTCCCCTAAGCTAAGGCTAGGGCTCCCCTAGCCTTCAGGCTAGGGCACCCGTAGGCTTTAGGCTCCCCTAGGCTAAGGCTAAGGCTCCCCTAGGCTAAGGCTAGGGCTCCCCTAGCCTTCAGGCTAGGGCACCCCTAGGCTTTAGGCTCCCCTAGGCTAAGGCTAGGGCTCCCCTAGGCTAAGGCTAGGGCTCCCCTAGCCTTCAGGCTAGGGCACCCCTAGGCTTTAGGCTCCCCTAGGCTAAGGCTAGGGCTCCCCTAGGCTAAGGCTAGGGCTCCCCTAGCCTTCAGGCTAGGGCACCCCTAGGCTTTAGGCTCCCCTAGGCTAAGGCTAGGGCTCCCCTAGCCTTCAGGCTAGGGCACCCCTAGGCTTTAGGCTCCCCTAGGCTAAGGCTAGGGCTCCCCTAGGCTAAGGCTAGGGCTCCCCTAGCCTTCAGGCTAGGGCACCCCTAGGCTTTAGGCTCCCCTAGGCTAAGGCTAGGGCTCCCCTAGGCTAAGGCTAGGGCTACCCTAGCCTTCAGGCTAGGGCACCCCTAGGCTTTAGGCTCCCCTAGGCTAAGGCTAGGGCTCGCCTATGCTAAGGCTAGGGCTCCCCTAGCCTTCAGTCTAGGGCACCCCTAGGCTTTAGGCTCCCCTAGGCTAAGGCTAGGGCTCGCCTAGGCTAAGGCTAGGGCTCCCCTTGCCTTCAGGCTAGGGCACCCCTAGGCTTTAGGCTCCCCTAGGCTAAGGCTAGGGCTCCCCTAGGCTAAGGCTAGGGCTCCCCTAGCCTTCAGGCTAGGGCACCCCTAGGCTTTAGGCTCCCCTAGGCTAAGGCTAGGGCTCCCCTAGGCTAAGGCTAGGGCTCCCCTAGCCTTCAGGCTAGGGCACCCCTAGGCTTTAGGCTCCCCTAGGCTAAGGCTAGGGCTCTCCTAGGCTAAGGCTAGGGCTCCCCTAGCCTTAAGGCTAGGGCACCCCTAGGCTTTAGGCTCCCCTAGGCTAAGGCTAGGGCTCCCCTAGGCTAAGGCTAGGGCTCCCCTAGCCTTCAGGCTAGGGCACCCCTAGGCTTTAGGCTCCACTAGGCTAAGGCTAGGGCTCCCCTAGGCTAAGGCTAGGGCTCCCCTAGCCTTCAGGCTAAGGCACCCCTAGGCTTTAGGCTCCCCTAGGCTAAGGCTAGGGCTCCCCTAGGCTAAGGCTAGGGCTCCCCTAGCCTTCAGGCTAGGGCACCCCTAGGCTTCAGGCTCCCCTAGGCTAAGGCTAGGGCTCCCCTAGGCTAAGGCTAGGGCTCCCCTAGCCTTCAGGCTAGGGCACCCCTAGGCTTCAGGCTCCCCTAGGCTAAGGCTAGGGCTCCCCTAGGCTAAGGCTAGGGCTCCCCTAGCCTTCAGGCTAGGGCACCCCTAGGCTTCAGGCTCCCCTAGGCTAAGTCTAGGGCTCCCCTAGGCTAAGGCTAGGGCTCCCCTAGCCTTCAGGCTAGGGCACCCCTAGGCTTCAGGCTCCCCTAGGCTAAGGCTAGGGCTCCCCTAGGCTAAGGCTAGGGCTCCCCTAGCCTTCAGGCTAGGGCACCCCTAGGCTTCAGGCTCCCCTAGGCTAAGGCTAGGGCTCCCCTAGGCTAAGGCTAGGGCTCCCCTAGCCTTCAGGCTAGGGCACCCCTAGGCTTCAGGCTCCCCTAGGCTAAGGCTAGGCCTCCCCTAGGCTAAGGCTAGGGCTACCCTAGCCTTCAGGCTAGGGCACCCCTAGGCTTCAGGCTCCCCTAGGCTAAGGCTAGGGCTCCCCTAGGCTAAGGCTAGGGCTCCCCTAGCCTTCAGGCTAGGGCACCCCTAGGCTTCAGGCTCCCCTAGGCTAAGGCTAGGGCTCCCCTAGGCTAAGGCTAGGGCTCCCCTAGCCTTCAGGCTAGGGCACCCCTAGGCTTCAGGCTCCCCTAGGCTAAGGCTAGGGCTCCCCTAGGCTAAGGCTAGGGCTCCCCTAGCCTTCAGGCTAGGGCACCCCTAGGCTTCAGGCTCCCCTAGGCTAAGGCTAGGGCTCCCCTAGGCTAAGGCTAGGGCTCCCCTAGCCTTCAGGCTAGGGCACCCCTAGGCTTCATGCTCCCCTAGGCTAAGGCTAGGGCTCCCCTAGGCTAAGGCTAGGGCTCCCCTAGCCTTCAGGCTAGGGCACCCCTAGGCTTCAGGCTCCCCTAGGCTAAGGCTAGGGCTCCCCTAGGCTAAGGCTAGGGCTCCCCTAGCCTTCAGGCTAGGGCACCCCTAGGCTTTAGGCTCCCCTAGGCTAAGGCTAGGGCTCCCCTAGGCTAAGGCTAGGGCTCCCCTAGCCTTCAGGCTAGGGCACCCCTAGGCTTTAGGCTCCCCTAGGCTAAGGCTAGGGCTCCCCTAGGCTAAGGCTAGGGCTCCCCTAGCCTTCAGGCTAGGGCACCCCTAGGCTTTAGGCTCCCCTAGGCTAAGGCTAGGGCTCCCCTAGGCTAAGGCTAGGGCTCCCCTAGCCTTCAGGCTAGGGCACCCCTAGGCTTTAGGCTCCCCTAGGCTAAGGCTAGGGCTCCCCTAGGCTAAGGCTAGGGCTCCCCTAGCCTTCAGGCTAGGGCACCCCTAGGCTTTAGGCTCCCCTAGGCTAAGGCTAGGGCTCCCCTAGGCTAAGGCTAGGACTCCCCTAGCCTTCAGGCTAGGGCACCCCTAGGCTTTAGGCTCCCCTAGGCTAAGGCTAGGGCTCCCCTAGGCTAAGGCTAGGGCTCCCCTAGCCTTCAGGCTAGGGCACCCCTAGGCTTTAGGCTCCCCTAGGCTAAGGCTAGGGCTCCCCTAGGCTAAGGCTAGGGCTCCCCTAGCCTTCAGGCTAGGGCAACCCTAGGCTTTAGGCTCCCCTAGGCTAAGGCTAGGGCTCCGCTAGGCTAAGGCTAGGGCTCCCCTAGCCTTCAGGCTAGGGCACCCCTAGGCTTTAGGCTAGGGCTCCCCTAGGCTAAGGCTAGGGCTCCCCTAGCCTTCAAGCTAGGGCACCCCTAGGCTTTAGGCTAGGGCTCCCCTAGGCTAAGGCTAGGGCTCCCCTAGCCTTCAGGCCAGGGCACCCCTAGGCTTTAGGCTCCCCTAGGCTAAGGCTAGGGCTCCCCTAGCCTTCAGGCCAGGGCACCCCTAGGCTTTAGGCTCCCCTAGGCTAAGGCTAGGGCTCCGCTAGCCTTCAGGCCAGGGCACCCCTAGGCTTTAGGCTCCCCTAGGCTAAGGCTAGGGCTCCCCTAGCCTTCAGGCCAGGGCACCCCTAGGCTTTAGGCTCCCCTAGGCTAAGGCTAGGGCTCCCCTAGCCTTCAGGCCAGGGCACCCCTAGGCTTTAGGCTCCCCTAGGCTAAGGCTAGGGCTCCCCTAGCCTTCAGGCCAGGGCACCCCTAGGCTTTAGGCTCCCCTAGGCTAAGGCTAGGGCTCCCCTAGCCTTCAGGCCAGGGCACCCCTAGGCTTTAGGCTCCCCTAGGCTAAGGCTAGGGCTCCCCTAGCCTTCAGGCCAGGGCACCCCTAGGCTTTAGGCTCCCCTAGGCTAAGGCTTGGGCTCCCCTAGCCTTCAGGCCAGGGCACCCCTAGGCTTTAGGCTCCCCTAGGCTAAGGCTAGGGCTCCCCTAGCCTTCAGGCCAGGGCACCCCTAGGCTTTAGGCTCCCCTAGGCTAAGGCTAGGGCTCCCCTAGCCTTCAGGCCAGGGGACCCCTAGGCTTTAGGCTCCCCTAGGCTAAGGCTAGGGCTCCCCTAGCCTTCAGGCCAGGGCACCCCTAGGCTTTAGGCTCCCCTAGGCTAAGGCTAGGGCTCCCCTAGCCTTCAGGCCAGGGCACCCCTAGGCTTTAGGCTCCCCTAGGCTAAGGCTAGGGCTCCCCTAGCCTTCAGGCCAGGGCATCCCTAGGCTTTAGGCTCCCCTAGGCTAAGGCTAGGGCTCCCCTAGCCTTCAGGCCAGGGCACCCCTGGGCTTTAGGCTCCCCTAGGCTAAGGCTAGGGCTCCCCTAGCCTTCAGGCCAGGGCACCCCTGGGCTTTAGGCTCCCCTAGGCTAAGGCTAGGGCTCCCCTAGCCTTCAGGCCAGGGCACCCCTAGGCTTTAGGCTCCCCTAGGCTAAGGCTAGGGCTCCCCTAGCCTTCAGGCCAGGACACCCCTAGGCTTTAGGCTCCCCTAGGCTAAGGCTAGGGCTCCCCTAGACTTCAGGCCAGGGCACCCCTAGGCTTTAGGCTCCCCTAGGCTAAGGCTAGGGCTCCCCTAGCCTTCAGGCCAGGGCACCCCTAGGCTTTAGGCTCCCCTAGGCTAAGGCTAGGGCTCCCCTAGCCTTCACGCCAGGGCACCCCTAGGCTTTAGGCTCCCCTAGGCTAAGGCTAGGGCTCCCCTAGCCTTCAGGCCAGGGCACCCCTAGGCTTTAGGCTCCCCTAGGCTAAGGCTAGGGCTCCCCTAGCCTTCAGGCCAGGGCACCCCTAGGCTTTAGGCTCCCCTAGGCTAAGGCTAGGGCTCCCCTAGCCTTCAGGCGAGGGCACCCCTAGGCTTTAGGCTCCCCTAGGCTAAGGCTAGGGCTCCCCTAGCCTTCAGGCCAGGGCACCCCTAGGCTTTAGGCTCCCCTAGGCTAAGGCTAGGGCTCCCCTAGCCTTCAGGCCAGGGGACCCCTAGGCTTTAGGCTCCCCTAGGCTAAGGCTAGGGCTCCCCTAGGCTAAGGCTAGGGCTCCCCTAGCCTTCAGGCTAGGGCACCCCTAGGCTTTAGGCTCCCCTAGGCTAAGGCTAGGGCTCCCCTAGGCTAAGGCTAGGGCTCCCCTAGCCTTCAGGCTAGGGCACCCCTAGGCTTTAGGCTCCCCTAGGCTAAGGCTAGGGCTCCCCTAGGCTAAGGCTAGGGCTCCCCTAGCCTTCAGGCTAGGGCACCCGTAGGCTTTAGGCTCCCCTAGGCTAAGGCTAAGGCTCCCCTAGGCTAAGGCTAGGGCTCCCCTAGCCTTCAGGCTAGGGCACCCCTAGGCTTTAGGCTCCCCTAGGCTAAGGCTAGGGCTCCCCTAGGCTAAGGCTAGGGCTCCCCTAGGCTAAGGCTAGGGCTCCCCTAGCCTTCAGGCTAGGGCACCCCTAGGCTTTAGGCTCCCCTAGGCTAAGGCTAGGGCTCCCCTAGCCTTCAGGCTAGGGCACCCCTAGGCTTTAGGCTCCCCTAGGCTAAGGCTAGGGCTCCCCTAGGCTAAGGCTAGGGCTCCCCTAGCCTTCAGGCTAGGGCACCCCTAGGCTTTAGGCTCCCCTAGGCTAAGGCTAGGGCTCCCCTAGGCTAAGGCTAGGGCTACCCTAGCCTTCAGGCTAGGGCACCCCTAGGCTTTAGGCTCCCCTAGGCTAAGGCTAGGGCTCGCCTATGCTAAGGCTAGGGCTCCCCTAGCCTTCAGTCTAGGGCACCCCTAGGCTTTAGGCTCCCCTAGGCTAAGGCTAGGGCTCGCCTAGGCTAAGGCTAGGGCTCCCCTTGCCTTCAGGCTAGGGCACCCCTAGGCTTTAGGCTCCCCTAGGCTAAGGCTAGGGTTCCCCTAGGCTAAGGCTAGGGCTCCCCTAGCCTTCAGGCTAGGGCACCCCTAGGCTTTAGGCTCCCCTAGGCTAAGGCTAGGGCTCCCCTAGGCTAAGGCTAGGGCTCCCCTAGCCTTCAGGCTAGGGCACCCCTAGGCTTTAGGCTCCCCTAGGCTAAGGCTAGGGCTCTCCTAGGCTAAGGCTAGGGCTCCCCTAGCCTTAAGGCTAGGGCACCCCTAGGCTTTAGGCTCCCCTAGGCTAAGGCTAGGGCTCCCCTAGGCTAAGGCTAGGGCTCCCCTAGCCTTCAGGCTAGGGCACCCCTAGGCTTTAGGCTCCCCTAGGCTAAGGCTAGGGCTCCCCTAGGCTAAGGCTAGGGCTACCCTAGCCTTCAGGCTAGGGCACCCCTAGGCTTTAGGCTCCCCTAGGCTAAGGCTAGGGCTCCCCTAGGCTAAGGCTAGGGCTCCCCTAGCCTTCAGGCTAGGGCACCCCTAGGCTTCAGGCTCCCCTAGGCTAAGGCTAGGGCTCCCCTAGGCTAAGGCTAGGGCTCCCCTAGCCTTCAGGCTAGGGCACCCCTAGGCTTCAGGCTCCCCTAGGCTAAGGCTAGGGCTCCCCTAGGCTAAGGCTAGGGCTCCCCTAGCCTTCAGGCTAGGGCACCCCTAGGCTTCAGGCTCCCCTAGGCTAAGGCTAGGGCTCCCCTAGGCTAAGGCTAGGGCTCCCCTAGCCTTCAGGCTAGGGCACCCCTAGGCTTCAGGCTCCCCTAGGCTAAGGCTAGGGCTCCCCTAGGCTAAGGCTAGGGCTCCCCTAGCCTTCAGGCTAGGGCACCCCTAGGCTTCAGGCTCCCCTAGGCTAAGGCTAGGGCTCCCCTAGGCTAAGGCTAGGGCTCCCCTAGCCTTCAGGCTAGGGCACCCCTAGGCTTCAGGCTCCCCTAGGCTAAGGCTAGGGCTCCCCTAGGCTAAGGCTAGGGCTCCCCTAGCCTTCAGGCTAGGGCACCCCTAGGCTTCAGGCTCCCCTAGGCTAAGGCTAGGGCTCCCCTAGGCTAAGGCTAGGGCTCCCCTAGCCTTCAGGCTAGGGCACCCCTAGGCTTCATGCTCCCCTAGGCTAAGGCTAGGGCTCCCCTAGGCTAAGGCTAGGGCTCCCCTAGCCTTCAGGCTAGGGCACCCCTAGGCTTCAGGCTCCCCTAGGCTAAGGCTAGGGCTCCCCTAGGCTAAGGCTAGGGCTCCCCTAGCCTTCAGGCTAGGGCACCCCTAGGCTTCAGGCTCCCCTAGGCTAAGGCTAGGGCTCCCCTAGGCTAAGGCTAGGGCTCCCCTAGCCTTCAGGCTAGGGCACCCCTAGGCTTTAGGCTCCCCTAGGCTAAGGCTAGGGCTCCCCTAGGCTAAGGCTAGGGCTCCCCTAGCCTTCAGGCTAGGGCACCCCTAGGCTTTAGGCTCCCCTAGGCTAAGGCTAGGGCTCCCCTAGGCTAAGGCTAGGGCTCCCCTAGCCTTCAGGCTAGGGCACCCCTAGGCTTTAGGCTCCCCTAGGCTAAGGCTAGGGCTCCCCTAGGCTAAGGCTAGGGCTCCCCTAGCCTTCAGGCTAGGGCACCCCTAGGCTTTAGGCTCCCCTAGGCTAAGGCTAGGGCTCCCCTAGGCTAAGGCTAGGGCTCCCCTAGCCTTCAGGCTAGGGCACCCCTAGGCTTTAGGCTCCCCTAGGCTAAGGCTAGGGCTCCCCTAGGCTAAGGCTAGGGCTCCCCTAGCCTTCAGGCTAGGGCACCCCTAGGCTTTAGGCTCCCCTAGGCTAAGGCTAGGGCTCCCCTAGGCTAAGGCTAGGGCTCCCCTAGCCTTCAGGCTAGGGCACCCCTAGGCTTTAGGCTCCCCTAGGCTAAGGCTAGGGCTCCCCTAGGCTAAGGCTAGGGCTCCCCTAGCCTTCAGGCTAGGGCAACCCTAGGCTTTAGGCTCCCCTAGGCTAAGGCTAGGGCTCCGCTAGGCTAAGGCTAGGGCTCCCCTAGCCTTCAGGCTAGGGCACCCCTAGCTTTAGGCTAGGGCTCCCCTAGGCTAAGGCTAGGGCTCCCCTAGCCTTCAAGCTAGGGCACCCCTAGGCTTTAGGCTAGGGCTCCCCTAGGCTAAGGCTAGGGCTCCCCTAGCCTTCAGGCCAGGGCACCCCTAGGCTTTAGGCTCCCCTAGGCTAAGGCTAGGGCTCCCCTAGCCTTCAGGCCAGGGCACCCCTAGGCTTTAGGCTCCCCTAGGCTAAGGCTAGGGCTCCGCTAGCCTTCAGGTAGGGCACCCCTAGGCTTTAGGCTCCCCTAGGCTAAGGCTAGGGCTCCCCTAGCCTTCAGGCCAGGGCACCCCTAGGCTTTAGGCTCCCCTAGGCTAAGGCTAGGGCTCCCCTAGCCTTCAGGCCAGGGCACCCCTAGGCTTTAGGCTCCCCTAGGCTAAGGCTAGGGCTCCCCTAGCCTTCAGGCCAGGGCACCCCTAGGCTTTAGGCTCCCCTAGGCTAAGGCTAGGGCTCCCCTAGCCTTCAGGCCAGGGCACCCCTAGGCTTTAGGCTCCCCTAGGCTAAGGCTAGGGCTCCCCTAGCCTTCAGGCCAGGGCACCCCTAGGCTTTAGGCTCCCCTAGGCTAAGGCTTGGGCTCCCCTAGCCTTCAGGCCAGGGCACCCCTAGGCTTTAGGCTCCCCTAGGCTAAGGCTAGGGCTCCCCTAGCCTTCAGGCCAGGGCACCCCTAGGCTTTAGGCTCCCCTAGGCTAAGGCTAGGGCTCCCCTAGCCTTCAGGCCAGGGGACCCCTAGGCTTTAGGCTCCCCTAGGCTAAGGCTAGGGCTCCCCTAGCCTTCAGGCCAGGGCACCGCTAGGCTTTAGGCTCCCCTAGGCTAAGGCTAGGGCTCCCCTAGCCTTCAGGCCAGGGCACCCCTAGGCTTTAGGCTCCCCTAGGCTAAGGCTAGGGCTCCCCTAGCCTTCAGGCCAGGGCATCCCTAGGCTTTAGGCTCCCCTAGGCTAAGGCTAGGGCTCCCCTAGCCTTCAGGCCAGGGCACCCCTGGGCTTTAGGCTCCCCTAGGCTAAGGCTAGGGCTCCCCTAGCCTTCAGGCCAGGGCACCCCTGGGCTTTAGGCTCCCCTAGGCTAAGGCTAGGGCTCCCCTAGCCTTCAGGCCAGGGCACCCCTAGGCTTTAGGCTCCCCTAGGCTAAGGCTAGGGCTCCCCTAGCCTTCAGGCCAGGACACCCCTAGGCTTTAGGCTCCCCTAGGCTAAGGCTAGGGCTCCCCTAGACTTCAGGCCAGGGCACCCCTAGGCTTTAGGCTCCCCTAGGCTAAGGCTAGGGCTCCCCTAGCCTTCAGGCCAGGGCACCCCTAGGCTTTAGGCTCCCCTAGGCTAAGGCTAGGGCTCCCCTAGCCTTCACGCCAGGGCACCCCTAGGCTTTAGGCTCCCCTAGGCTAAGGCTAGGGCTCCCCTAGCCTTCAGGCCAGGGCACCCCTAGGCTTTAGGCTCCCCTAGGCTAAGGCTAGGGCTCCCCTAGCCTTCAGGCCAGGGCACCCCTAGGCTTTAGGCTCCCCTAGGCTAAGGCTAGGGCTCCCCTAGCCTTCAGGCGAGGGCACCCCTAGGCTTTAGGCTCCCCTAGGCTAAGGCTAGGGCTCCCCTAGCCTTCAGGCCAGGGCACCCCTAGGCTTTAGGCTCCCCTAGGCTAAGGCTAGGGCTCCCCTAGCCTTCAGGCCAGGGCACCCCTAGGCTTTAGGCTCCCCTAGGCTAAGGCTAGGGCTCCCCTAGCCTTCAGGCCAGGGCACCCCTAGGCTTTAGGCTCCCCTAGGCTAAGGTTAGGGCTCCCCTAGCCTTCAGGCCAGGGCTCCCCTAGGCTTTAGGCTCCCCTAGGCTAAGGCTAGGGCTCCCCTAGGCTAAGGCTAGGGCTCCCCTAGCCTTCAGGCTAGGGCACCCCTAGGCTTTAGGCTCCCCTAGGCTAAGGCTAGGGCTCCCCTAGGCTAAGGCTAGGGCTCCCCTAGCCTTCAGGCTAGGGTACCCCTAGGCTTTAGGCTCCCCTAGGCTAAGGCTAGGGCTCCCCTAGGCTAAGGCTAGGGCTCCCCTAGCCTTCAGGCTAGGGCACCCCTAGGCTTTAGGCTCCCCTAGGCTAAGGCTAGGGCTCCCCTAGGCTAAGGCTAGGGTTCCCCTAGCCTTCAGGCTAGGGCACCCCTAGGCTTTAGGCTCCCCTAGGCTAAGGCTAGGGCTCCCCTAGGCTAAGGCTAGGGCTCCCCTAGCCTTCAGGCTAGGGCACCCCTAGGCTTTAGGCTCCCCTAGGCTAAGGCTAGGGCTCCCCTAGGCTAAGGCTAGGGCTCCCCTAGCCTTCAGGCTAGGGCACCCCTAGGCTTTAGGCTCCCCTAGGCTAAGGCTAGGGCTCCCCTAGGCTAAGGCTAGGGCTCCCCTAGCCTTCAGGCTAGGGCACCCCTAGGCTTTAGGCCCCCCTAGGCTAAGGCTAGGGCTCCCCTAGGCTAAGGCTAGGGCTCCCCTAGCCTTCAGGCTAGGGCACCCCTAGGCTTTAGGCTCCCCTAGGCTAAGGCTAGGGCTCCCCTAGGCTAAGGCTAGGGCTCCCCTAGCCTTCAGGCTAGGGCACCCCTAGGCTTTAGGCTCCCCTAGGCTAAGGCAAGGGCTCCCCTAGGCTAAGGCTAGGGCTCCCCTTGCCTTCAGGCTAGGGCACCCCTAGGCTTTAGGCTCCCCTAGGCTAAGGCTAGGGCTCCCCTAGGCTAAGGCTAGGGCTCCCGTAGCCTTCAGGCTAGGGCACCCCTAGGCTTTAGGCTCCCCTAGGCTAAGGCTAGGGCTCCCCTAGGCTAAGGCTAGGGCTCCCCTAGGCTAAGGCTAGGGCTCCCCTAGCCTTCAGGCTAGGGCACCCCTAGGATTTAGGCTCCCCTAGGCTAAGGCTAGGGCTCCCCTAGGCTAAGGCTAGGGATCCCCTAGCCTTCAGGCTAGGGCACCCCTAGGCTTTAGGCTCCCCTAGGCTAAGGCTAGGGCTCCCCTAGGCTAAGGCTAGGGCTCCCCTAGCCTTCAGGCTAGGGCACCCCTAGGCTTTAGGCTCCCCTAGGCTAAGGCTAGGGCTCCCCTAGGCTAAGGCTAGGGCTCCCCTAGCCTTCAGGCTAGGGCACCCCTAGGCTTTAGGCTCCCCTAGGCTAAGGCTAGGGCTCCCCTAGGCTAAGGCTAGGGCTCCCCTAGCCTTCAGGCTAGGGCACCCCTAGGCTTTAGGCTCCCCTAGGCTAAGGCTAGGGCTCCCCTAGGCTAAGGCTAGGGCTCCCCTAGCCTTCAGGCTAGGGCACCCCTAGGCTTTAGGCTCCCCTAGGCTAAGGCTAGGGCTCCCCTAGGCTAAGGCTATGGCTCCCCTAGCCTTCAGGCTAGGGCACCCCTAGGCTTTAGGCTCCCCTAGGCTAAGGCTTGGGCTCCCCTAGGCTAAGGCTAGGGCTCCCCTAGCCTTCAGGCTAGGGCACCCCTAGGCTTTAGGCTCCCCTAGGCTAAGGCTAGGGCTCCCCTAGGCTAAGGCTAGGGCTCCCCTAGCCTTCAGGCTAGGGCAGCCCTAGGCTTTAGGCTCCCCTAGGCTAAGGCTAGGGCTCCCCTAGGCTAAGGCTAGGGCTCCCCTAGCCTTCAGGCCAGGGCACCCCTAGGCTTTAGGCTCCCCTAGGCTAAGGCTAGGGCTCCCCTTGCCTTCAGGCCAGGGCACCCCTAGGCTTTAGGCTCCCCTAGGCTAAGGCTAGGGCTCCCCTAGCCTTCAGGCCTGGGCACCCCTAGGCTTTAGGCTCCCCTAGGCTAAGGCTTGGGCTCCCCTAGCCTTCAGGCCAGGGCACCCCTAGGCTTTAGGCTCCCCTAGGCTAAGGCTAGGGCTCCCCTAGGCTAAGGCTAGGGCTCCCCTAGCCTTCAGGCTAGGGCACCCCTAGGCTTTAGGCTCCCCTAGGCTAAGGCTAGGGCTCCCCTAGGCTAAGGCTAGGGCTCCCCTAGCCTTCAGGCTAGGGCACCCCTAGGCTTTAGGCCCCCCTAGGCTAAGGCTAGGGCTCCCCTAGGCTAAGGCTAGGGCTCCCCTAGCCTTCAGGCTAGGGCACCCCTAGGCTTTAGGCTCCCCTAGGCTAAGGCTAGGGCTCCCCTAGGCTAAGGCTAGGGCTCCCCTAGCCTTCAGGCTAGGGCACCCCTAGGCTTTAGGCTCCCCTAGGCTAAGGCAAGGGCTCCCCTAGGCTAAGGCTAGGGCTCCCCTTGCCTTCAGGCTAGGGCACCCCTAGGCTTTAGGCTCCCCTAGGCTAAGGCTAGGGCTCCCCTAGGCTAAGGCTAGGGCTCCCGTAGCCTTCAGGCTAGGGCACCCCTAGGCTTTAGGCTCCCCTAGGCTAAGGCTAGGGCTCCCCTAGGCTAAGGCTAGGGCTCCCCTAGCCTTCAGGCTAGGGCTCCCCTAGGCTAAGGCTAGGGCTCCCCTAGGCTAAGGCTAGGGCTCCCCTAGCCTTCAGGCTAGGGCACCCCTAGGATTTAGGCTCCCCTAGGCTAAGGCTAGGGCTCCCCTAGGCTAAGGCTAGGGATCCCCTAGCCTTCAGGCTAGGGCACCCCTAGGCTTTAGGCTCCCCTAGGCTAAGGCTAGGGCTCCCCTAGGCTAAGGCTAGGGCTCCCCTAGCCTTCAGGCTAGGGCACCCCTAGGCTTTAGGCTCCCCTAGGCTAAGGCTAGGGCTCCCCTAGGCTAAGGCTAGGGCTCCCCTAGCCTTCAGGCTAGGGCACCCCTAGGCTTTAGGCTCCCCTAGGCTAAGGCTAGGGCTCCCCTAGGCTAAGGCTAGGGCTCCCCTAGCCTTCAGGCTAGGGCACCCCTAGGCTTTAGGCTCCCCTAGGCTAAGGCTAGGGCTCCCCTAGGCTAAGGCTAGGGCTCCCCTAGCCTTCAGGCTAGGGCACCCCTAGGCTTTAGGCTCCCCTAGGCTAAGGCTAGGGCTCCCCTAGGCTAAGGCTATGGCTCCCCTAGCCTTCAGGCTAGGGCACCCCTAGGCTTTAGGCTCCCCTAGGCTAAGGCTAGGGCTCCCCTAGGCTAAGGCTAGGGCACCCCTAGCCTTCAGGCTAGGGCACCCCTAGGCTTTAGGCTCCCCTAGGCTAAGGCTAGGGCTCCCCTAGGCTAAGGCTAGGGCTCCCCTAGCCTTCAGGCTAGGGCAGCCCTAGGCTTTAGGCTCCCCTAGGCTAAGGCTAGGGCTCCCCTAGGCTAAGGCTAGGGCTCCCCTAGCCTTCAGGCCAGGGCACCCCTAGGCTTTAGGCTCCCCTAGGCTAAGGCTAGGGCTCCCCTTGCCTTCAGGCCAGGGCACCCCTAGGCTTTAGGCTCCCCTAGGCTAAGGCTAGGGCTCCCCTAGCCTTCAGGCCTGGGCACCCCTAGGCTTTAGGCTCCCCTAGGCTAAGGCTTGGGCTCCCCTAGCCTTCAGGCCAGGGCACCCCTAGGCTTTAGGCTCCCCTAGGCTAAGGCTAGGGCTCCCCTAGCCTTCAGGCCAGGGCACCCCTAGGCTTTAGGCTCCCCTAGGCTAAGGCTAGGGCTCCCCTAGCCTTCAGGCCAGGGCACCCCTAGGCTTTAGGCTCCCCTAGGCTAAGGCTAGGGCTCCCCTAGCCTTCAGGCCAGGGCACCCCTAGGCTTTAGGCTCCCCTAGGCTAAGGCTAGGGCTCCCCTAGCCTTCAGGCCAGGGCACCCCTAGGCTTTAGGCTCCCCTAGGCTAAGGCTAGGGCTCCCCTAGCCTTCAGGCCAGGGCACCCCTAGGCTTTAGGCTCCCCTAGGCTAAGGCTAGGGCTCCCCTAGCCTTCAGGCCAGGGCACCCCTAGGCTTTAGGCTCCCCTAGGCTAAGGCTAGGGCTCCCCTAGCCTTCAGGCCAGGGCACCCCTAGGCTTTAGGCTCCCCTAGGCTAAGGCTAGGGCTCCCCTAGCCTTCAGGCCAGGGCTCCCTAGGCTTTAGGCTCCCCTAGGCTAAGGCTAGGGCTCCCCTAGGCTAAGGCTAGGGCTCCCCTAGCCTTCAGGCTAGGGCACCCCTAGGCTTTAGGCTCCCCTAGGCTAAGGCTAGGGCTCCCCTAGGCTAAGGCTAGGGCTCCCCTAGCCTTCAGGCTAGGGCACCCCTAGGCTTTAGGCTCCCCTAGGCTAAGGCTAGGGCTCCCCTAGGCTAAGGCTAGGGCTCCCCTAGCCTTCAGGCTAGGGCACCCCTTGGCTTTAGGCCCCCCTAGGCTAAGGCTAGGGCTCCCCTAGGCTAAGGCTAGGGCTCCCCTAGCCTTCAGGCTAGGGCACCCCTAGGCTTTAGGCTCCCCTAGGCTAAGGCTAGGGCTCCCCTAGGCTAAGGCTAGGGCTCCCCTAGCCTTCAGGCTAGGGCACCCCTAGGCTTTAGGCTCCCCTAGGCTAAGGCTAGGGCTCCCCTAGGCTAAGGCTAGGGCTCCCCTTGCCTTCAGGCTAGGGCACCCCTAGGCTTTAGGCTCCCCTAGGCTAAGGCTAGGGCTCCCCTAGGCTAAGGCTAGGGCTCCCCTAGCCTTCAGGCTAGGGCACCCCTAGGCTTTAGGCTCCCCTAGGCTAAGGCTAGGGCTCCCCTAGGCTAAGGCTAGGGCTCCCCTAGCCTTCAGGCCAGGCTCCCCTAGGCTAAGGCTAGGGCTCCGCTAGGCTAAGGCTAGGGCTCCCCTAGCCTTCAGGCTAGGGCACCCCTAGGATTTAGGCTCCCCTAGGCTAAGGCTAGGGCTCCCCTAGGCTAAGGGTAGGGATCCCCTAGCCTTCAGGCTAGGGCACCCCTAGGCTTTAGGCTCCCCTAGGCTAAGGCTAGGGCTCCCCTAGGCTAAGGCTAGGGCTCCCCTAGCCTTCAGGCTAGGGCACCCCTAGGCTTTAGGCTCCCCTAGGCTAAGGCTAGGGCTCCCCTAGGCTAAGGCTAGGGCTACCCTAGCCTTCAGGCTAGGGCACCCCTAGGCTTTAGGCTCCCCTAAGCTAAGGCTAGGGATCCCCTAGGCTAAGGCTAGGGCTCCCCTAGCCTTCAGGCTAGGGCACCCCTAGGCTTTAGGCTCCCCTAGGCTAAGGCTAGGGCTCCCCTATTCTAAGGCTAGGGCTCCCTTAGCCTTCAGGCTAGGGCACCCCTAGGCTTTAGGCTCCCCTAGGCTAAGGCTAGGGCTCCCCTAGGCTAAGGCTAGGGCTCCCCTAGCCTTCAGGCTAGGGCACCCCTAGGCTTTAGGCTCCCCTAGGCTAAGGCTAGGGCTCCCCTAGGCTAAGGCTAGGGCTCCCCTAGCCTTCAGGCTAGGGCACCCCTAGGCTTTAGGCTCCCCTAGGCTAAGGCTAGGGCTCCCCTAGGCTAAGGCTAGGGCTCCCCTAGCCTTCAGGCTAGGGCACCCCTAGGCTTTAGGCTCCCCTAGGCTAAGGCTAGGGCTCCCCTAGGCTAAGGCTAGGGATCCCCTAGGCTAAGGCTAGGGCTCCCCTAGCCTTCAGGCTAGGGCACCCCTAGGCTTTAGGCTCCCCTAGGCTAAGGCTAGGGCTCCCCTATTCTAAGGCTAGGGCTCCCTTAGCCTTCAGGCTAGGGCACCCCTAGGCTTTAGGCTCCCCTAGGCTAAGGCTAGGGCTCCCCTAGGCTAAGGCTAGGGCTCCCCTAGCCTTCAGGCTAGGGCACCCCTAGGCTTTAGGCTCCCCTAGGCTAAGGCTAGGGCTCCCCTAGGCTAAGGCTAGGGCTCCCCTAGCCTTCAGGCTAGGGCACCCCTAGGCTTTAGGCTCCCCTAGGCTAAGGCTAGGGCTCCCCTAGGCTAAGGCTAGGGCTCCCCTAGCCTTCAGGCTAGGGCACCCCTAGGCTTTAGGCTCCCCTAGGCTAAGGCTAGGGCTCCCCTAGGCTAAGGCTAGGGCTCCCCTAGCCTTCAGGCCAGGGCACCCCTAGGCTTTAGGCTCCCCTAGGCTAAGGCTAGGGCTCCCCTAACCTTCAGGCCAGGGCACCCCTAGGCTTTAGGCTCCCCTAGGCTAAGGCTAGGGCTCCCCTAGCCTTCAGGCCAGGGCACCCCTAGGCTTTAGGCTCCCCTAGGCTAAGGCTTGGGCTCCCCTAGCCTTCAGGCCAGGGCACCCCTAGGCTTTAGGCTCCCCTAGGCTAAGGCTAGGGCTCCCCTAGACTTCAGGCCAGGGCACCCCTAGGCTTTAGGCTCCCCTAGGCTAAGGCTAGGGCTCCCCTAGCCTTCAGGCCAGGGCACCCCTAGGCTTTAGGCTCCCCTATGCTAAGGCTAGGGCTCCCCTAGCCTTCAGCCAGGGCACCCCTAGGCTTTAGGCTCCCCTAGGCTAAGGCTAGGGCTACCCTAGCCTTCAGGCCAGGGCACCCCTAGGCTTTAGGCTCCCCTAGGCTAAGGCTAGGGCTCCCCTAGCCTTCAGGCCAGGGCACCCCTAGGCTTTAAGGCTCCCCTAGGCTAAGGCTAGGGCTCCCCTAGCCTTCAGGCCAGGGCACCCCTAGGCTTTAGGCTCCCCTAGGCTAAGGCTAGGGCTCCCCTAGCCTTCAGGCCAGGGCACCCCTAGGCTTTAGGCTCCCCTAGGCTAAGGCTAGGGCTCCCCTAGACTTCAGGCCAGGGCACCCCTAGGCTTTAGGCTCCCCTAGACTAAGGCTAGGGCTCCCCTAGCCTTCAGGCCAGGGCACCCCTAGGCTTTAGGCTCCCCTAGGCTAAGGCTAGGGCTCCCCTAGCCTTCAGGCCAGGGCACCCCTAGGCTTTAGGCTCCCCTAGGCTAAGGCTAGGGCTCCCCTAGCCTTCAGGCCAGGGCACCCCTAGGCTTTAGGCTCCCCAAGGCTAAGGCTAGGGCTCCCCTAGCCTTCAGGCCAGGGCACCCCTAGGCTTTAGGCTCCCCTAGGCTAAGGCTAGGGCTCCCCTAGCCTTCAGGCCAGGGCACCCCTAGGCTTTAGGCTCCCCTAGGCTAAGGCTAGGGCTCCCCTAGCCTTCAGGCCAGGGCACCCCAAGGCTTTAGGCTCCCCTAGGCTAAGGCTAGGGCTCCCCTAGCCTTCAGGCCAGGGCACCCCTAGGCTTTAGGCTCCCCTAGGCTAAGGCTAGGGCTCCCCTAGCCTTCAGGCCAGGGCACCCCTAGGCTTTAGGCTCCCCTAGGCTAAGGCTAGGGCTCCCCTAGCCTTCAGGCCAGGGCTCCCCTAGGCTTTAGGCTCCCCTAGGCTAAGGCTAGGACTCCCCTAGGCTAAGGCTAGGGCTCCCCTAGCCTTCAGGCTAGGGCGCCCCTAGGCTTTAGGCTCCCCTAGGCTAAGGCTAGGGCTCCCCTAGGCTAAGGCTAGGGCTCCCCTAGCCTTCAGGCTAGGGCACCCCTAGGCTTTAGGCTCCCCTAGGCTAAGGCTAGGGCTCCCCTAGGCTAAGGCTAGGGCTCCCCTAGCCTCAGGCTAGGGCACCCCTAGGCTTTAGGCTCCCCTAGGCTAAGGCTAGGGCTCCCCTAGGCTAAGGCTAGGGCTCCCCTAGCCTTCAGGCTAGGGCACCCCTAGGCTTTAGGCTCCCCTAGGCTAAGGCTAGGGCTCCCCTAGGCTAAGGCTAGGGCTCCCCTAGCCTTCAGGCTAGGGCACCCCTAGGCTTTAGGCTCCCCTAGGCTAAGGCTAGGGCTCCCCTAGGCTAATGCTAGGGCTCCCCTAGCCTTCAGGCCAGGGCACCCCTAGGCTTTAGGCTCCCCTAGGCTAAGGCTAGGGCTCCCCTAGCCTTCAGGCCAGGGCACCCCTAGGCTTTAGGCTCCCCTAGGCTAAGGCTAGGGCTCCCCTAGCCTTCAGGCCAGGGCACGCCTAGGCTTTAGGCTCCCCTAGGCTAAGGCTTGGGCTCCCCAACCTTCAGGCCAGGGCACCCCTAGGCTTTAGGCTCCCCTAGGCTAAGGCTAGGGCTCCCCTAGCCTTCAGGCCAGGGCACCCCTAGGCTTTAGGCTCCCCTAGGCTAAGGCTAGGGCTCCCCTAGCCTTCAGGCCAGGGCACCCCTAGGCTTTAGGCTCCCCTATGCTAAGGCTAGGGCTCCCCTAGCTTTCAGCCAGGGCACCCCTAGGCTTTAGGCTCCCCTAGGCTAAGGCTAGGGCTCCCCTAGCCTTCAGGCCAGGGCACCCCTAGGCTTTAGGCTCCCCTAGGCTAAGGCTAGGGCTCCCCTAGCCTTCAGGCCAGGGCACCCCTAGGCTTTAGGCTCCCCTAGGCTAAGGCTAGGGCTCCCCTAGCCTTCAGGCCAGGGCACCCCTAGGCTTTAGGCTCCCCTAGGCTAAGGCTAGGGCTCCCCTAGCCTTCAGGCCAGGGCACCCCTAGGCTTTAGGCTCCCCTAGGCTAAGGCTAGGGCTCCCCTAGCCTTCAGGCCAGGGCACCCCTAGGCTTTAGGCTCCCCTAGGCTAAGGCTAGGGCTCCCCTAGCCTTCAGGCCAGGGCACCCCTAGGCTTTAGGCTCCCCTAGGCTAAGGCTAGGGCTCCCCTAGCCTTCAGGCCAGGGCACCCCTAGGCTTTAGGCTCCCCTAGGCTAAGGCTAGGGCTCCCCTAGCCTTCAGGCCAGGGCTCCCCTAGGCTTTAGGCTCCCCTAGGCTAAGGCTAGGACTCCCCTAGGCTAAGGCTAGGGCTCCCCTAGCCTTCAGGCTAGGGCGCCCCTAGGCTTTAGGCTCCCCTAGGCTAAGGCTAGGGCTCCCCTAGGCTAAGGCTAGGGCTCCCCTAGCCTTCAGGCTAGGGCACCCCTAGGCTTTAGGCTCCCCTAGGCTAAGGCTAGGGCTCCCCTAGGCTAAGGCTAGGGCTCCCCTAGCCTCAGGCTAGGGCACCCCTAGGCTTTAGGCTCCCCTAGGCTAAGGCTAGGGCTCCCCTAGGCTAAGGCTAGGGCTCCCCTAGCCTTCAGGCTAGGGCACCCCTAGGCTTTAGGCTCCCCTAGGCTAAGGCTAGGGCTCCCCTAGGCTAAGGCTAGGGCTCCCCTAGCCTTCAGGCTAGGGCACCCCTAGGCTTTAGGCTCCCCTAGGCTAAGGCTAGGGCTCCCCTAGGCTAAGGCTAGGGCTCCCCTAGCCTTCAGGCCAGGGCACCCCTAGGCTTTAGGCTCCCCTAGGCTAAGGCTAGGGCTCCCCTAGCCTTCAGGCCAGGGCACCCCTAGGCTTTAGGCTCCCCTAGGCTAAGGCTAGGGCTCCCCTAGCCTTCAGGCCAGGGCACCCCTAGGCTTTAGGCTCCCCTAGGCTAAGGCTTGGGCTCCCCAACCTTCAGGCCAGGGCACCCCTAGGCTTTAGGCTCCCCTAGGCTAAGGCTAGGGCTCCCCTAGCCTTCAGGCCAGGGCACCCCTAGGCTTTAGGCTCCCCTAGGCTAAGGCTAGGGCTCCCCTAGCCTTCAGGCCAGGGCACCCCTAGGCTTTAGGCTCCCCTATGCTAAGGCTAGGGCTCCCCTAGCCTTCAGCCAGGGCACCCCTAGGCTTTAGGCTCCCCTAGGCTAAGGCTAGGGCTACCCTAGCCTTCAGGCCAGGGCACCCCTAGGCTTTAGGCTCCCCTAGGCTAAGGCTAGGGCTCCCCTAGCCTTCAGGCCAGGGCACCCCTAGGCTTTAGGCTCCCCTAGGCTAAGGCTAGGGCTCCCCTAGCCTTCAGGCAAGGACACCCCTAGGCTTTAGGCTCCCCTAGGCTAAGGCTAGGGCTCCCCTAGCCTTCAGGCCAGGGCACCCCTAGGCTTTAGGCTCCCCTAGGCTAAGGCTAGGGCTCCCCTAGCCTTCAGGCCAGGGCACCCCTAGGCTTTAGGCTCCCCTAGGCTAAGGCTAGGGCTCCCCTAGCCTTCAGGCCAGGGCACCCCTAGGCTTTAGGCTCCCCTAGGCTAAGGCTAGGGCTCCCCTAGCCTTCAGGCCAGGGCACCCCTAGGCTTTAGGCTCCCCTAGGCTAAGGCTAGGGCTCCGCTAGCCTTCAGGCCAGGGCACCCCTAGGCTTTAGGCTCCCCTAGGCTAAGGCTAGGGCTCCCCTAGCCTTCAGGCCAGGGCACCCCTAGGCTTTAGGCTCCCCTAGGCTAAGGCTAGGGCTCCCCTAGCCTTCAGGCCAGGGCACCCCTAGGCTTTAGGCTCCCCTAGGCTAAGGCTAGGGCTCCCCTAGCCTTCAGGCCAGGGCACCCCTAGGCTTTAGGCTCCCCTAGGCTAAGGCTAGGGCTCCCCTAGCCTTCAGGCCAGGGCACCCCTAGGCTTTAGGCTCCCCTAGGCTAAGGCTAGGGCTCCCCTAGCCTTCAGGCCAGGGCACCCCTAGGCTTTAGGCTCCCCTAGGCTAAGGCTAGGGCTCCCCTAGCCTTCAGGCCAGGGCACCCCTAGGCTTTAGGCTCCCCTAGGCTAAGGCTAGGGCTCCCCTAGCCTTCAGGCCAGGGCTCCCCTAGGCTTTAGGCTCCCCTAGGCTAAGGCTAGGGCTCCCCTAGGCTAAGGCTAGGGCTCCCCTAGCCTTCAGGCTAGGGCGCCCCTAGGCTTTAGGCTCCCCTAGGCTAAGGCTAGGGCTCCCCTAGGCTAAGGCTAGGGCTCCCCTAGCCTTCAGGCTAGGGCACCCCTAGGCTTTAGCCTCCCCTAGGCTAAGGCTAGGGCTCCCCTAGGCTAAGGCTAGCGCTCCCCTAGCCTTCAGGCTAGGGCACCCCTAGGCTTTAGGCTCCCCTAGGCTAAGGTAGGGCTCCCCTAGGCTAAGGCTAGGGCTCCCCTAGCCTTCAGGCTAGGGCACCCCAAGGCTTTAGGCTCCCCTAGGCTAAGGCTAGGGCTCCCCTAGGCTAAGGCTAGGGCTCCCCTAGCCTTCAGGCTAGGGCACCCCTAGGCTTTAGGCCCCCCTAGGCTAAGGCTAGGGCTCCCCTAGGCTAAGGCTAGGGCTCCCCTAGCCTTCAGGCTAGGGCACCCCTAGGCTTTAGGCTCCCCTAGGCTAAGGCTAGTGCTCCCCTAGGCTAAGGCTAGGGCTCCGCTAGCCTTCAGGCTAGGGCTCCCCTAGGCTAAGGCTAGGGCTCCCCTAGGCTAAGGCTAGGGATCCCCTAGCCTTCAGGCTAGGGCACCCCTAGGCTTTAGGCTCCCCTAGGCTAAGGCTAGGGCTCCCCTAGGCTAAGGCTAGGGCTCCCCTAGCCTTCAGGCTAGGGCACCCCTAGGCTTTAGGCTCCCCTAGGCTAAGGCTAGGGCTCCCCTAGGCTAAGGCTAGGGCTCCCCTAGCCTTCAGGCTAGGGCACCCCTAGGCTTTAGGCTCCCCTAGGCTAAGGCTAGGGCTCCCCTAGGCTAAGGCTAGGGCTCCCCTAGCCTTCAGGCTAGGGCACCCCTAGGCTTTAGGCTCCCCTAGGCTAAGGCTAGGGCTCCCCTATGCTAAGGCTAGGGCTCCCTTAGCCTTCAGGCTAGGGCACCCCTAGGCTTTAGGCTCCCCTAGGCTAAGGCTAGGGCTCCCCTAGGCTAAGGCTAGGGCTCCCCTAGCCTTCAGGCTAGGGCACCCCTAGGCTTTAGGCTCCCCTAGGCTAAGGCTAGGGCTCCCCTAGGCTAAGGCTAGGGCTCCCCTAGCCTTCAGGCTAGGGCACCCCTAGGCTTTAGGCTCCCCTAGGCTAAGGCTAGGGCTCCCCTAGGCTAAGGCTAGGGCTCCCCTAGCCTTCAGGCTAGGGCACCCCTAGGCTTTAGGCTCCCCTAGGCTAAGGCTAGGGCTCCCCTAGGCTAAGGCTAGGGCTCCCCTAGCCTTCAGGCTAGGGCACCCCTAGGCTTTAGGCTCCCCTAGGCTAAGGCTAGGGCTCCCCTAGGCTAAGGCTAGGGCTCCCCTAGCCTTCAGGCTAGGGCACCCCTAGGCTTTAGGCTCCCCTAGGCTAAGGCTAGGGCTCCCCTAGGCTAAGGCTAGGGCTCCCCTAGCCTTCAGGCTAGGGCACCCCTAGGCTTTAGGCTCCCCTAGGCTAAGGCTAGGTCTCGCCTAGGCTAAGGCTAGGGCTCCCCTAGCCTTCAAGCTAGGGCACCCCTAGGCTTTAAGCTCCCCTAGGCTAAGGCTAGGGCTCGCCTAGGCTAAGGCTAGGGCTCCCCTAGCCTTCAGGCTAGGGCACCCCTAGGCTTTAGGCTCCCCTAGGCTAAGGCTAGGGCTCCCCTAGGCTAAGGCTAGGGCTCCCCTAGCCTTCAGGCTAGGGTACCCCTAGGCTTTAGGCTCCCCTAGGCTAAGGCTAGGGCTCCCCTAGGCTAAGGCTAGGGCTCCCCTAGCCTTCAGGCTAGGGCACCCCTAGGCTTTAGGCTCCCCTAGGCTAAGGCTAGAGCTCTCCTAGGCTAAGGCTAGGGCTCCCCTAGCCTTCAGGCTAGGGCACCCCTAGGCTTTAGGCTCCCCTAGGCTAAGGCTAGGGCTCCCCTAGGCTAAGGCTAGGGCTCCCCTAGCCTTCAGGCTAGGGCACCCCTAGGCTTTAGGCTCCCCTAGGCTAAGGCGAGGGCTCCCCTAGGCTAAGGCTAGGGCTCCCCTAGCCTTCAGGCTAGGGCACCCCTAGGCTTTAGGCTCCCCTAGGCTAAGGCTAGGGCTCCCCTAGGCTAAGGCTAGGGCTCCCCTAGCCTTCAGGCTAGGGCACCCCTAGGCTTTAGGCTCCCCTAGGCTAAGGCTAGGGCTCCCCTAGGCTAAGGCTAGGGCTCCCCTAGCCTTCAGGCTAGGGCACCCCTAGGCTTTAGGCTCCCCTAGGCTAAGGCTAGGGCTCCCCTAGGCTAAGGCTAGGGCTCCCCTAGCCTTCAGGCTAGGGCACCCCTAGGCTTTAGGCTCCCCTAGGCTAAGGCTAGGGCTCCCCTAGGCTAAGGCTAGGGCTCCCCTAGCCTTCAGGCTAGGGCACCCCTAGGCTTTAGGCTCCCCTAGGCTAAGGCTAGGGCTCCCCTAGGCTAAGGCTAGGGCTCCCCTAGCCTTCAGGCTAGGGCACCCCTAGGCTTTAGGCTCCCCTAGGCTAAGGCTAGGGCTCCCCTAGGCTAAGGCTAGGGCTCCCCTAGCCTTCAGGCTAGGGCACCCCTAGGCTTTAGGCTCCCCTAGGCTAAGGCTAGGGCTCCCCTAGGCTAAGGCTAGGGCTCCCCTAGCCTTCAGGCTAGGGCACCCCTAGGCTTTAGGCTCCCCTAGGCTAAGGCTAGGGCTCCCCTAGGCTAAGGCTAGGGCTCCCCTAGCCTTCAGGCTAGGGCACCCCTAGGCTTTAGGCTCCCCTAGGCTAAGGCTAGGGCTCCCCTAGGCTAAGGCTAGGGCTCCCCTAGCCTTCAGGCTAGGGCACCCCTAGGTTTTAGGCTCCCCTAGGCTAAGGCTAGGGCTCCCCTAGCCTTCAGGCTAGGGCACCCCTAGGCTTTAGGCTCCCCTAGGCTAAGGCTAGGGCTCCCCTAGGCTAAGGCTAGGGCTCCCCTAGCCTTCAGGGTAGGGCACCCCTAGGCTTTAGGCTCCCCTAGGCTAAGGCTAGGGCTCCCCTAGGCTAAGGCTAGGGCTCCCCTAGCCTTCAGGCTAGGGCACCCCTAGGCTTTAGGCTCCCCTAGGCTAAGGCTAGGGCTCCCCTAGGCTAAGGCTAGGGCTCCCCTAGCCTTCAGGCTAGGGCACCCCTAGGCTTTAGGCTCCCCTAGGCTAAGGCTAGGGCTCCCCTAGCCTAAGGCTAGGGCTCCCCTAGCCTTCAGGCTAGGGCACCCCTAGGCTTTAGGCTCCCCTAGGCTAAGGCTAGGGCTCCCCTAGGCTAAGGCTAGGGCTACCCTAGCCTTCAGGCTAGGGCACCCCTAGGCTTTAGGCTCCCCTAGGCTAAGGCTAGGGCTCGCCTAGGCTAAGGCTAGGGCTCCCCTAGCCTTCAGGCTAGGGCACCCCTAGGCTTTAGGCTCCCCTAGGCTAAGGCTAGGGCTCCCCTAGGCTAAGGCTAGGGCTCCCCTAGCCTTCATGCTAGGGCACCCCTAGGCTTTAGGCTCCCCTAGGCTAAGGCTAGGGCTCCCCTAGGCTAAGGCTAGGGCTCCCCTTGCCTTCAGGCTAGGGCACCCCTAAGCTTTAGGCTCCCCTAGGCTAAGGCTAGGGCTCCCCTAGGCTAAGGCTAGGGCTCCCCTAGCCTTCAGGCTAGGGCACCCCTAGGCTTTAGGCTCCCCTAGGCTAAGGCTAGGGCACCCCTAGGCTAAGGCTAGGGCTCCGCTAGCCTTCAGGCTAGGGCTCCCCTAGGCTAAGGCTAGGGCTCCCCTAGGCTAAGGCTAGGGATCCCCTAGCCTTCAGGCTAGGGCACCCCTAGGCTTTAGGCTCCCCTAGGCTAAGGCTAGGGCTCCCCTAGGCTAAGGCTAGGGCTCCCCTAGCCTTCAGGCTAGGGCACCCCTAGGCTTTAGGCTCCCCTAGGCTAAGGCTAGGGCTCCCCTAGGCTAAGGCTAGGGCTCCCCTAGCCTTCAGGCTAGGGCACCCCTAGGCTTTAGGCTCCCCTAGGCTAAGGCTAGGGCTCCCCTAGGCTAAGGCTAGGGCTCCCCTAGCCTTCAGGCTAGGGCACCCCTAGGCTTTAGGCTCCCCTAGGCTAAGGCTAGGGCTCCCCTATGCTAAGGCTAGGGCTCCCTTAGCCTTCAGGCTAGGGCACCCCTAGGCTTTAGGCTCCCCTAGGCTAAGGCTAGGGCTCCCCTAGGCTAAGGCTAGGGCTCCCCTAGCCTTCAGGCTAGGGCACCCCTAGGCTTTAGGCTCCCCTAGGCTAAGGCTAGGGCTCCCCTAGGCTAAGGCTAGGGCTCCCCTAGCCTTCAGGCTAGGGCACCCCTAGGCTTTAGGCTCCCCTAGGCTAAGGCTAGGGCTCCCCTAGGCTAAGGCTAGGGCTCCCCTAGCCTTCAGGCTAGGGCACCCCTAGGCTTTAGGCTCCCCTAGGCTAAGGCTAGGGCTCCCCTAGGCTAAGGCTAGGGCTCCCCTAGCCTTCAGGCTAGGGCACCCCTAGGCTTTAGGCTCCCCTAGGCTAAGGCTAGGGCTCCCCTAGGCTAAGGCTAGGGCTCCCCTAGCCTTCAGGCTAGGGCACCCCTAGGCTTTAGGCTCCCCTAGGCTAAGGCTAGGGCTCCCCTAGGCTAAGGCTAGGGCTCCCCTAGCCTTCAGGCTAGGGCACCCCTAGGCTTTAGGCTCCCCTAGGCTAAGGCTAGGTCTCGCCTAGGCTAAGGCTAGGGCTCCCCTAGCCTTCAAGCTAGGGCACCCCTAGGCTTTAGGCTCCCCTAGGCTAAGGCTAGGGCTCGCCTAGGCTAAGGCTAGGGCTCCCCTAGCCTTCAGGCTAGGGCACCCCTAGGCTTTAGGCTCCCCTAGGCTAAGGCTAGGGCTCCCCTAGGCTAAGGCTAGGGCTCCCCTAGCCTTCAGGCTAGGGTACCCCTAGGCTTTAGGCTCCCCTAGGCTAAGGCTAGGGCTCCCCTAGGCTAAGGCTAGGGCTCCCCTAGCCTTCAGGCTAGGGCACCCCTAGGCTTTAGGCTCCCCTAGGCTAAGGCTAGAGCTCTCCTAGGCTAAGGCTAGGGCTCCCCTAGCCTTCAGGCTAGGGCACCCCTAGGCTTTAGGCTCCCCTAGGCTAAGGCTAGGGCTCCCCTAGGCTAAGGCTAGGGCTCCCCTAGCCTTCAGGCTAGGGCACCCCTAGGCTTTAGGCTCCCCTAGGCTAAGGCGAGGGCTCCCCTAGGCTAAGGCTAGGGCTCCCCTAGCCTTCAGGCTAGGGCACCCCTAGGCTTTAGGCTCCCCTAGGCTAAGGCTAGGGCTCCCCTAGGCTAAGGCTAGGGCTCCCCTAGCCTTCAGGCTAGGGCACCCCTAGGCTTTAGGCTCCCCTAGGCTAAGGCTAGGGCTCCCCTAGGCTAAGGCTAGGGCTCCCCTAGCCTTCAGGCTAGGGCACCCCTAGGCTTTAGGCTCCCCTAGGCTAAGGTTAGGGCTCCCCTAGGCTAAGGCTAGGGCTCCCCTAGCCTTCAGGCTAGGGCACCCCTAGGCTTTAGGCTCCCCTAGGCTAAGGCTAGGGCTCCCCTAGGCTAAGGCTAGGGCTCCCCTAGCCTTCAGGCTAGGGCACCCCTAGGCTTTAGGCTCCCCTAGGCTAAGGCTAGGGCTCCCCTAGGCTAAGGCTAGGGCTCCCCTAGCCTTCAGGCTAGGGCACCCCTAGGCTTTAGGCTCCCCTAGGCTAAGGCTAGGGCTCCCCTAGGCTAAGGCTAGGGCTCCCCTAGCCTTCAGGCTAGGGCACCCCTAGGCTTTAGGCTCCCCTAGGCTAAGGCTAGGGCTCCCCTAGGCTAAGGCTAGGGCTCCCCTAGCCTTCAGGCTAGGGCACCCCTAGGCTTTAGGCTCCCCTAGGCTAAGGCTAGGGCTCCCCTAGGCTAAGGCTAGGGCTCCCCTAGCCTTCAGGCTAGGGCACCCCTAGGCTTTAGGCTCCCCTAGGCTAAGGCTAGGGCTCCCCTAGGCTAAGGCTAGGGCTCCCCTAGCCTTCAGGCTAGGGCACCCCTAGGTTTTAGGCTCCCCTAGGCTAAGGCTAGGGCTCCCTTAGCCTTCAGGCTAGGGCACCCCTAGGCTTTAGGCTCCCCTAGGCTAAGGCTAGGGCTCCCCTAGGCTAAGGCTAGGGCTCCCCTAGCCTTCAGGGTAGGGCACCCCTAGGCTTTAGGCTCCCCTAGGCTAAGGCTAGGGCTCCCCTAGGCTAAGGCTAGGGCTCCCCTAGCCTTCAGGCTAGGGCACCCCTAGGCTTTAGGCTCCCCTAGGCTAAGGCTAGGGCTCCCCTAGGCTAAGGCTAGGGCTCCCCTAGCCTTCAGGCTAGGGCACCCCTAGGCTTTAGGCTCCCCTAGGCTAAGGCTAGGGCTCCCCTAGCCTAAGGCTAGGGCTCCCCTAGCCTTCAGGCTAGGGCACCCCTAGGCTTTAGGCTCCCCTAGGCTAAGGCTAGGGCTCCCCTAGGCTAAGGCTAGGGCTACCCTAGCCTTCAGGCTAGGGCACCCCTAGGCTTTAGGCTCCCCTAGGCTAAGGCTAGGGCTCGCCTAGGCTAAGGCTAGGGCTC
Source organism: Tenrec ecaudatus (assembly GCF_050624435.1). Lineage (NCBI taxonomy): Eukaryota > Metazoa > Chordata > Mammalia > Afrosoricida > Tenrecidae > Tenrec > Tenrec ecaudatus. The sequence continues at coordinate 155,320 of NW_027459096.1, read as the reverse complement.
CCCTAGCCTTCAGGCTAGGGCACCCCTAGGCTTTAGGCTCCCCTAGGCTAAGGCTAGGGCTCCCCTAGGCTAAGGCTAGGGCTCCCCTAGCCTTCATGCTAGGGCACCCCTAGGCTTTAGGCTCCCCTAGGCTAAGGCTAGGGCTCCCCTAGGCTAAGGCTAGGGCTCCCCTTGCCTTCAGGCTAGGGCACCCCTAAGCTTTAGGCTCCCCTAGGCTAAGGCTAGGGCTCCCCTAGGCTAAGGCTAGGGCTCCCCTAGCCTTCAGGCTAGGGCACCCCTAGGCTTTAGGCTCCCCTAGGCTAAGGCTAGGGCACCCCTAGGCTAAGGCTAGGGCTCCGCTAGCCTTCAGGCTAGGGCTCCCCTAGGCTAAGGCTAGGGCTCCCCTAGGCTAAGGCAAGGGATCCCCTAGCCTTCAGGCTAGGGCACCCCTAGGCTTTAGGCTCCCCTAGGCTAAGGCTAGGGCTCCCCTAGGCTAAGGCTAGGGCTCCCCTAGCCTTCAGGCTAGGGCACCCCTAGGCTTTAGGCTCCCCTAGGCTAAGGCTAGGGCTCCCCTAGGCTAAGGCTAGGGCTCCCCTAGCCTTCAGGCTAGGGCACCCCTAGGCTTTAGGCTCCCCTAGGCTAAGGCTAGGGCTCCCCTAGGCTAAGGCTAGGGCTCCCCTAGCCTTCAGGCTAGGGCACCACTAGGCTTTAGGCTCCCCTAGGCTAAGGCTAGGGCTCCCCTATGCTAAGGCTAGGGCTCCCTTAGCCTTCAGGCTAGGGCACCCCTAGGCTTTAGGCTCCCCTAGGCTAAGGCTAGGGCTCCCCTAGGCTAAGGCTAGGGCTCCCCTAGCCTTCAGGCTAGGGCACCCCTAGGCTTTAGGCTCCCCTAGGCTAAGGCTAGGGCTCCCCTAGGCTAAGGCTAGGGCTCCCCTAGCCTTCAGGCTAGGGCACCCCTAGGCTTTAGGCTCCCCTAGGCTAAGGCTAGGGCTCCCCTAGGCTAAGGCTAGGGCTCCCCTAGCCTTCAGGCTAGGGCACCCCTAGGCTTTAGGCTCCCCTAGGCTAAGGCTAGGGCTCCCCTAGGCTAAGGCTAGGGCTCCCCTAGCCTTCAGGCTAGGGCACCCCTAGGCTTTAGGCTCCCCTAGGCTAAGGCTAGGGCTCCCCTAGGCTAAGGCTAGGGCTCCCCTAGCCTTCAGGCTAGGGCACCCCTAGGCTTTAGGCTCCCCTAGGCTAAGGCTAGGGCTCCCCTAGGCTAAGGCTAGGGCTCCCCTAGCCTTCAGGCTAGGGCACCCCTAGGCTTTAGGCTCCCCTAGCCTAAGGCTAGGGCTCGCCTAGGCTAAGGCTAGGGCTCCCCTAGCCTTCAAGCTAGGGCACCCCTAGGCTTTAGGCTCCCCTAGGCTAAGGCTAGGGCTCGCCTAGGCTAAGGCTAGGGCTCCCCTAGCCTTCAGGCTAGGGCACCCCTAGGCTTTAGGCTCCCCTAGGCTAAGGCTAGGGCTCCCCTAGGCTAAGGCTAGGGCTCCCCTAGCCTTCAGGCTAGGGTACCCCTAGGCTTTAGGCTCCCCTAGGCTAAGGCTAGGGCTCCCCTAGGCTAAGGCTAGGGCTCCCCTAGCCTTCAGGCTAGGGCACCCCTAGGCTTTAGGCTCCCCTAGGCTAAGGCTAGAGCTCTCCTAGGCTAAGGCTAGGGCTCCCCTAGCCTTCAGGCTAGGGCACCCCTAGGCTTTAGGCTCCCCTAGGCTAAGGCTAGGGCTCCCCTAGGCTAAGGCTAGGGCTCCCCTAGCCTTCAGGCTAGGGCACCCCTAGGCTTTAGGCTCCCCTAGGCTAAGGCGAGGGCTCCCCTAGGCTAAGGCTAGGGCTCCCCTAGCCTTCAGGCTAGGGCACCCCTAGGCTTTAGGCTCCCCTAGGCTAAGGCTAGGGCTCCCCTAGGCTAAGGCTAGGGCTCCCCTAGCCTTCAGGCTAGGGCACCCCTAGGCTTTAGGCTCCCCTAGGCTAAGGCTAGGGCTCCCCTAGGCTAAGGCTAGGGCTCCCCTAGCCTTCAGGCTAGGGCACCCCTAGGCTTTAGGCTCCCCTAGGCTAAGGCTAGGGCTCCCCTAGGCTAAGGCTAGGGCTCCCCTAGCCTTCAGGCTAGGGCACCCCTAGGCTTTAGGCTCCCCTAGGCTAAGGCTAGGGCTCCCCTAGTCTAAGGCTAGGGCTCCCCTAGCCTTCAGGCTAGGGCACCCCTAGGCTTTAGGCTCCCCTAGGCTAAGGCTAGGGCTCCCCTAGGCTAAGGCTAGGGCTCCCCTAGCCTTCAGGCTAGGGCACCCCTAGGCTTTAGGCTCCCCTAGGCTAAGGCTAGGGCTCCCCTAGGCTAAGGCTAGGGCTCCCCTAGCCTTCAGGCTAGGGCACCCCTAGGCTTTAGGCTCCCCTAGGCTAAGGCTAGGGCTCCCCTAGGCTAAGGCTAGGGCTCCCCTAGCCTTCAGGGTAGGGCACCCCTAGGCTTTAGGCTCCCCTAGGCTAAGGCTAGGGCTCCCCTAGGCTAAGGCTAGGGCTCCCCTAGCCTTCAGGCTAGGGCACCCCTAGGCTTTAGGCTCCCCTAGGCTAAGGCTAGGGCTCCCCTAGGCTAAGGCTAGGGCTCCCCTAGCCTTCAGGCTAGGGCACCCCTAGGCTTTAGGCTCCCCTAGGCTAAGGCTAGGGCTCCCCTAGCCTAAGGCTAGGGCTCCCCTAGCCTTCAGGCTAGGGCACCCCTAGGCTTTAGGCTCCCCTAGGCTAAGGCTAGGGCTCCCCTAGGCTAAGGCTAGGGCTCCCCTAGCCTTCAGGCTAGGGCACCCCTAGGCTTTAGGCTCCCCTAGGCTAAGGCTAGGGCTCGCCTAGGCTAAGGCTAGGGCTCCCCTAGCCTTCAGGCTAGGGCACCCCTAGGCTTTAGGCTCCCCTAGGCTAAGGCTAGGGCTCCCCTAGGCTAAGGCTAGGGCTCCCCTAGCCCTCAGGCTAGGGCACCCCTAGGCTTTAGGCTCCCCTAGGCTAAGGCTAGGGCTCCCCTAGCCCTCAGGCTAGGGCACCCCTAGGCTTTAGGCTCCCCTAGGCTAAGGCTAGGGCTCCCCTAGCATAAGGCTAGGGCTCCCCTAGCCTTCAGGCTAGGGCACCCCTAGGCTTTAGGCTCCCCTAGGCTAAGGCTAGGGCTCCCCTAGGCTAAGGCTAGGGCTCCCCTAGCCTTCAGGCTAGGGCACCCCTAGGCTTTAGGCTCCCCTAGGCTAAGGCTAGGGCTCGCCTAGGCTAAGGCTAGGGCTCCCCTAGCCTTCAGGCTAGGGCACCCCTAGGCTTTAGGCTCCCCTAGGCTAAGGCTAGGGCTCCCCTAGGCTAAGGCTAGGGCTCCCCTAGCCTTCATGCTAGGGCACCCCTAGGCTTTAGGCTCCCCTAGGCTAAGGCTAGGGCTCCCCTAGGCTAAGGCTAGGGCTCCCCTTGCCTTCAGGCTAGGGCACCCCTAAGCTTTAGGCTCCCCTAGGCTAAGGCTAGGGCTCCCCTAGGCTAAGGCTAGGGCTCCCCTAGCCTTCAGGCTAGGGCACCCCTAGGCTTTAGGCTCCCCTAGGCTAAGGCTAGGGCTCCCCTAGGCTAAGGCTAGGGCTCCGCTAGCCTTCAGGCTAGGGCTCCCCTAGGCTAAGGCTAGGGCTCCCCTAGGCTAAGGCTAGGGCTCCCCTAGCCTTCAGGCTAGGGCACCCCTAGGCTTTAGGCTCCCCTAGGCTAAGGCTAGGGCTCCCCTAGCCTTCATGCTAAGGCACCCCTAGGCTTTAGGCTCCCCTAGGCTAAGGCTAGGGCTCCCCTAGGCTAAGGCTAGGGCTCCCCTTGCCTTCAGGCTAGGGCACCCCTAGGCTTTAGGCTCCCCTAGGCTAAGGCTAGGGCTCCCCTAGGCTAAGGCTAGGGCTCCCCTAGCCTTCAGGCTAGTGCACCCCTAGGCTTTAGGCTCCTCTAGGCTAAGGTTAGGGCTCCCCTAGGCTAAGGCTAGGGCTCCCCTAGCCTTCAGGCTAGGGCACCCCTAGGCTTTAGGCTCCCCTAGGCTAAGGCTAGGGCTCCCCTAGGCTAAGGCTAGGGCTCCCCTAGCCTTCAGGCTAGGGCACCCCTAGGCTTTAGGCTCCCCTAGGCTAAGGCTAGGGCTCCCCTAGGCTAAGGCTAGGGCTCCCCTAGCCTTCAGGCTAGGGCACCCCTAGGCTTTAGGCTCCCCTAGGCTAAGGCTAGGGCTCCCCTAGGCTAAGGCTAGGGCTCCCCTAGCCTTCAGGCTAGGGCACCCCTAGGCTTTAGGCTCCCCTAGGCTAAGGCTAGGGCTCCCCTAGGCTAAGGCTAGGGCTCCCCCAACATTCAGGCTAGGGCACCCCTAGGCTTTAGGCTCCCCTAGGCTAAGGCTAGGGCTCCCCTAGGCTAAGGCTAGGGCTCCCCTAGCCTTCAGGCTAGGGCACCCCTAGGCTTTAGGCTCCCCTAGGCTAAGGCTAGGGCTCCCCTAGGCAAAGGCTAGGGCTCCCCTAGCCTTCAGGCTAGGGCACCCCTAGGCTTTAGGCTCCCCTAGGCTAAGGCTAGGGCTCCCCTAGCCTTCAGGCTAGGGCACCCCTAGGCTTTAGGCTCCCCTAGGCTAAGGCTAGGGCTCCCCTAGGCTAAGGCTAGGGCTCCCCTAGCCTTCAGGGTTGGGCACCCCTAGGCTTTAGGCTCCCCTAGGCTAAGGCTAGGGCTCCCCTAGGCTAAGGCTAGGGCTCCCCTAGCCTTCAGGCTAGGGCACCCCTAGGCTTTAGGCTCCCCTAGGCTAAGGCTAGGGCTCCCCTAGGCTAAGGCTAGGGCTCCCCTAGCCTTCAGGCTAGGGCACCCCTAGGCTTTAGGCTCCCCTAGGCTAAGGCTAGGGCTCCCCTAGCCTAAGGCTAGGGCTCCCCTAGCCTTCTGGCTAGGGCACCCCTAGGCTTTAGGCTCCCCTAGGCTAAGGCTAGGGCTCCCCTAGGCTAAGGCTAGGGCTCCCATAGCCTTCAGGCTAGGGCACCCCTAGGCTTTAGGCTCCCCTAGGCTAAGGCTAGGGCTCGCCTAGGCTAAGGCTAGGGCTCCCCTAGCCTTCAGGCTAGGGCACCCCTAGGCTTTAGGCTCCCCTAGGCTAAGGCTAGGGCTCCCCTAGGCTAAGGCTAGGGCTCCCCTAGCCCTCAGGCTAGGGCACCCCTAGGCTTTAGGCTCCCCTAGGCTAAGGCTAGGGCTCCCCTAGCCCTCAGGCTAGGGCACCCCTAGGCTTTAGGCTCCCCTAGGCTAAGGCTAGGGCTCCCCTAGCCTAAGGCTAGGGCTCCCCTAGCCTTCAGGCTAGGGCACCCCTAGGCTTTAGGCTCCCCTAGGCTAAGGCTAGGGCTCCCCTAGGCTAAGGCTAGGGCTCCCCTAGGCTAAGGCTAGGGCTCCCCTAGCCTTCAGGCTAGGGCACCCCTAGGCTTTAGGCTCCCCTAGGCTAAGGCTAGGGCTCGCCTAGGCTAAGGCTAGGGCTCCCCTAGCCTTCAGGCTAGGGCACCCCTAGGCTTTAGGCTCCCCTAGGCTAAGGCTAGGGCTCCCCTAGGCTAAGGCTAGGGCTCCCCTAGCCTTCATGCTAGGGCACCCCTAGGCTTTAGGCTCCCCTAGGCTAAGGCTAGGGCTCCCCTAGGCTAAGGCTAGGGCTCCCCTAGCCTTTAGGCTAGGGCACCCATAGGCTTTAGGCTCCCCTAGGCTAAGGCTAGGGCTCCCCTATGCTAAGGCTAGGGCTCCCTTAGCCTTCAGGCTAGGGCACCCCTAGGCTTTAGGCTCCCCTGGGCTAAGGCTAGGGCTCCCCTAGGCTAAGGCTAGGGCTCCCCTAGCCTTCAGGCTAGGGCACCCCTAGGCTTTAGGCTCCCCTAGGCTAAGGCTAGGGCTCCCCTAGGCTAAGTCTAGGGCTCCCCTAGCCTTCAGGCTAGGGCACCCCTAGGCTTTAGGCTCCCCTAGGCTAAGGCTAGGGCTCCCCTAGGCTAAGGCTAGGGCTCCCCTAGCCTTCAGGCTAGGGCACCCCTAGGCTTTAGGCTCCCCTAGGCTAAGGCTAGGGCTCCCCTAGGCTAAGGCTAGGGCTCCCCTAGCCTTCAGGCTAGGGCACCCCTAGGCTTTAGGCTCCCCTAGGCTAAGGCTAGGGCTCCCCTAGGCTAAGGCTAGGGCTCCCCTAGCCTTCAGGCTAGGGCACCCCTAGGCTTTAGGCTCCCCTAGGCTAAGGCTAGGGCTCCCCTAGGCTAAGGCTAGGGCTCCCCTAGCCTTCAGGCTAGGGCACCCCTAGGCTTTAGGCTCCCCTAGGCTAAGGCTAGGGCTCGCCTAGGCTAAGGCTAGGGCTCCCCTAGCCTTCAAGCTAGGGCACCCCTAGGCTTTAGGCTCCCCTAGGCTAAGGCTAGGGCTCGCCTAGACTAAGGCTAGGGCTCCCCTAGCCTTCAGGCTAGGGCACCCCTAGGCTTTAGGCTCCCCTAGGCTAAGGCTAGGGCTCCCCTAGGCTAAGGCTAGGGCTCCCCTAGCCTTCAGGCTAGGGTACCCCTAGGCTTTAGGCTCCCCTAGGCTAAGGCTAGGGCTCCCCTAGGCTAAGGCTAGGGCTCCCCTAGCCTTCAGGCTAGGGCACCCCTAGGCTTTAGGCTCCCCTAGGCTAAGGCTAGAGCTCTCCTAGGCTAAGGCTAGGGCTCCCCTAGCCTTCAGGCTAGGGCACCCCTAGGCTTTAGGCTCCCCTAGGCTAAGGCTAGGGCTCCCCTAGGCTAAGGCTAGGGCTCCCCTAGCCTTCAGGCTAGGGCACCCCTAGGCTTTAGGCTCCCCTAGGCTAAGGCGAGGGCTCCCCTAGGCTAAGGCTAGGGCTCCCCTAGCCTTCAGGCTAGGGCACCCCTAGGCTTTAGGCTCCCCTAGGCTAAGGCTAGGGCTCCCCTAGGCTAAGGCTAGGGCTCCCCTAGCCTTCAGGCTAGGGCACCCCTAGGCTTTAGGCTCCCCTAGGCTAAGGCTAGGGCTCCCCTAGGCTAAGGCTAGGGCTCCCCTAGCCTTCAGGCTAGGGCACCCCTAGGCTTTAGGCTCCCCTAGGCTAAGGTTAGGTCTCCCCTAGGCTAAGGCTAGGGCTCCCCTAGCCTTCAGGCTAGGGCACCCCTAGGCTTTAGGCTCCCCTAGGCTAAGGCTAGGGCTCCCCTAGGCTAAGGCTAGGGCTCCCCTAGCCTTCAGGCTAGGGCACCCCTAGGCTTTAGGCTCCCCTAGGCTAAGGCTAGGGCTCCCCTAGGCTAAGGCTAGGGCTCCCCTAGCCTACTGGCTAGGACACCCCTAGGCTTTAGGCTCCCCTAGGCTAAGGCTAGGGCTCCCCTAGGCTAAGTCTAGGGCTCCCCTAGCCTTCAGGCTAGGGCACCCCTAGGCTTTAGGCTCCCCTAGGCTAAGGCTAGGGCTCCCCTAGGCTAAGGCTAGGGCTCCCCTAGCATTCAGGCTAGGGCACCCCTAGGCTTTAGGCTCCCCTAGGCTAAGGCTAGGGCTCCCCTAGGCTAAGGCTAGGGCTCCCCTAGCCTTCAGGCTAGGGCACCCCTAGGCTTTAGGCTCCCCTAGGCTAAGGCTAGGGCTCCCCTAGGCTAAGGCTAGGGCTCCCCTAGCCTTCAGGCTAGGGCACCCCTAGGCTTTAGGCTCCCCTAGGCTAAGGCTAGGGCTCCCCTAGCCTTCAGGCTAGGGCACCCCTAGGCTTTAGGCTCCCCTAGGCTAAGGCTAGGGCTCCCCTAGGCTAAGGCTAGGGCTCCCCTAGCCTTCAGGGTAGGGCACCCCTAGGCTTTAGGCTCCCCTAGGCTAAGGCTAGGGCTCCCCTAGGCTAAGGCTAGGGCTCCCCTAGCCTTCAGGCTAGGGCACCCCTAGGCTTTAGGCTCCCCTAGGCTAAGGCTAGGGCTCCCCTAGGCTAAGGCTAGGGCTCCCCTAGCCTTCAGGCTAGGGCACCCCTAGGCTTTAGGCTCCCCTAGGCTAAGGCTAGGGCTCCCCTAGCCTAAGGCTAGGGCTCCCCTAGCCTTCAGGCTAGGGCACCCCTAGGCTTTAGGCTCCCCTAGGCTAAGGCTAGGGCTCCCCTAGGCTAAGGCTAGGGCTCCCCTAGCCTTCAGGCTAGGGCACCCCTAGGCTTTAGGCTCCCCTAGGCTAAGGCTAGGGCTCGCCTAGGCTAAGGCTAGGGCTCCCCTAGCCTTCAGGCTAGGGCACCCCTAGGCTTTAGGCTCCCCTAGGCTAAGGCTAGGGCTCCCCTAGGCTAAGGCTAGGGCTCCCCTAGCCTTCATGCTAGGGCACCCCTAGGCTTTAGGCTCCCCTAGGCTAAGGCTAGGGCTCCCCTAGGCTAAGGCTAGGGCTCCCCTAGCCTTCAGGCTAGGGCACCCCTAGGCTTTAGGCTCCCCTAGGCTAAGGCTAGGGCTCCCCTAGGCTAAGGCTAGGGCTCCCCTAGCCTTCAGGCTAGGGCACCCCTAGGCTTTAGGCTCCCCTAGGCTAAGGCTAGGGCTCCCCTAGGCTAAGGCTAGGGCTCCCCTAGCCTTCAGGCTAGGGCACCCCTAGGCTTTAGGCTCCCCTAGGCTAAGGCTAGGGCTCCCCTAGGCTAAGGCTAGGGCTCCCCTAGCCTTCAGGCTAGGGCACCCCTAGGCTTTAGGCTCCCCTAGGCTAAGGCTAGGGCTCCCCTAGGCTAAGGCTAGGGCTCCCCTAGCCTTCAGGCTAGGGCACCCCTAGGCTTTAGGCTCCCCTAGGCTAAGGCTAGGGCTCGCCTAGGCTAAGGCTAGGGCTCCCCTAGCCTTCAAGCTAGGGCACCCCTAGGCTTTAGGCTCCCCTAGGCTAAGGCTAGGGCTCGCCTAGACTAAGGCTAGGGCTCCCCTAGCCTTCAGGCTAGGGCACCCCTAGGCTTTAGGCTCCCCTAGGCTAAGGCTAGGGCTCCCCTAGGCTAAGGCTAGGGCTCCCCTAGCCTTCAGGCTAGGGTACCCCTAGGCTTTAGGCTCCCCTAGGCTAAGGCTAGGGCTCCCCTAGGCTAAGGCTAGGGCTCCCCTAGCCTTCAGGCTAGGGCACCCCTAGGCTTTAGGCTCCCCTAGGCTAAGGCTAGAGCTCTCCTAGGCTAAGGCTAGGGCTCCCCTAGCCTTCAGGCTAGGGCACCCCTAGGCTTTAGGCTCCCCTAGGCTAAGGCTAGGGCTCCCCTAGGCTAAGGCTAGGGCTCCCCTAGCCTTCAGGCTAGGGCACCCCTAGGCTTTAGGCTCCCCTAGGCTAAGGCGAGGGCTCCCCTAGGCTAAGGCTAGGGCTCCCCTAGCCTTCAGGCTAGGGCACCCCTAGGCTTTAGGCTCCCCTAGGCTAAGGCTAGGGCTCCCCTAGGCTAAGGCTAGGGCTCCCCTAGCCTTCAGGCTAGGGCACCCCTAGGCTTTAGGCTCCCCTAGGCTAAGGCTAGGGCTCCCCTAGGCTAAGGCTAGGGCTCCCCTAGCCTTCAGGCTAGGGCACCCCTAGGCTTTAGGCTCCCCTAGGCTAAGGTTAGGTCTCCCCTAGGCTAAGGCTAGGGCTCCCCTAGCCTTCAGGCTAGGGCACCCCTAGGCTTTAGGCTCCCCTAGGCTAAGGCTAGGGCTCCCCTAGGCTAAGGCTAGGGCTCCCCTAGCCTTCAGGCTAGGGCACCCCTAGGCTTTAGGCTCCCCTAGGCTAAGGCTAGGGCTCCCCTAGGCTAAGGCTAGGGCTCCCCTAGCCTACTGGCTAGGACACCCCTAGGCTTTAGGCTCCCCTAGGCTAAGGCTAGGGCTCCCCTAGGCTAAGTCTAGGGCTCCCCTAGCCTTCAGGCTAGGGCACCCCTAGGCTTTAGGCTCCCCTAGGCTAAGGCTAGGGCTCCCCTAGGCTAAGGCTAGGGCTCCCCTAGCATTCAGGCTAGGGCACCCCTAGGCTTTAGGCTCCCCTAGGCTAAGGCTAGGGCTCCCCTAGGCTAAGGCTAGGGCTCCCCTAGCCTTCAGGCTAGGGCACCCCTAGGCTTTAGGCTCCCCTAGGCTAAGGCTAGGGCTCCCCTAGGCTAAGGCTAGGGCTCCCCTAGCCTTCAGGCTAGGGCACCCCTAGGCTTTAGGCTCCCCTAGGCTAAGGCTAGGGCTCCCCTAGCCTTCAGGCTAGGGCACCCCTAGGCTTTAGGCTCCCCTAGGCTAAGGCTAGGGCTCCCCTAGGCTAAGGCTAGGGCTCCCCTAGCCTTCAGGGTAGGGCACCCCTAGGCTTTAGGCTCCCCTAGGCTAAGGCTAGGGCTCCCCTAGGCTAAGGCTAGGGCTCCCCTAGCCTTCAGGCTAGGGCACCCCTAGGCTTTAGGCTCCCCTAGGCTAAGGCTAGGGCTCCCCTAGGCTAAGGCTAGGGCTCCCCTAGCCTTCAGGCTAGGGCACCCCTAGGCTTTAGGCTCCCCTAGGCTAAGGCTAGGGCTCCCCTAGCCTAAGGCTAGGGCTCCCCTAGCCTTCAGGCTAGGGCACCCCTAGGCTTTAGGCTCCCCTAGGCTAAGGCTAGGGCTCCCCTAGGCTAAGGCTAGGGCTCCCCTAGCCTTCAGGCTAGGGCACCCCTAGGCTTTAGGCTCCCCTAGGCTAAGGCTAGGGCTCGCCTAGGCTAAGGCTAGGGCTCCCCTAGCCTTCAGGCTAGGGCACCCCTAGGCTTTAGGCTCCCCTAGGCTAAGGCTAGGGCTCCCCTAGGCTAAGGCTAGGGCTCCCCTAGCCTTCATGCTAGGGCACCCCTAGGCTTTAGGCTCCCCTAGGCTAAGGCTAGGGCTCCCCTAGGCTAAGGCTAGGGCTCCCCTAGCCTTCAGGCTAGGGCACCCCTAGGCTTTAGGCTCCCCTAGGCTAAGGCTAGGGCTCCCCTAGGCTAAGGCTAGGGCTCCCCTAGCCTTCAGGCTAGGGCACCCCTAGGCTTTAGGCTCCCCTAGGCTAAGGCTAGGGCTCCCCTAGGCTAAGGCTAGGGCTCCGCTAGCCTTCAGGCTAGGGCACCCCTAGGCTTTAGGCTCCCCTAGGCTAAGGCTAGGGCTCCCCTAGGCTAAGGCTAGGGCTCCCCTAGCCTTCAGGCTAGGGCACCCCTAGGCTTTAGGCTCCCCTAGGCTAAGGCTAGGGCTCCCCTAGGCTAAGGCTAGGGCTCCCCTAGCCTTCAGGCTAGGGCACCCCTAGGCTTTAGGCTCCCCTAGGCTAAGGCTAGGGCTCCCCTAGCCTTCAGGCTAGGGCACCCCTAGGCTTTAGGCTCCCCTAGGCTAAGGCTAGGGCTCCCCTAGGCTAAGGCTAGGGCTCCCCTAGCCTTCAGGCTAGGGCACCCCTAGGCTTTAGGCTCCCCTAGGCTAAGGCTAGGGCTCCCCTAGGCTAAGGCTAGGGTCTCCCCTATCCTTCAGGCTAGGGCACCCCTAGGCTTTAGGCTCCCCTAGGCTAAGGGTAGGGCTCCCCTAGGCTAAGGCTAGGGCTCCCCTAGCCTTCAGGCTAGGGCACCCCTAGGCTTTAGGCTCCCCTAGGCTAAGGCTAGGGCTCCCCTAGGCTAAGGCTAGGGCTCCCCTAGCCTTCAGGCTAGGGCACCCCTAGGCTTTAGGCTCCCCTAGGCTAAGGCTAGGGCTGCCCTAGGCTAAGGCTAGGGCTCCCCTAGCATTCAGGCTAGGGCACCCCTAGGCTTTATGCTCCCCTAGGCTAAGGCTAGGGCTCCCCTAGGCTAAGGCTAGGGCTCCCCTAGCCTTCAGGCTAGGGCACCCCTACGTTTTAGGCTCCCCTAGGCTAAGGATAGGGCTCCCATAGGCTAAGGCTAGGGCTCCCCTAGCCTTCAGGCTAGGGCACCCCTAGGCTTTAGGCTCCCCTAGGCTAAGGCTAGGGCTCCCCTAGGCTAAGGCTAGGGCTCCCCTAGCCTTCAGGCTAGGGCACCCCTAGGCTTTAGGCTCCCCTAGGCTAAGGCTAGGGCTCCCCTAGGCTAAGGCTAGGGCTCCCCTAGCCTTCAGGCTAGGGCACCCCTAGGCTTTAGGCTCCCCTAGGCTAAGGCTAGGGCTCCCCTAGGCTAAGGCTAGGGCTCCCCTAGCCTTCAGGCTAGGGCACCCCTAGGCTTTAGGCTCCCCTAGGCTAAGGCTAGGGCTCCCCTAGGCTAAGGCTAGGGCTCCCCTAGCCTTCAGGCTAGGGCACCCCTAGGCTTTAGGCTCCCCTAGGCTAAGGCTAGGGCTCCCCTAGGCTAAGGTTAGGGCTCCCCTAGCCTTCAGGCTAGGGCACCCCTAGGCTTTAGGCTCCCCTAGGCTAAGGCTAGGGCTCCCCAAGGCTAAGGCTAGGGCTCCCCTAGCCTTCAGGCTAGGGCACCCCTAGGCTTTAGGCTCCCCTAGGCTAAGGCTAGGGCTCGCCTAGGCTAAGGCTAGGGCTCCCCTAGCCTTCAGGCTAGGGCACCCCTAGGCTTTAGGCTCCCCTAGGCTAAGGCTAGGGCTCCCCTAGGCTAAGGCTAGGGCTCCCCTAGCCTTCAGGCTAGGGCACCCCTAGGCTTTAGGCTCCCCTAGGCTAAGGCTAGGGCTCCCCTAGGGTAAGGCTAGGGCTCCCCTAGCCTTCAGGCTAGGGCACCCCTAGGCTTTAGGCTCCCCTAGGCTAAGGCTAGGGCTCCCGTAGGCTAAGGCTAAGGCTCCCCTAGCCTTCAGGCTAGGGCACCCCTAGGCTTTAGGCTCCCCTAGGCTAAGGCTAGGGCTCCCCTAGGCTAAGGCTAGGGCTCCTCTAGCCTTCAGGCTAGGGCACCCCTAGGCTTTAGGCTCCCCTAGGCTAAGGCTAGGGCTCCCCTAGCCTTCAGGCTAGGGCACCCCTAGGCTTTAGGCTCCCCTAGGCTAAGGCTAGGGCTCCCCTAGGCTAAGGCTAGGGCTCCCCTAGCCTTCAGGCTAGGGCACCCCTAGGCTTTAGGCTCCCCTAGGCTAAGGCTAGGGCTCCCCTAGCCTTCAGGCTAGGGCACCCCTAGGCTTTAGGCTCCCCTAGGCTAAGGCTAGGGCTCCCCTAGGCTAAGGCTAGGGCTCCCCTAGCCTTCATGCTAGGGCACCCCTAGGCTTTAGGCTCCCCTAGGCTAAGGCTAGGGCTCCCCTAGGCTAAGGCTAGGGCTCCCCTTGCCTTCAGGCCAGGGCACCCCTAAGCTTTAGGCTCCCCTAGGCTAAGGCTAGGGCTCCCCTAGGCTAAGGCTAGGGCTCCCCTAGCCTTCAGGCTAGGGCACCCCTAGGCTTTAGGCTCCCCTAGGCTAAGGCTAGGGCTCCCCTAGGCTAAGGCTATGGCTCCGCTAGCCTTCAGGCTAGGGCTCCCCTAGGCTAAGGCTAGGGCTCCCCTAGGCTAAGGCTAGGGATCCCCTAGCCTTCAGGCTAGGGCACCCCTAGGCTTTAGGCTCCCCTAGGCTAAGGCTAGGGCTCCCCTAGGCTAAGGCTAGGGCTCCCCTAGCCTTCAGGCTAGGGCACCCCTAGGCTTTAGGCTCCCCTAGGCTAAGGCTAGGGCTCCCCTAGGCTAAGGCTAGGGCTCCCCTAGCCTTCAGGCTAGGGCACCCCTAGGCTTTAGGCTCCCCTAGGCTAAGGCTAGGGCTCCCCTAGGCTAAGGCTAGGGCTCCCCTAGCCTTCAGGCTAGGGCACCCCTAGGCTCTAGGCTCCCCTAGGCTAAGGCTAGGGCTCCCCTATGCTAAGGCTAGGGCTCCCTTAGCCTTCAGGCTAGGGCACCCCTAGGCTTTAGGCTCCCCTAGGCTAAGGCTAGGGCTCCCCTAGGCTAAGGCTAGGGCTCCCCTAGCCTTCAGGCTAGGGCACCCCTAGGCTTTAGGCTCCCCTAGGCTAAGGCTAGGGCTCCCCTAGGCTAAGTCTAGGGCTCCCCTAGCCTTCAGGCTAGGGCACCCCTAGGCTTTAGGCTCCCCTAGGCTAAGGCTAAGGCTCCCCTAGGCTAAGGCTAGGGCTCCCCTAGCCTTCAGGCTAGGGCACCCCTAGGCTTTAGGCTCCCCTAGGCTAAGGCTAGGGCTCCCCAAGGCTAAGGCTAGGGCTCCCCTAGCCTTCAGGCTAGGGCACCCCTAGGCTTTAGGCTCCCCTAGGCTAAGGCTAGGGCTCCCCTAGGCTAAGGCTAGGGCTCCCCTAGCCTTCAGGCTAGGGCACCCCTAGGCTTTAGGCTCCCCTAGGCTAAGGCTAGGGCTCCCCTAGGCTAAGGCTAGGGCTCCCCTAGCCTTCAGGCTAGGGCACCCCTAGGCTTTAGGCTCCCCTAGGCTAAGGCTAGGGCTCCCCTAGGCTAAGGCTAGGGTCTCCCCTATCCTTCAGGCTAGGGCACCCCTAGGCTTTAGGCTCCCCTAGGCTAAGGGTAGGGCTCCCCTAGGCTAAGGCTAGGGCTCCCCTAGCCTTCAGGCTAGGGCACCCCTAGGCTTTAGGCTCCCCTAGGCTAAGGCTAGGGCTCCCCTAGGCTAAGGCTAGGGCTCCCCTAGCCTTCAGGCTAGGGCACCCCTAGGCTTTAGGCTCCCCTAGGCTAAGGCTAGGGCTGCCCTAGGCTAAGGCTAGGGCTCCCCTAGCATTCAGGCTAGGGCACCCCTAGGCTTTATGCTCCCCTAGGCTAAGGCTAGGGCTCCCCTAGGCTAAGGCTAGGGCTCCCCTAGCCTTCAGGCTAGGGCACCCCTACGTTTTAGGCTCCCCTAGGCTAAGGATAGGGCTCCCATAGGCTAAGGCTAGGGCTCCCCTAGCCTTCAGGCTAGGGCACCCCTAGGCTTTAGGCTCCCCTAGGCTAAGGCTAGGGCTCCCCTAGGCTAAGGCTAGGGCTCCCCTAGCCTTCAGGCTAGGGCACCCCTAGGCTTTAGGCTCCCCTAGGCTAAGGCTAGGGCTCCCCTAGGCTAAGGCTAGGGCTCCCCTAGCCTTCAGGCTAGGGCACCCCTAGGCTTTAGGCTCCCCTAGGCTAAGGCTAGGGCTCCCCTAGGCTAAGGCTAGGGCTCCCCTAGCCTTCAGGCTAGGGCACCCCTAGGCTTTAGGCTCCCCTAGGCTAAGGCTAGGGCTCCCCTTGGCTAAGGCTAGGGCTCCCCTAGCCTTCAGGCTAGGGCACCCCTAGGCTTTAGGCTCCCCTAGGCTAAGGCTAGGGCTCCCCTAGGCTAAGGTTAGGGCTCCCCTAGCCTTCAGGCTAGGGCACCCCTAGGCTTTAGGCTCCCCTAGGCTAAGGCTAGGGCTCCCCAAGGCTAAGGCTAGGGCTCCCCTAGCCTTCAGGCTAGGGCACCCCTAGGCTTTAGGCTCCCCTAGGCTAAGGCTAGGGCTCGCCTAGGCTAAGGCTAGGGCTCCCCTAGCCTTCAGGCTAGGGCACCCCTAGCCTTTAGGCTCCCCTAGGCTAAGGCTAGGGCTCCCCTAGGCTAAGGCTAGGGCTCCCCTAGCCTTCAGGCTAGGGCACCCCTAGGCTTTAGGCTCCCCTAGGCTAAGGCTAGGGCTCCCCTAGGGTAAGGCTAGGGCTCCCCTAGCCTTCAGGCTAGGGCACCCCTAGGCTTTAGGCTCCCCTAGGCTAAGGCTAGGGCTCCCGTAGGCTAAGGCTAAGGCTCCCCTAGCCTTCAGGCTAGGGCACCCCTAGGCTTTAGGCTCCCCTAGGCTAAGGCTAGGGCTCCCCTAGGCTAAGGCTAGGGCTCCTCTAGCCTTCAGGCTAGGGCACCCCTAGGCTTTAGGCTCCCCTAGGCTAAGGCTAGGGCTCCCCTAGCCTTCAGGCTAGGGCACCCCTAGGCTTTAGGCTCCCCTAGGCTAAGGCTAGGGCTCCCCTAGGCTAAGGCTAGGGCTCCCCTAGCCTTCAGGCTAGGGCACCCCTAGGCTTTAGGCTCCCCTAGGCTAAGGCTAGGGCTCCCCTAGCCTTCAGGCTAGGGCACCCCTAGGCTTTAGGCTCCCCTAGGCTAAGGCTAGGGCTCCCCTAGGCTAAGGCTAGGGCTCCCCTAGCCTTCATGCTAGGGCACCCCTAGGCTTTAGGCTCCCCTAGGCTAAGGCTAGGGCTCCCCTAGGCTAAGGCTAGGGCTCCCCTTGCCTTCAGGCTAGGGCACCCCTAAGCTTTAGGCTCCCCTAGGCTAAGGCTAGGGCTCCCCTAGGCTAAGGCTAGGGCTCCCCTAGCCTTCAGGCTAGGGCACCCCTAGGCTTTAGGCTCCCCTAGGCTAAGGCTAGGGCTCCCCTAGGCTAAGGCTATGGCTCCGCTAGCCTTCAGGCTAGGGCTCCCCTAGGCTAAGGCTAGGGCTCCCCTAGGCTAAGGCTAGGGATCCCCTAGCCTTCAGGCTAGGGCACCCCTAGGCTTTAGGCTCCCCTAGGCTAAGGCTAGGGCTCCCCTAGGCTAAGGCTAGGGCTCCCCTAGCCTTCAGGCTAGGGCACCCCTAGGCTTTAGGCTCCCCTAGGCTAAGGCTAGGGCTCCCCTAGGCTAAGGCTAGGGCTCCCCTAGCCTTCAGGCTAGGGCACCCCTAGGCTTTAGGCTCCCCTAGGCTAAGGCTAGGGCTCCCCTAGGCTAAGGCTAGGGCTCCCCTAGCCTTTAGGCTAGGGCACCCCTAGGCTTTAGGCTCCCCTAGGCTAAGGCTAGGGCTCCCCTATGCTAAGGCTAGGGCTCCCTTAGCCTTCAGGCTAGGGCACCCCTAGGCTTTAGGCTCCCCTAGGCTAAGGCTAGGGCTCCCCTAGGCTAAGGCTAGGGCTCCCCTAGCCTTCAGGCTAGGGCACCCCTAGGCTTTAGGCTCCCCTAGGCTAAGGCTAGGGCTCCCCTAGGCTAAGTCTAGGGCTCCCCTAGCCTTCAGGCTAGGGCACCCCTAGGCTTTAGGCTCCCCTAGGCTAAGGCTAAGGCTCCCCTAGGCTAAGGCTAGGGCTCCCCTAGCCTTCAGGCTAGGGCACCCCTAGGCTTTAGGCTCCCCTAGGCTAAGGCTAGGGCTCCCCAAAGCTAAGGCTAGGGCTCCCCTAGCCTTCAGGCTAGGGCACCCCTAGGCTTTAGGCTCCCCTAGGCTAAGGCTAGGGCTCCCCTAGGCTAAGGCTAGGGCTCCCCTAGCCTTCAGGCTAGGGCACCCCTAGGCTTTAGGCTCCCCTAGGCTAAGGCTAGGGCTCCCCTAGGCTAAGGCTAGGGCTCCCCTAGCCTTCAGGCTAGGGCACCCCTAGGCTTTAGGCTCCCCTAGGCTAAGGCTAGGGCTCGCCTAGGCTAAGGCTAGGGCTCCCCTAGCCTTCAAGCTAGGGCACCCCTAGGCTTTAGGCTCCCCTAGGCTAAGGCTAGGGCTCGCCTAGGCTAAGGCTAGGGCTCCCCTAGCCTTCAGGCTAGGGCACCCCTAGGCTTTAGGCTCCCCTAGGCTAAGGCTAGGGCTCCCCTAGGCTAAGGCTAGGGCTCCCCTAGCCTTCAGGCTAGGGTACCCCTAGGCTTTAGGCTCCCCTAGGCTAAGGCTAGGGCTCCCTTAGGCTAAGGCTAGGGCTCCCCTAGCCTTCAGGCTAGGGCACCCCTAGGCTTTAGGCTCCCCTAGGCTAAGGCTAGAGCTCTCCTATGCTAAGGCTAGGGCTCCCCTAGCCTTCAGGCTAGGGCACCCCTAGGCTTTAGGCTCCCCTAGGCTAAGGCTAGGGCTCCCCTAGGCTAAGGCTAGGGCTCCCCTAGCCTTCAGGCTAGGGCACCCCTAGGCTTTAGGCTCCCCTAGGCTAAGGCGAGGGCTCCCCTAGGCTAAGGCTAGGGCTCCCCTAGCCTTCAGGCTAGGGCACCCCTAGGCTTTAGGCTCCCCCAGGCTAAGGCTAGGGCTCCCCTAGGCTAAGGCTAGGGCTCCCCTAGCCTTCAGGCTAGGGCACCCCTAGGCTTTAGGCTCCCCTAGGCTAAGGCTAGGGCTCCCCTAGGCTAAGGCTAGGGCTCCTCTAGCCTTCAGGCTAGGGCACCCCTAGGCTTTAGGCTCCCCTAGGCTAAGGTTAGGTCTCCCCTAGGCTAAGGCTAGGTCTCCCCTAGCCTTCAGGCTAGGGCACCCCTAGGCTTTAGGCTCCCCTAGGCTAAGGCTAGGGCTCCCCTAGGCTAAGGCTAGGGCTCCCCTAGCCTTCAGGCTAGGGCACCCCTAGGCTTTAGGCTCCCCTAGGCTAAGGCTAGGGCTCCCCTAGGCTAAGGCTAGGGCTCCCCTAGCCTTCAGGCTAGGACACCCCTAGGCTTTAGGCTCCCCTAGGCTAAGGCTAGGGCTCCCCTAGGCTAAGGCTAGGGCTCCCCTAGCCTTCAGGCTAGGGCACCCCTAGGCTTTAGGCTCCCCTAGGCTAAGGCTAGGGCTCCCCTAGGCTAAGGCTAGGGCTCCCCTAGCATTCAGGCTAGGGCACCCCTAGGCTTTAGGCTCCCCTAGGCTAAGGCTAGGGCTCCCCTAGGCTAAGGCTAGGGCTCCCCTAGCCTTCAGGCTAGGGCACCCCTAGGCTTTAGGCTCCCCTAGGCTAAGGCTAGGGCTCCCCTAGGCTAAGGCTAGGGCTCCCCTAGCCTTCAGGCTAGGGTACCCCTAGGCTTTAGGCTCCCCTAGGCTAAGGCTAGGGCTCCCCTAGCCTTCAGGCTAGGGCACCCCTAGGCTTTAGGCTCCCCTAGGCTAAGGCTAGGGCTCCCCTAGGCTAAGGCTAGGGCTCCCCTAGCCTTCAGGGTAGGGCACCCCTAGGCTTTAGGCTCCCCTAGGCTAAGGCTAGGGCTCCCCTAGGCTAAGGCTAGGGCTCCCCTAGCCTTCAGGCTAGGGCACCCCTAGGCTTTAGGCTCCCCTAGGCTAAGGCTAGGGCTCCCCTAGGCTAAGGCTAGGGCTCCCCTAGCCTTCAGGCTAGGGCACCCCTAGGCTTTAGGCTCCCCTAGGCTAAGGCTAGGGCTCCCCTAGCCTAAGGCTAGGGCTCCCCTAGCCTTCAGGCTAGGGCACCCCTAGGCTTTAGGCTCCCCTAGGCTAAGGCTAGGGCTCCCCTAGGCTAAGGCTAGGGCTCCCCTAGCCTTCAGGCTAGGGCACCCCTAGGCTTTAGGCTCCCCTAGGCTAAGGCTAGGGCTCGCCTAGGCTAAGGCTAGGGCTCCCCTAGCCTTCAGGCTAGGGCACCCCTAGGCTTTAGGCTCCCCTAGGCTAAGGCTAGGGCTCCCCTAGGCTAAGGCTAGGGCTCCCCTAGCCTTCATGCTAGGGCACCCCTAGGCTTTAGGCTCCCCTAGGCTAAGGCTAGGGCTCCCCTAGGCTAAGGCTAGGGCTCCCCTAGCCTTCAGGCTAGGGCACCCCTAGGCTTTAGGCTCCCCTAGGCTAAGGCTAGGGCTCCCCTAGGCTAAGGCTAGGGCTCCCCTAGCCTTCAGGCTAGGGCACCCCTAGGCTTTAGGCTCCCCTAGGCTAAGGCTAGGGCTCCCCTAGGCTAAGGCTAGGGCTCCGCTAGCCTTCAGGCTAGGGCACCCCTAGGCTTTAGGCTCCCCTAGGCTAAGGCTAGGGCTCCCCTAGGCTAAGGCTAGGGCTCCCCTAGCCTTCAGGCTAGGGCACCCCTAGGCTTTAGGCTCCCCTAGGCTAAGGCTAGGGCTCCCCTAGGCTAAGGCTAGGGCTCCCCTAGCCTTCAGGCTAGGGCACCCCTAGGCTTTAGGCTCCCCTAGGCTAAGGCTAGGGCTCCCCTAGCCTTCAGGCTAGGGCACCCCTAGGCTTTAGGCTCCCCTAGGCTAAGGCTAGGGCTCCCCTAGGCTAAGGCTAGGGCTCCCCTAGCCTTCAGGCTAGGGCACCCCTAGGCTTTAGGCTCCCCTAGGCTAAGGCTAGGGCTCCCCTAGGCTAAGGCTAGGGTCTCCCCTATCCTTCAGGCTAGGGCACCCCTAGGCTTTAGGCTCCCCTAGGCTAAGGGTAGGGCTCCCCTAGGCTAAGGCTAGGGCTCCCCTAGCCTTCAGGCTAGGGCACCCCTAGGCTTTAGGCTCCCCTAGGCTAAGGCTAGGGCTCCCCTAGGCTAAGGCTAGGGCTCCCCTAGCCTTCAGGCTAGGGCACCCCTAGGCTTTAGGCTCCCCTAGGCTAAGGCTAGGGCTGCCCTAGGCTAAGGCTAGGGCTCCCCTAGCATTCAGGCTAGGGCACCCCTAGGCTTTATGCTCCCCTAGGCTAAGGCTAGGGCTCCCCTAGGCTAAGGCTAGGGCTCCCCTAGCCTTCAGGCTAGGGCACCCCTACGTTTTAGGCTCCCCTAGGCTAAGGATAGGGCTCCCATAGGCTAAGGCTAGGGCTCCCCTAGCCTTCAGGCTAGGGCACCCCTAGGCTTTAGGCTCCCCTAGGCTAAGGCTAGGGCTCCCCTAGGCTAAGGCTAGGGCTCCCCTAGCCTTCAGGCTAGGGCACCCCTAGGCTTTAGGCTCCCCTAGGCTAAGGCTAGGGCTCCCCTAGGCTAAGGCTAGGGCTCCCCTAGCCTTCAGGCTAGGGCACCCCTAGGCTTTAGGCTCCCCTAGGCTAAGGCTAGGGCTCCCCTAGGCTAAGGCTAGGGCTCCCCTAGCCTTCAGGCTAGGGCACCCCTAGGCTTTAGGCTCCCCTAGGCTAAGGCTAGGGCTCCCCTAGGCTAAGGCTAGGGCTCCCCTAGCCTTCAGGCTAGGGCACCCCTAGGCTTTAGGCTCCCCTAGGCTAAGGCTAGGGCTCCCCTAGGCTAAGGTTAGGGCTCCCCTAGCCTTCAGGCTAGGGCACCCCTAGGCTTTAGGCTCCCCTAGGCTAAGGCTAGGGCTCCCCTAGGCTAAGGCTAGGGCTCCCCTAGCCTTCAGGCTAGGGCACCCCTAGGCTTTAGGCTCCCCTAGGCTAAGGCTAGGGCTCGCCTAGGCTAAGGCTAGGGCTCCCCTAGCCTTCAGGCTAGGGCACCCCTAGGCTTTAAGCTCCCCTAGGCTAAGGCTAGGGCTCCCCTAGGCTAAGGCTAGGGCTCCCCTAGCCTTCAGGCTAGGGCACCCCTAGGCTTTAGGCTCCCCTAGGCTAAGGCTAGGGCTCCCCTAGGGTAAGGCTAGGGCTCCCCTAGCCTTCAGGCTAGGGCACCCCTAGGCTTTAGGCTCCCCTAGGCTAAGGCTAGGGCTCCCGTAGGCTAAGGCTAAGGCTCCCCTAGCCTTCAGGCTAGGGCACCCCTAGGCTTTAGGCTCCCCTAGGCTAAGGCTAGGGCTCCCCTAGGCTAAGGCTAGGGCTCCTCTAGCCTTCAGGCTAGGGCACCCCTAGGCTTTAGGCTCCCCTAGGCTAAGGCTAGGGCTCCCCTAGCCTTCAGGCTAGGGCACCCCTAGGCTTTAGGCTCCCCTAGGCTAAGGCTAGGGCTCCCCTAGGCTAAGGCTAGGGCTCCCCTAGCCTTCAGGCTAGGGCACCCCTAGGCTTTAGGCTCCCCTAGGCTAAGGCTAGGGCTCCCCTAGGCTAAGGCTAGGGCTCCCCTAGCCTTCAGGCTAGGGCACCCCTAGGCTTTAGGCTCCCCTAGGCTAAGGCTAGGGCTCCCCTAGGCTAAGGCTAGGGCTCCCCTAGCCTTCAGGCTAGGGTACCCCTAGGCTTTAGGCTCCCCTAGGCTAAGGCTAGGGCTCCCCTAGGCTAAGGCTAGGGCTCCCCTAGCCTTCAGGCTAGGGCACCCCTAGTCTTTAGGCTCCCCTTGGCTAAGGCTAGGGCTCCCCTAGGCTAAGGCTAGGGCTCCCCTAGCCTTCAGGCTAGGGCACCCCTAGGCTTTAGGCTCCCCTAGGCTAAGGCTAGGGCTCCCCTAGCCTTCAGGCTAGGGCACCCCTAGGCTTTAGGCTCCCCTTGGCTAAGGCTAGGGCTCCCCTAGGCTAAGGCTAGGGCTCCCCTAGCCTTCAGGCTAGGGCACCCCTAGGCTTTAGGCTCCCCTTGGCTAAGGCTAGGGCTCCCCTAGGCTAAGGCTAGGTCTCCCCTAGCCTTCAGGCTATGGCACCCCTAGGCTTTAGGCTCCCCTAGGCTAAGGCTAGGGCTCCCCTAGGCTAAGGCTAGGGCTCCCCTAGCCTTCAGGCTAGGGCACCCCTAGGCTTTAGGCTCCCCTAGGCTAAGGCTAGGGCTCCCCTAGGCTAAGGCTAGGGCTCACCTAGCCTTCAGGCTAGGGCACCCCTAGGCTTTAGGCTCCCCTAGGCTAAGGCTAGGGCTCCCCTAGGCTAAGGCTAGGGCTCCCCTAGGCTAAGGCTAGGGCTCCCCTAGCCTTCAGGCTAGGGCACCCCTAGGCTTTAGGCTCCCCTAGGCTAAGGCTAGGGCTCCCCTAGGCTAAGGCTAGGGCTCCCCTAGCCTTCAGGCTAGGGCACCCCTAGGCTTTAGGCTCCCCTAGGCTAAGGCTAGGGCTCCCCTACGCTAAGGCTAGGGCTCCCCTAGCCTTCACGCTAGGGCACCCCTAGGCTTTAGGCTCCCCTAGGCTAAGGCTAGGGCTCCCCTAGGCTAAGGCTAGGGCTCCCCTAGCCTTCAGGCTAGGGCACCCCTAGGCTTTAGGCTCCCCTAGGCTAAGGCTAGGGCTCCCCTAGGCTAAGGCTAGGGCTCCCCTAGCCTTCAGGCTAGGGCACCCCTAGGCTTTAGGCTCCCCTAGGCTAAGGCTAGGGCTCCCGTAGGCTAAGGCTAGGGCTCCCCTAGCCTTCAGGCTAGGGCACCCCTAGGCTTTAGGCTCCCCTAGGCTAAGGCTAGGGCTCCCCTAGGCTAAGGCTAGGGCTCCCCTAGGCTAAGGCTAGGGCTCCCCTAGCCTTCAGGCTAGGGCACCCCTAGGCTTTAGGCTCCCCTAGGCTAAGGCTAGGGCTCCCCTAGGCTAAGGCTAGGGCTCCCCTAGCCTTCAGGCTAGGGCACCCCTAGGCTTTAGGCTCCCCTAGGCTAAGGCTAGGGCTCCCCTAGGCTAAGGCTAGGGCTCCCCTAGCCTTCAGGCTAGGGCACCCCTAGGCTTTAGGCTCCCGTAGGCTAAGGCTAGGGCTCCCCTAGGCTAAGGCTAGGGCTCCCCTAGCCTTCAGGCTAGGGCACCCCTAGGCTTTAGGCTCCCCTAGGCTAAGGCCTGGGCTCCCCTAGGCTAAGGCTAGGGCTCCCCTAGCCTTCAGGCTAGGGCACCCCTAGGCTTTAGGCTAGGGCTCCCCTAGGCTAAGGCTAGGGCTCCCCTAGCCTTCAAGCTAGGGCACCCCTAGGCTTTAGGCTAGGGCTCCCCTAGGCTAAGGCTAGGGCTCCCCTAGCCTTCAGGCCAGGGCACCCCTAGGCTTTAGGCTCCCCTAGGCTAAGGCTAGGGCTCCCCTAGCCTTCAGGCCAGGGCACCCCTAGGCTTTAGGCTCCCCTAGGCTAAGGCTAGGGCTCCCCTAGCCTTCAGGCCAGGGCACCCCTAGGCTTTAGGCTCCCCTAGGCTAAGGCTAGGGCTCCCCTAGCCTTCAGGCCAGGGCACCCCTAGGCTTTAGGCTCCCCTAGGCTAAGGCTAGGGCTCCCCTAGCCTTCAGGCTAGGGCACCCCTAGGCTTTAGGCTCCCCTAGGCTAAGGCTAGGGCTCCCCTAGCCTTCAGGCCAGGGCACCCCTAGGCTTTAGGCTCCCCTAGGCTAAGGCTAGGGCTCCCCTAGCCTTCAGGCCAGGGCACCCCTAGGCTTTAGGCTCCCCTAGGCTAAGGCTAGGGCTCCCCTAGCCTTCAGGCCAGGGCACCCCTAGGCTTTAGGCTCCCCAAGGCTAAGGCTAGGGCTCCCCTAGCCTTCAGGCCAGGGCACCGCTAGGCTTTAGACTCTCCTAGGCTAAGGCTAGGGCTCCCCTAGCCTTCAGGCCAGGGCACCCCTAGGCTTTAGGCTCCCCTATGCTAAGGCTAGGGCTCCCCTAGCCTTCAGGCCAGGGCACCCCTAGGCTTTAGGCTCCCCTAGGCTAAGGCTAGGGCTCCCCTAGCCTTCAGGCCAGGGCACCCCTAGGCTTTAGGCTCCCCTAGGCTAAGGCTAGGGCTCCCCTAGCCTTCAGGCCAGGGCACCCCTAGGCTTTAGGCTCCCCTAGGCTAAGGCTAGGGCTCCCCTAGCCTTCAGGTCAGGGCACCCCTAGGCTTTAGGCTCCCCTAGGCTAAGGCTAGGGCTCCCCTAGCCTTCAGGCCAGGGCACCCCTAGGCTTTAGGCTCCCCTAGGCTAAGGCTAGGGCTCCCCTAGCCTTCAGGCCAGGGCACCCCTAGGCTTTAAGTTCCCCTAGGCTAAGGCTAGGGCTCCCCTAGCCTTCAGGCCAGGGCACCCCTAGGCTTTAGGCTCCCCTAGGCTAAGGCTAGGGCTCCCCTAGCCTTCAGGCCAGGGCACCCCTAGGCTTTAGGCTCCCCTAGGCTAAGGCTAGGGCTCCCCTAGCCTTCAGGCCAGGGCACCCCTAGGCTTTAGGCTCTCCTAGGCTAAGGCTAGGGATCCCCTAGCCTTCAGGCCAGGGCACCCCTAGGCTTTAGGCTCCCCTAGGCTAAGGCTAGGGCTCCCCTAGCCTTCAGGCCAGGGCACCCCTAGGCTTTAGGCTCCCCTAGGCTAAGGTTAGGGCTCCCCTAGCCTTCAGGCCAGGGCACCCCTAGGCTTTAGGCTCCCCTAGGCTAAGGCTAGGGCTCCCCTAGCCTTCAGGCCAGGGCACCCCTAGGCTTTAGGCTCCCGTACGCTAAGGCTAGGGCTCCCCTAGCCTTCAGGCCAGGGCACCCCTAGGCTTTAGGCTCCCCTAGGCTAAGGCTAGGGCTCCCCTAGCCTTCAGGCCAGGGCACCCCTAGGCTTTAGGCTCCCCTAGGCTAAGGCTAGGGCTCCCCTAGCCTTCAGGCCAGGGCACCCCTAGGCTTTAGGCTCCCCTAGGCTAAGGCTAGGGCTCCCCTAGCCTTCAGGCCAGGGCTCCCCTAGGCTTTAGGCTCCCCTAGGCTAAGGCTAGGGCTCCCCTAGGCTAAGGCTAGGGCTCCCCTAGCCTTCAGGCTAGGGCACCCCTAGGCTTTAGGCTCCCCTAGGCTAAGGCTAGGGCTCCCCTAGGCTAAGGCTAGGGCTCCCCTAGCCTTCAGGCTAGGGCACCCCTAGGCTTTAGGCTCCCCTAGGCTAAGGCTAGGGCTCCCCTAGGCTAAGTCTAGGGCTCCCCTAGCCTTCAGGCTAGGGCACCCCTAGGCTTTAGGCTCCCCTAGGCTAAGGCTAGGGCTCCCCTAGGCTAAGGCTAGGGCTCCCCTAGCCTTCAGGCTAGGGCACCCCTAGGCTTTAGGCTCCCCTAGGCTAAGGCTAGGGCTCCCCTAGGCTAAGGCTAGGGCTCCCCTAGCCTTCAGGCTAGGGCACCCCTAGGCTTTAGGCTCCCCTAGGCTAAGGCTAGGGCTCCCCTAGCCTTCAGGCTAGGGCACCCCTAGGCTTTAGGATCCCCTAGGCTAAGGCTAGGGCTCCCCTAGGCTAAGGCTAGGGCTCCCCTAGGCTAAGGCTAGGGCTCCCCTAGCCTTCAGGCTAGGGCACCCCTAGGCTTTAGGCTCCCCTAGGCTAAGGCTAGGGCTCCCCTAGGCTAAGGCTAGGGCTCCCCTAGCCTTCAGGCTAGGGCACCCCTAGGCTTTAGGCTCCCCTAGGCTAAGGCTAGGGCTCCCCTAGGCTAAGGCTAGGGCTCCCCTTGCCTTCAGGCTAGGGCACCCCTAGGCTTTAGGCTCCCCTAGGCTAAGGCTAGGGCTCCCCTAGGCTAAGGCTAGGGCTCCCCTAGCCTTCAGGCTAGGGCACCCCTAGGCTTTAGGCTCCCCTAGGCTAAGGCTAGGGCTCCCCTAGGCTAAGGCTAGGGCTCCCCTAGCCTTCAGGCTAGGGCTCCCCTAGGCTAAGGCTAGGGCTCCCCTAGGCTAAGGCTAGGGCTCCCCTAGCCTTCAGGCTAGGGCACCCCTAGGATTTAGGCTCCCCTAGGCTAAGGCTAGGGCTCCCCTAGGCTAAGGCTAGGGATCCCCTAGCCTTCAGGCTAGGGCACCCCTAGGCTTTAGGCTCCCCTAGGCTAAGGCTAGGGCTCCCCTAGGCTAAGGCTAGGGCTCCCCTAGCCTTCAGGGTAGGGCACCCCTAGGCTTTAGGCTCCCCTAGGCTAAGGCTAGGGCTCCCCTAGGCTAAGGCTAGGGCTCCCCTAGCCTTCAGGCTAGGGCACCCCTAGGCTTTAGGCTCCCCTAGGCTAAGGCTAGGGCTCCCCTAGGCTAAGGCTAGGGCTCCCCTAGCCTTCAGGCTAGGGCACCCCTAGGCTTTAGGCTCCCCTAGGCTAAGGCTAGGGCTCCCCTAGGCTAAGGCTAGGGCTCCCCTAGCCTTCAGGCTAGGGCACCCCTAGGCTTTAGGCTCCCCTAGGCTAAGGCTAGGGCTCCCCTAGACTAAGGCTAGGGCTCCCCTAGCCTTCAGGCTAGGGCACCCCTAGGCTTTAGGCTCCCCTAGGCTAAGGCTAGGGCTCCTCTAGGCTAAGGCTAGGGCTCCCCTAGCCTTCAGGCTAGGGCACACCTAGGCTTTAGGCTCCCCTAGGCTAAGGCTAGGGCTCCCCTAAGCTAAGGCTAGGGCTCCCCTAGCCTTCAGGCTAGGGCACCCCTAGGCTTTAGGCTCCCCTTGGCTAAGGCTAGGGCTCCCCTAGGCTAAGGCTAGGGCTCCCCTAGCCTTCAGGGTAGGGCACCCCTAGGCTTTAGGCTCCCCTTGGCTAAGGCTAGGGCTCCCCTAGGCTAAGGCTAGGGCTCCCCTAGCCTTCAGGCTAGGGCACCCCTAGGCTTTAGGCTCCCCTAGGCTAAGGCTAGGGCTCCCCTAGGCTAAGGCTAGGGCTCCCCTAGCCTTCAGGCTAGGGCACCCCTAGGCTTTAGGCTCCCCTAGGCTAAGGCTAGGGCTCCCCTTGGCTAAGGCTAGGGCTCCCCTAGCCTTCAGGCTAGGGCACCCCTAGGCTTTAGGCTCCCCTAGGCTAAGGCTAGGGCTCCCCTAGGCTAAGGCTAGGGCTCCCCTAGCCTTCAGGCTAGGGCACCCCTAGGCTTTAGGCTCCCCTAGGCTACGGCTAGGGCTCCCCTAGGCTAAGGCTAGGGCTCCCCTAGCCTTCAGGCTAGGGCACCCCTAGGCTTTAGGCTCCCCTAGGCTAAGGCTAGGGCTCCCCTAGGCTAAGGCTAGGGCTCCCCTAGCCTTCAGGCTAGGGCACCCCTAGGCTTTAGGCTCCCCTAGGCTAAGGCTAGGGCTCCCCTAGGCTAATGCTAGGGCTCCCCTAGCCTTCAGGCTAGGGCACCCCTAGGCTTTAGGCTCCCCTAGGCTAAGGCTAGGGCTCCCGTAGGCTAAGGCTAGGGCTCCCCTAGCCTTCAGGCTAGGGCACCCCTAGGCTTTAGGCTCCCCTAGGCTAAGGCTAGGGCTCCCCTAGTCTAAGGCTAGGGCTCCCCTAGCCTTCAGGCTAGGGCACCCCTAGGCTTTAGGCTCCCCTAGGCTAAGGCTAGGGCTCCCCTAGGCTAAGGCTAGGGCTCCCGTAGCCTTCAGGGTAGGGCACCCCTAGGCTTTAGGCTCCCCTAGGCTAAGGCTAGGGCTCCCCTAGGCTAAGGCTAGGGCTCCCCTAGCCTTCAGGCTAGGGCACCCCTAGGCTTTAGGCTCCCCTAGGCTAAGGCTAGGGCTCCCCTAGGCTAAGGCTAGGGCTCCCCTAGCCTTCAGGCTAGGGCACCCCTAGGCTTTAGGCTCCCCTAGGCTAAGGCTAGGGCTCCCCTAGGCTAAGGCTAGGGCTCCCCTAGCCTTCAGGTTAGGGCACCCCTAGGCTTTAGGCTCCCCTAGGCTAAGGCTAGGGCTCCCCTAGACTAAGGCTAGGGCTCCCCTAGCCTTCAGGCTAGGGCACCCCTAGGCTTTAGGCTCCCCTAGGCTAAGGCTAGGGCTCCCCTAGGCTAAGGCTAGGGCTCCCCTAGCCTTCAGGCTAGTGCACCCCTAGGCTTTAGGCTCCCCAAGGCTAAGGCTAGGGCTCCCCTAGGCTAAGGCTAGGGCACCCCTAGGCTTTAGGCTCCCCTAGGCTAAGGCTAGGGCTCCCCTAAGCTAAGGCTAGGGCTCCCCTAGCCTTCAGGCTAGGGCACCCCTAGGCTTTAGGCTCCCCTTGGCTAAGGCTAGGGCTCCCCTAGGCTAAGGCTAGGGCTCCCCTATTCTTCAGGCTAGGGCACCCCTAGGCTTTAGGCTCCCCTTGGCTAAGGCTAGGGCTCCCCTAGGCTAAGGCTAGGGCTCCCCTAGCCTTCAGGCTAGGGCAACCCTATGCTTTAGGCTCCCCTTGGCTAAGGCTAGGGCTCCCCTAGGCTAAGGCTAGGGCTCCCCTAGCCTTCAGGCTAGGGCACCCCTAGGCTTTAGGCTCCCCTAGGCTAAGGCTAGGGCTCCCCTAGGCTAAGGCTAGGGCTCCCCTAGCCTTCAGGCTAGGGCACCCCTAGGCTTTAGGCTCCCCTAGGCTAAGGCTAGGGCTCCCCTAGGCTAAGGCTAGGGCTCCCCTAGCCTTCAGGCTAGGGCACCCCTAGGCTTTAGGCTCCCCTAGGCTAAGGCTAGGGCTCCCCTAGGCTAAGGCTAGGGCTCACCTAGCCTTCAGGCTAGGGCACCCCTAGGCTTTAGGCTCCCCTAGGCTAAGGCTTGGGCTCCCCTAGGCTAAGGCTAGGGCTCCCCTAGCCTTCAGGCTAGGGCACCCCTAGGCTTTAGGCTCCCCTAGGCTAAGGCTAGGGCTCCCCTAGGCTAAGGCTAGGGCTCCCCTAGCCTTCAGGCTAGGGCACCCCTAGGCTTTAGGCTCCCCTAGGCTACGGCTAGGGCTCCCCTAGGCTAAGGCTAGGGCTCCCCTAGCCTTCAGGCTAGGGCACCCCTAGGCTTTAGGCTCCCCTAGGCTAAGGCTAGGGCTCCCCTAGGCTAAGGCTAGGGCTCCCCTAGCCTTCAGGCTAGGGCACCCCTAGGCTTTAGGCTCCCCTAGGCTAAGGCTAGGGCTCCCCTAGGCTAAGGCTAGGGCTCCCCTAGCCTTCAGGCTAGGGCACCCCTAGGCTTTAGGCTCCCCTAGGCTAAGGATAGGGCTCCCCTAGGCTAAGGCTAGGGCTCCCCTAGCCTTCAGGCTAGGGCACCCCTAGGCTTTAGGCTAGGGCTCCCCTAGGCTAAGGCTAGGGCTCCCCTAGCCTTCAGGCTAGGGCACCCCTAGGCTTTAGGCTCCCTTAGGCTAAGGCTAGGGCTCCCCTAGCCTTCAGGCTAGGGCACCCCTAGGCTTTAGGCTCCCCTAGGCTAAGGCTAGGGCTCCCCTAGCCTTCAGTCTAGGGCACCCCAAGGCTTTAGGCTCCCCTAGGCTAAGGCTAGGGCTCCCCTAGCCTTCAGGCTAGGGCTCCCCTAGGCTAAGGCTAGGGCTCCCCTAGCCTTCAGGCTAGGGCTCCCCTAGGCTAAGGCTAGGGCTCCCCTAGCCTTCAGGCTAGGGCTCCCCTAGGCTAAGGCTAGGGCTCCCCTAGCCTTCAGGCTAGGGCTCCCCTAGGCTAAGGCTAGGGCTCCCCTAGCCTTCAGGCTAGGGCTCCCCTAGGCTAAGGCTAGGGCTCCCCTAGCCTTCAGGCTAGGGCTCCCCTAGGCTAAGGCTAGGGCTCCCCTAGCCTTCAGGCTAGGGCTCCCCTAGGCTAAGGCTAGGGCTCCCCTAGCCTTCAGGCTAGGGCTCCCCTAGGCTAAGGCTAGGGCTCCCCTAGCCTTCAGGCTAGGGCACCCCTAGGCTTTAGGCTCCCCTAGGTTAAGGCTAGGGCTCCCCTAGCCTTCAGACTAGGGCACCCCTAGGCTTTAGGCTCCCCTAGGCTAAGTCTAGGGCTCCCCTAGCCTTCAGGCTAGGTCACCCCTAGGCTTTAGGCTCCCCTAGGCTAAGGCTAGGGCTCCCCTAGCCTTCAGGCTAGGGCACCCCTAGGCTTTAGGCTCCCCT
Organism: Tenrec ecaudatus; assembly: GCF_050624435.1. Lineage (NCBI taxonomy): Eukaryota > Metazoa > Chordata > Mammalia > Afrosoricida > Tenrecidae > Tenrec > Tenrec ecaudatus. The sequence goes on along the minus strand of NW_027459096.1, from coordinate 125,797 downwards.
AGGCTAAGGCTAGGGCTCCCCTAGCCTTCAGGCTAGGGCACCCCTAGGCTTTAGGCTCCCCTAGGCTAAGGCTAGGGCTCCGCTAGCCTTCAGGTTAGGGCACCCCTAGGCTTTAGGCTCCCCTAGGCTAAGGCTAGGGCTCCCCTAGCCTTCAGGCTAGGGCACCCCTAGGCTTTAGGCTCCCCTAGGTTAAGGCTAGGGCTCCCCTAGCCTTCAGACTAGGGCACCCCTAGGCTTTAGGCTCCCCTAGGCTAAGTCTAGGGCTCCCCTAGCCTTCAGGCTAGGGCACCCCTAGGCTTTAGGCTCCCCTAGGCTAAGGCTAAGGCTCCCCTAGCCTTCAGGCTAGGGCACCCCTAGGCTTTAGGCTCCCCTAGGCTAAGGCTAGGGCTCCCCTAGCCTTCAGGCTAGGGCACCCCTAGGCTTTAGGCTCCCCTAGGCTAAGGCTAGGGCTCCGCTAGCCTTCAGGTTAGGGCACCCCTAGGCTTTAGGCTCCCCTAGGCTAAGGCTAGGGCTCCCCTAGCCTTCAGGCTAGGGCACCCCTAGGCTTTAGGCTCCCCTAGGCTAAGGCTAGGGCTCCCCTAGCCTTCAGGCTAGGGCACCCCTAGGCTTTAGGCTCCCCTAGGCTAAGGCTAGGGCTCCCCTAGCCTTCAGGCTAGGGCACCCCTAGGCTTTAGGCTCCCCTAGGCTAAGGCTAGGGCTCCCCTAGCCTTCAGGCTAGGGCACCCCTAGGCTTTAGGCTCCCCTAGGCTAAGGCTAGGGCTCCCCTAGCCTTCAGGCTAGGGCACCCCTAGGCTTTAGGCTCCCCTAGGCTAAGGCTAGGGCTCCCCTAGCCTTCAGGCTAGGGCACCCCTAGGCTTTAGGCTCCCCTAGGCTAAGGCTAGGGCTCCCCTAGCCTTCAGGCTAGGGCACCCCTAGGCTTTAGGATCCCCAAGGCTAAGGCTAGGGCTCCCCTAGCCTTCAGGCTAGGGCACCCCTAGGCTTTAGGCTCCCCTAGGCTAAGGCTAGGGCTCCCCTAGGCTAAGGCTAGGGCTCCCCTAGCCTTCAGGCTAGGGCACCCCTAGGCTTTAGGCTCCCCTAGGCTAAGGCTAGGGCTCCCCTAGGCTAAGGCTAGGGCTCCCCTAGCCTTCAGGCTAGGGCACCCCTAGGCTTTAGGCTCCCCTAGGCTAAGGCTAGGGCTACCCTAGGCTAAGGCTAGGGCTCCCCTAGCCTTCAGGCTAGGGCTCCCCTAGGCTAAGGCTAGGGCTCCCCTAGGCTAAGGCTAGGGCTCCCCTAGCCTTCAGGCTAGGGCACCCCTAGGATTTAGGCTCCCCTAGGCTAAGGCTAGGGTTCCCCTAGGCTAAGGCTAGGGCTCCCCTAGCCTTCCGGCTAGGGCACCCCTAGGCTTTAGGCTCCCCTAGGCTAAGGCTAGGGCTCCCCTAGGCTAAGGCTAGGGCTCCCCTAGGCTAAGGCTAGGGCTCCCCTAGCCTTCAGGCTAGGGCACCCCTAGGCTTTAGGCTCCCCTAGGCTAAGGCTAGGGCTCCCCTAGGCTAAGGCTAGGGCTCCCCTAGCCTTCAGGCTAGGGCACCCCTAGGCTTTAGGCTCCCCTAGGCTAAGGCTAGGGCTCCCCTAGGCTAAGGCTAGGGCTCCCCTTGCCTTCAGGCTAGGGCACCCCTAGGCTTTAGGCTCCCCTAGGCTAAGGCTAGGGCTCCCCTAGGCTAAGGCTAGGGCTCCCCTAGCCTTCAGGCTAGGGCACCCCTAGGCTTTAGGCTCCCCTAGGCTAAGGCTAGGGCTCCCCTAGGCTAAGGCTAGGGCTCCCCTAGCCTTCAGGCTAGGGCTCCCCTAGGCTAAGGCTAGGGCTCCCCTAGGCTAAGGCTAGGGCTCCCCTAGCCTTCAGGCTAGGGCACCCCTAGGATTTAGGCTCCCCTAGGCTAAGGCTAGGGCTCCCCTAGGCTAAGGCTAGGGATCCCCTAGCCTTCAGGCTAGGGCACCCCTAGGCTTTAGGCTCCCCTAGGCTAAGGCTAGGGCTCCCCTAGGCTAAGGCTAGGGCTCCCCTAGCCTTCAGGGTAGGGCACCCCTAGGCTTTAGGCTCCCCTAGGCTAAGGCTAGGGCTCCCCTAGGCTAAGGCTAGGGCTCCCCTAGCCTTCAGGCTAGGGCACCCCTAGGCTTTAGGCTCCCCTAGGCTAAGGCTAGGGCTCCCCTAGGCTAAGGCTAGGGCTCCCCTAGCCTTCAGGCTAGGGCACCCCTAGGCTTTAGGCTCCCCTAGGCTAAGGCTAGGGCTCCCCTAGGCTAAGGCTAGGGCTCCCCTAGCCTTCAGGCTAGGGCACCCCTAGGCTTTAGGCTCCCCTAGGCTAAGGCTAGGGCTCCCCTAGACTAAGGCTAGGGCTCCCCTAGCCTTCAGGCTAGGGCACCCCTAGGCTTTAGGCTCCCCTAGGCTAAGGCTAGGGCTCCTCTAGGCTAAGGCTAGGGCTCCCCTAGCCTTCAGGCTAGGGCACACCTAGGCTTTAGGCTCCCCTAGGCTAAGGCTAGGGCTCCCCTAAGCTAAGGCTAGGGCTCCCCTAGCCTTCAGGCTAGGGCACCCCTAGGCTTTAGGCTCCCCTTGGCTAAGGCTAGGGCTCCCCTAGGCTAAGGCTAGGGCTCCCCTAGCCTTCAGGGTAGGGCACCCCTAGGCTTTAGGCTCCCCTTGGCTAAGGCTAGGGCTCCCCTAGGCTAAGGCTAGGGCTCCCCTAGCCTTCAGGCTAGGGCACCCCTAGGCTTTAGGCTCCCCTAGGCTAAGGCTAGGGCTCCCCTAGGCTAAGGCTAGGGCTCCCCTAGCCTTCAGGCTAGGGCACCCCTAGGCTTTAGGCTCCCCTAGGCTAAGGCTAGGGCTCCCCTTGGCTAAGGCTAGGGCTCCCCTAGCCTTCAGGCTAGGGCACCCCTAGGCTTTAGGCTCCCCTAGGCTAAGGCTAGGGCTCCCCTAGGCTAAGGCTAGGGCTCCCCTAGCCTTCAGGCTAGGGCACCCCTAGGCTTTAGGCTCCCCTAGGCTACGGCTAGGGCTCCCCTAGGCTAAGGCTAGGGCTCCCCTAGCCTTCAGGCTAGGGCACCCCTAGGCTTTAGGCTCCCCTAGGCTAAGGCTAGGGCTCCCCTAGGCTAAGGCTAGGGCTCCCCTAGCCTTCAGGCTAGGGCACCCCTAGGCTTTAGGCTCCCCTAGGCTAAGGCTAGGGCTCCCCTAGGCTAATGCTAGGGCTCCCCTAGCCTTCAGGCTAGGGCACCCCTAGGCTTTAGGCTCCCCTAGGCTAAGGCTAGGGCTCCCGTAGGCTAAGGCTAGGGCTCCCCTAGCCTTCAGGCTAGGGCACCCCTAGGCTTTAGGCTCCCCTAGGCTAAGGCTAGGGCTCCCCTAGTCTAAGGCTAGGGCTCCCCTAGCCTTCAGGCTAGGGCACCCCTAGGCTTTAGGCTCCCCTAGGCTAAGGCTAGGGCTCCCCTAGGCTAAGGCTAGGGCTCCCGTAGCCTTCAGGGTAGGGCACCCCTAGGCTTTAGGCTCCCCTAGGCTAAGGCTAGGGCTCCCCTAGGCTAAGGCTAGGGCTCCCCTAGCCTTCAGGCTAGGGCACCCCTAGGCTTTAGGCTCCCCTAGGCTAAGGCTAGGGCTCCCCTAGGCTAAGGCTAGGGCTCCCCTAGCCTTCAGGCTAGGGCACCCCTAGGCTTTAGGCTCCCCTAGGCTAAGGCTAGGGCTCCCCTAGGCTAAGGCTAGGGCTCCCCTAGCCTTCAGGTTAGGGCACCCCTAGGCTTTAGGCTCCCCTAGGCTAAGGCTAGGGCTCCCCTAGACTAAGGCTAGGGCTCCCCTAGCCTTCAGGCTAGGGCACCCCTAGGCTTTAGGCTCCCCTAGGCTAAGGCTAGGGCTCCCCTAGGCTAAGGCTAGGGCTCCCCTAGCCTTCAGGCTAGTGCACCCCTAGGCTTTAGGCTCCCCAAGGCTAAGGCTAGGGCTCCCCTAGGCTAAGGCTAGGGCACCCCTAGGCTTTAGGCTCCCCTAGGCTAAGGCTAGGGCTCCCCTAAGCTAAGGCTAGGGCTCCCCTAGCCTTCAGGCTAGGGCACCCCTAGGCTTTAGGCTCCCCTTGGCTAAGGCTAGGGCTCCCCTAGGCTAAGGCTAGGGCTCCCCTATTCTTCAGGCTAGGGCACCCCTAGGCTTTAGGCTCCCCTTGGCTAAGGCTAGGGCTCCCCTAGGCTAAGGCTAGGGCTCCCCTAGCCTTCAGGCTAGGGCAACCCTATGCTTTAGGCTCCCCTTGGCTAAGGCTAGGGCTCCCCTAGGCTAAGGCTAGGGCTCCCCTAGCCTTCAGGCTAGGGCACCCCTAGGCTTTAGGCTCCCCTAGGCTAAGGCTAGGGCTCCCCTAGGCTAAGGCTAGGGCTCCCCTAGCCTTCAGGCTAGGGCACCCCTAGGCTTTAGGCTCCCCTAGGCTAAGGCTAGGGCTCCCCTAGGCTAAGGCTAGGGCTCCCCTAGCCTTCAGGCTAGGGCACCCCTAGGCTTTAGGCTCCCCTAGGCTAAGGCTAGGGCTCCCCTAGGCTAAGGCTAGGGCTCACCTAGCCTTCAGGCTAGGGCACCCCTAGGCTTTAGGCTCCCCTAGGCTAAGGCTTGGGCTCCCCTAGGCTAAGGCTAGGGCTCCCCTAGCCTTCAGGCTAGGGCACCCCTAGGCTTTAGGCTCCCCTAGGCTAAGGCTAGGGCTCCCCTAGGCTAAGGCTAGGGCTCCCCTAGCCTTCAGGCTAGGGCACCCCTAGGCTTTAGGCTCCCCTAGGCTACGGCTAGGGCTCCCCTAGGCTAAGGCTAGGGCTCCCCTAGCCTTCAGGCTAGGGCACCCCTAGGCTTTAGGCTCCCCTAGGCTAAGGCTAGGGCTCCCCTAGGCTAAGGCTAGGGCTCCCCTAGCCTTCAGGCTAGGGCACCCCTAGGCTTTAGGCTCCCCTAGGCTAAGGCTAGGGCTCCCCTAGGCTAAGGCTAGGGCTCCCCTAGCCTTCAGGCTAGGGCACCCCTAGGCTTTAGGCTCCCCTAGGCTAAGGATAGGGCTCCCCTAGGCTAAGGCTAGGGCTCCCCTAGCCTTCAGGCTAGGGCACCCCTAGGCTTTAGGCTAGGGCTCCCCTAGGCTAAGGCTAGGGCTCCCCTAGCCTTCAGGCTAGGGCACCCCTAGGCTTTAGGCTCCCTTAGGCTAAGGCTAGGGCTCCCCTAGCCTTCAGGCTAGGGCACCCCTAGGCTTTAGGCTCCCCTAGGCTAAGGCTAGGGCTCCCCTAGCCTTCAGTCTAGGGCACCCCAAGGCTTTAGGCTCCCCTAGGCTAAGGCTAGGGCTCCCCTAGCCTTCAGGCTAGGGCTCCCCTAGGCTAAGGCTAGGGCTCCCCTAGCCTTCAGGCTAGGGCTCCCCTAGGCTAAGGCTAGGGCTCCCCTAGCCTTCAGGCTAGGGCTCCCCTAGGCTAAGGCTAGGGCTCCCCTAGCCTTCAGGCTAGGGCTCCCCTAGGCTAAGGCTAGGGCTCCCCTAGCCTTCAGGCTAGGGCTCCCCTAGGCTAAGGCTAGGGCTCCCCTAGCCTTCAGGCTAGGGCTCCCCTAGGCTAAGGCTAGGGCTCCCCTAGCCTTCAGGCTAGGGCTCCCCTAGGCTAAGGCTAGGGCTCCCCTAGCCTTCAGGCTAGGGCTCCCCTAGGCTAAGGCTAGGGCTCCCCTAGCCTTCAGGCTAGGGCACCCCTAGGCTTTAGGCTCCCCTAGGTTAAGGCTAGGGCTCCCCTAGCCTTCAGACTAGGGCACCCCTAGGCTTTAGGCTCCCCTAGGCTAAGTCTAGGGCTCCCCTAGCCTTCAGGCTAGGTCACCCCTAGGCTTTAGGCTCCCCTAGGCTAAGGCTAGGGCTCCCCTAGCCTTCAGGCTAGGGCACCCCTAGGCTTTAGGCTCCCCTAGGCTAAGGCTAGGGCTCCCCTAGCCTTCAGGCTAGGGCACCCCTAGGCTTTAGGCTCCCCTAGGCTAAGGCTAGGGCTCCGCTAGCCTTCAGGTTAGGGCACCCCTAGGCTTTAGGCTCCCCTAGGCTAAGGCTAGGGCTCCCCTAGCCTTCAGGCTAGGGCACCCCTAGGCTTTAGGCTCCCCTAGGTTAAGGCTAGGGCTCCCCTAGCCTTCAGACTAGGGCACCCCTAGGCTTTAGGCTCCCCTAGGCTAAGTCTAGGGCTCCCCTAGCCTTCAGGCTAGGGCACCCCTAGGCTTTAGGCTCCCCTAGGCTAAGGCTAAGGCTCCCCTAGCCTTCAGGCTAGGGCACCCCTAGGCTTTAGGCTCCCCTAGGCTAAGGCTAGGGCTCCCCTAGCCTTCAGGCTAGGGCACCCCTAGGCTTTAGGCTCCCCTAGGCTAAGGCTAGGGCTCCGCTAGCCTTCAGGTTAGGGCACCCCTAGGCTTTAGGCTCCCCTAGGCTAAGGCTAGGGCTCCCCTAGCCTTCAGGCTAGGGCACCCCTAGGCTTTAGGCTCCCCTAGGCTAAGGCTAGGGCTCCCCTAGCCTTCAGGCTAGGGCACCCCTAGGCTTTAGGCTCCCCTAGGCTAAGGCTAGGGCTCCCCTAGCCTTCAGGCTAGGGCACCCCTAGGCTTTAGGCTCCCCTAGGCTAAGGCTAGGGCTCCCCTAGCCTTCAGGCTAGGGCACCCCTAGGCTTTAGGCTCCCCTAGGCTAAGGCTAGGGCTCCCCTAGCCTTCAGGCTAGGGCACCCCTAGGCTTTAGGCTCCCCTAGGCTAAGGCTAGGGCTCCCCTAGCCTTCAGGCTAGGGCACCCCTAGGCTTTAGGCTCCCCTAGGCTAAGGCTAGGGCTCCCCTAGCCTTCAGGCTAGGGCACCCCTAGGCTTTAGGATCCCCAAGGCTAAGGCTAGGGCTCCCCTAGCCTTCAGGCTAGGGCACCCCTAGGCTTTAGGCTCCCCTAGGCTAAGGCTAGGGCTCCCCTAGGCTAAGGCTAGGGCTCCCCTAGCCTTCAGGCTAGGGCACCCCTAGGCTTTAGGCTCCCCTAGGCTAAGGCTAGGGCTCCCCTAGGCTAAGGCTAGGGCTCCCCTAGCCTTCAGGCTAGGGCACCCCTAGGCTTTAGGCTCCCCTAGGCTAAGGCTAGGGCTACCCTAGGCTAAGGCTAGGGCTCCCCTAGCCTTCAGGCTAGGGCTCCCCTAGGCTAAGGCTAGGGCTCCCCTAGGCTAAGGCTAGGGCTCCCCTAGCCTTCAGGCTAGGGCACCCCTAGGATTTAGGCTCCCCTAGGCTAAGGCTAGGGTTCCCCTAGGCTAAGGCTAGGGCTCCCCTAGCCTTCCGGCTAGGGCACCCCTAGGCTTTAGGCTCCCCTAGGCTAAGGCTAGGGCTCCCCTAGGCTAAGGCTAGGGCTCCCCTAGGCTAAGGCTAGGGCTCCCCTAGCCTTCAGGGTAGGGCACCCCTAGGCTTTAGGCTCCCCTAGGCTAAGGCTAGCGCTCCCCTAGGCTAAGGCTAGGGCTCCCCTAGCCTTCAGGCTAGGGCACCCCTAGGCTTTAGGCTCCCCTAGGCTAAGGCTAGGGCTCCCCTAGGCTAAGGCTAGGGCTCCCCTAGCCTTCAGGCTAGGGCACCCCTTGGCTTTAGGCTCCCCTAGGCTAAGGCTAGGGCTCCCCTAGGCTAAGGCTAGGGCTCCCCTAGCCTTCAGGCTAGGGCACCCCTAGGCTTTAGGCTCCCCTAGGCTAAGGCCAGGGCTCCCCTAGGCTAAGGCTAGGGCTCCCCTAGCCTTCAGGCTAGGGCACCCCTAGGCTTTAGGCTCCCCTAGGCTAAGGCTAGGGCTCCCCTAGCCTTCAGGCTAGGGCACCCCTAGGCTTTAGGCTCCCCTAGGCTAAGGCTAGGGCTCCCCTAGGCTAAGGCTAGGGCTCCCCTAGCCTTCAGGCTAGGGCACCCCTAGGCTTTAGGCTCCCCTAGGCTAAGGCTAGGGCTCGCCTAGGCTAAGGCTAGGGCTCCCCTAGCCTTCAGGCTAGGGCACCCCTAGGCTTTAGGCTCCCCTAGGCTAAGGCTAGGGCTCGCCTAGGCTAAGGCTAGGGCTCCCCTAGCCTTCAGGCTAGGGCACCCCTAGGCTTTAGGCTCCCCTAGGCTAAGGCTAGGGCTCCCCTAGGCTAAGGCTAGGGCTCCCCTAGCCTTCAGGCTAGGGCACCCCTAGGCTTTAGGCTCCCCTAGGCTAAGGCTAGGGCTCCCCTAGGCTAAGGCTAGGGCTCCCCTAGCCTTCAGGCTAGGGCACTCCTAGGCTTTAGGCTCCCCTAGGCTAAGGCTAGGGCTCCCCTAGGCTAAGGCTAGGGCTCCCCTAGCCTTCAGGCTAGGGCACCCCTAGGCTTTAGGCTCCCCTAGGCTAAGGCTAGGGCTCCCCTAGGCTAAGGCTAGGGCTCCCCTAGCCTTCACGCTAGGGCACCCCTAGGCTTTAGGCTCCCCTAGGCTAAGGCTAGGGCTCCCCTAGGCTAAGGCTAGGGCTCCCCTAGCCTTCAGGCTAGGGCACCCCTAGGCTTTAGGCTCCCCTAGGCTAAGGCTAGGGCTCCCCTAGGCTAAGGCTAGGGCTCCCCTAGCCTTCAGGCTAGGGCACCCCTAGGCTTTAGGCTCCCCTAGGCTAAGGCTAGGGCTCCCCTAGGCTAAGGCTAGGGCTCCCCTAGGCTTCAGGCTAGGGCACCCCTAGGCTTTCCGGCTCCCCTAGGCTAAGGCTAGGGCTCCCCTAGGCTAAGGCTAGGGCTCCCCTAGCCTTCAGGCTAGGGCACCCCTAGGCTTTCCGGCTCCCCTAGGCTAAGGCTAGGGCTCCCCTAGGTAAGGCTAGGGCTCCATTAGCCTTCAGGCTAGGGCACCCCTAGGCTTTCCGGCTCCCCTAGGCTAAGGCTAGGGCTCCCCTAGGCTAAGGCTAGGGCTCCCCTAGCCTTCAGGCTAGGGCACCCCTAGGCTTTCCGGCTCCCCTAGGCTAAGGCTAGGGCTCCCCTAGGCTAAGGCTAGGGCTCCCCTAGCCTTCAGGCTAGGGCACCCCTAGGCTTTCCGGCTCCCCTAGGCTAAGGCTAGGGCTCCCCTAGCCTTCAGGCTAGGGCACCCCTAGGCTTTCCGGCTCCCCTAGGCTAAGGCTAGGGCTCCCCTAGGCTAAGGCTAGGGCTCCCCTAGCCTTCAGGCTAGGGCACCCCTAGGCTTTCCGGCTCCCCTAGGCTAAGGCTAGGGCTCCCCTAGGCTAAGGCTAGGGCTCCCCTAGCCTTCAGGCTAGGGCACCCCTAGGCTTTCCGGCTCCCCTAGGCTAAGGCTAGGGCTCCCCTAGGCTAAGGCTAGGGCTCCCCTAGCCTTCAGGCTAGGGCACCCCTAGGCTTTCCGGCTCCCCTAGGCTAAGGCTAGGGCTCCCCTAGCCTTCAGGCTAGGGCACCCCTAGGCTTTCCGGCTCCCCTAGGCTAAGGCTAGGGCTCCCCTAGGCTTTCCGGCTCCCCTAGGCTAAGGCTAGGGCTCCCCTAGGCTAAGGCTAGGGCTCCCCTAGCCTTCAGGCTAGGGCACCCCTAGGCTTTCCGGCTCCCCTAGGCTAAGGCTAGGGCTCCCCTAGGCTAAGGCTAGGGCTCCCCTAGCCTTCAGGCTAGGGCACCCCTAGGCTTTCCGGCTCCCCTAGGCTAAGGCTAGGGCTCCCCTAGGCTAAGGCTAGGGCTCCCCTAGCCTTCAGGCTAGGGCACCCCTAGGCTTTCCGGCTCCCCTAGGCTAAGGCTAGGGCTCCCCTAGGCTAAGGCTAGGGCTCCCCTAGCCTTCAGGCTAGGGCACCCCTAGGCTTTCCGGCTCCCCTAGGCTAAGGCTAGGGCTCCCCTAGGCTAAGGCTAGGGCTCCCCTAGCCTTCAGGCTAGGGCACCCCTAGGCTTTCCGGCTCCCCTAGGCTAAGGCTAGGGCTCCCCTAGCCTTCAGGCTAGGGCACCCCTAGGCTTTCCGGCTCCCCTAGGCTAAGGCTAGGGCTCCCCTAGCCTTCAGGCTAGGGCACCCCTAGGCTTTAGGCTCCCCTAGGCTAAGGCTAGGGCTCCCCTAGGCTAATGCTAGGGCTCCCCTAGCCTTCAGGCTAGGGCACCCCTAGGCTTTAGGCTCCCCTAGGCTAAGGCTAGGGCTCCCGTAGGCTAAGGCTAGGGCTCCCCTAGCCTTCAGGCTAGGGCACCCCTAGGCTTTAGGCTCCCCTAGGCTAAGGCTAGGGCTCCCAAGTCTAAGGCTAGGGCTCCCCTAGCCTTCAGGCTAGGGCACCCCTAGGCTTTAGGCTCCCCTAGGCTAAGGCTAGGGCTCCCCTAGGCTAAGGCTAGGGCTCCCGTAGCCTTCAGGGTAGGGCACCCCTAGGCTTTAGGCTCCCCTAGGCTAAGGCTAGGGCTCCCCTAGGCTAAGGCTAGGGCTCCCCTAGCCTTCAGGCTAGGGCACCCCTAGGCTTTAGGCTCCCCTAGGCTAAGGCTAGGGCTCCCCTAGGCTAAGGCTAGGGCTCCCCTAGCCTTTCAGGCTAGGGCACCCCTAGGCTTTAGGCTCCCCTAGGCTAAGGCTAGGGCTCCCCTAGGCTAAGGCTAGGGCTCCCCTAGACTTCAGGTTAGGGCACCCCTAGGCTTTAGGCTCCCCTAGGCTAAGGCTAGGGATCCCCTAGACTAAGGCTAGGGCTCCCCTAGCCTTCAGGCTAGGGCACCCCTAGGCTTTAGGCTCCCCTAGGCTAAGGCTAGGGCTCCCCTAGGCTAAGGCTAGGGCTCCCCTAGCCTTCAGGCTAGTGCACCCCTAGGCTTTAGGCTCCCCAAGGCTAAGGCTAGGGCTCCCCTAGGCTAAGGCTAGGGCTCCCCTAGCCTTCAGGCTAGGGCACCCCTAGGCTTTAGGCTCCCCTAGGCTAAGGCTAGGGCTCCCCTAAGCTAAGGCTAGGGCTCCCCTAGCCTTCAGGCTAGGGCACCCCTAGGCTTTAGGCTCCCCTTGGCTAAGGCTAGGGCTCCCCTAGGCTAAGGCTAGGGCTCCCCTATCCTTCAGGCTAGGGCACCCCTAGGCTTTAGGCTCCCCTTGGCTAAGGCTAGGGCTCCCCTAGGCTAAGGCTAGGGCTCCCCTAGCCTTCAGGCTAGGGCAACCCTATGCTTTAGGCTCCCCTTGGCTAAGGCTAGGGCTCCCCTAGGCTAAGGCTAGGGCTCCCCTAGCCTTCAGGCTAGGGCACCCCTAGGCTTTAGGCTCCCCTAGGCTAAGGCTAGGGCTCCCCTATGCTAAGGCTAGGGCTCCCCTAGCCTTCAGGCTAGGGCACCCCTAGGCTTTAGGCTCCCCTAGGCTAAGGCTAGGGCTCCCCTAGGCTAAGGCTAGGGCTCCCCTAGCCTTCAGGCTAGGGCACCCCTAGGCTTTAGGCTCCCCTAGGCTAAGGCTAGGGCTCCCCTAGGCTAAGGCTAGGGCTCACCTAGCCTTCAGGCTAGGGCACCCCTAGGCTTTAGGCTCCCCTAGGCTAAGGCTAGGGCTCCCCTAGGCTAAGGCTAGGGCTCCCCTAGCCTTCAGGCTAGGGCACCCCTAGGCTTTAGGCTCCCCTAGGCTAAGGCTAGGGCTCCCCTAGGCTAAGGCTAGGGCTCCCCTAGCCTTCAGGCTAGGGCACCCCTAGGCTTTAGGCTCCCCTAGGCTACGGCTAGGGCTCCCCTAGGCTAAGGCTAGGGCTCCCCTAGCCTTCAGGCTAGGGCACCCCTAGGCTTTAGGCTCCCCTAGGCTAAGGCTAGGGCTCCCCTAGGCTAAGGCTAGGGCTCCCCTAGCCTTCAGGCTAGGGCACCCCTAGGCTTTAGGCTCCCCTAGGCTAAGGCTAGGGCTCCCCTAGGCTAAGGCTAGGGCTCCCCTAGCATTCAGGCTAGGGCACCCCTAGGCTTTAGGCTCCCCTAGGCTAAGGATAGGGCTCCCCTAGGCTAAGGCTAGGGCTCCCCTAGCCTTCAGGCTAGGGCACCCCTAGGCTTTAGGCTCCCCTAGGCTAAGGCTAGGGCTCCCCTAGGCTAAGGCTAGGGCTCCCCTAGCCTTCAGGCTAGGGCACCCCTAGGCTTTAGGCTCCCCTAGGCTAAGGCTAGGGCTCCCCTAGGCTAAGGCTAGGGCTCCCCTAGCCTTCAGGCTAGGGCACCCCTAGGCTTTAGGCTCCCCTAGGCTAAGGCTAGGGTTCCCCTAGGCTAAGGCTAGGGCTCCCCTAGCCTTCAGGCTAGGGCACCCCTAGGCTTTAGGCTCCCCTAGGCTAAGGCTAGGGCTCCCCTAGGCTAAGGCTAGGGCTCTCCTAGCCTTCAGGCTAGGGCACCCCTAGGCTTTAGGCTCCCCTAGGCTAAGGCTAGGGCTCCCCTAGGCTAAGGCTAGGGCTCCCCTAGCCTTCAGGCTAGGGCACCCCTAGGCTTTAGGCTCCCCTAGGCTAAGGCTAGGGCTCCCCTAGGCTAAGGCTAGGGCTCCCCTAGCCTTCAGGCTAGGGCACCCCTAGGCTTTAGGCTCCCCTAGGCTAAGGCTAGGGCTCCCCTAGCCTTCAGGCTAGGGCACCCCTAGGCTTTAGGCTCCCCTAGGCTAAGGCTAGGGCTCCCCTAGGTTAAGGCTAGGGCTCACCTAGCCTTCAGGCTAGGGCACCCCTAGGCTTTAGGCTCCCCTAGGCTAAGGCTAGGGCTCCCCTAGACTAAGGCTAGGGCTCCCCTAGCCTTCAGGCTAGGGCACCCCTAGGCTTTAGGCTCCCCTAGGCTAAGGCTAGGGCTCCCCTAGGCTAAGGCTAGGGCTCCCCTAGCCTTCAGGCTAGGGCACCCCTAGGCTTTAGGCTCCCCTAGGCTAAGGCTAGGGCTCCCCTTGGCTAAGGCTAGGGCTCCCCTAGCCTTCAGGCTAGGGCACCACTAGGCTTTAGGCTCCCCTAGGCTAAGGCTAGGGCTCCCCTAGCCTTCAAGCTAGGGCACCCCTAGGCTTTAGGCTCCCCTAGGCTAAGGCTAGGGCTCCCCTAGCCTTCAGGCTAGGGCACCCCTAGGCTTTAGGATCCCCAAGGCTAAGGCTAGGGCTCCCCTAGCCTTCAGGCTAGGGCACCCCTAGGCTTTAGGCTCCCCTAGGCTAAGGCTAGGGCTCCCCTAGGCTAAGGCTAGGGCTCCCCTAGCCTTCAGGCTAGGGCACCCCTAGGCTTTAGGCTCCCCTAGGCTAAGGCTAGGGCTCCCCTAGGCTAAGGCTAGGGCTCCCCTAGCCTTCAGGCTAGGGCACCCCTAGGCTTTAGGCTCCCCTAGGCTAAGGCTAGGGCTACCCTAGGCTAAGGCTAGGGCTCCCCTAGCCTTCAGGCTAGGGCTCCCCTAGGCTAAGGCTAGGGCTCCCCTAGGCTAAGGCTAGGGCTCCCCTAGCCTTCAGGCTAGGGCACCCCTAGGATTTAGGCTCCCCTAGGCTAAGGCTAGGGTTCCCCTAGGCTAAGGCTAGGGCTCCCCTAGCCTTCCGGCTAGGGCACCCCTAGGCTTTAGGCTCCCCTAGGCTAAGGCTAGGGCTCCCCTAGGCTAAGGCTAGGGCTCCCCTAGGCTAAGGCTAGGGCTCCCCTAGCCTTCAGGGTAGGGCACCCCTAGGCTTTAGGCTCCCCTAGGCTAAGGCTAGCGCTCCCCTAGGCTAAGGCTAGGGCTCCCCTAGCCTTCAGGCTAGGGCACCCCTAGGCTTTAGGCTCCCCTAGGCTAAGGCTAGGGCTCCCCTAGGCTAAGGCTAGGGCTCCCCTAGCCTTCAGGCTAGGGCACCCCTTGGCTTTAGGCTCCCCTAGGCTAAGGCTAGGGCTCCCCTAGGCTAAGGCTAGGGCTCCCCTAGCCTTCAGGCTAGGGCACCCCTAGGCTTTAGGCTCCCCTAGGCTAAGGCCAGGGCTCCCCTAGGCTAAGGCTAGGGCTCCCCTAGCCTTCAGGCTAGGGCACCCCTAGGCTTTAGGCTCCCCTAGGCTAAGGCTAGGGCTCCCCTAGCCTTCAGGCTAGGGCACCCCTAGGCTTTAGGCTCCCCTAGGCTAAGGCTAGGGCTCCCCTAGGCTAAGGCTAGGGCTCCCCTAGCCTTCAGGCTAGGGCACCCCTAGGCTTTAGGCTCCCCTAGGCTAAGGCTAGGGCTCGCCTAGGCTAAGGCTAGGGCTCCCCTAGCCTTCAGGCTAGGGCACCCCTAGGCTTTAGGCTCCCCTAGGCTAAGGCTAGGGCTCGCCTAGGCTAAGGCTAGGGCTCCCCTAGCCTTCAGGCTAGGGCACCCCTAGGCTTTAGGCTCCCCTAGGCTAAGGCTAGGGCTCCCCTAGGCTAAGGCTAGGGCTCCCCTAGCCTTCAGGCTAGGGCACCCCTAGGCTTTAGGCTCCCCTAGGCTAAGGCTAGGGCTCCCCTAGGCTAAGGCTAGGGCTCCCCTAGCCTTCAGGCTAGGGCACTCCTAGGCTTTAGGCTCCCCTAGGCTAAGGCTAGGGCTCCCCTAGGCTAAGGCTAGGGCTCCCCTAGCCTTCAGGCTAGGGCACCCCTAGGCTTTAGGCTCCCCTAGGCTAAGGCTAGGGCTCCCCTAGGCTAAGGCTAGGGCTCCCCTAGCCTTCACGCTAGGGCACCCCTAGGCTTTAGGCTCCCCTAGGCTAAGGCTAGGGCTCCCCTAGGCTAAGGCTAGGGCTCCCCTAGCCTTCAGGCTAGGGCACCCCTAGGCTTTAGGCTCCCCTAGGCTAAGGCTAGGGCTCCCCTAGGCTAAGGCTAGGGCTCCCCTAGCCTTCAGGCTAGGGCACCCCTAGGCTTTAGGCTCCCCTAGGCTAAGGCTAGGGCTCCCCTAGGCTAAGGCTAGGGCTCCCCTAGGCTTCAGGCTAGGGCACCCCTAGGCTTTCCGGCTCCCCTAGGCTAAGGCTAGGGCTCCCCTAGGCTAAGGCTAGGGCTCCCCTAGCCTTCAGGCTAGGGCACCCCTAGGCTTTCCGGCTCCCCTAGGCTAAGGCTAGGGCTCCCCTAGGTAAGGCTAGGGCTCCATTAGCCTTCAGGCTAGGGCACCCCTAGGCTTTCCGGCTCCCCTAGGCTAAGGCTAGGGCTCCCCTAGGCTAAGGCTAGGGCTCCCCTAGCCTTCAGGCTAGGGCACCCCTAGGCTTTCCGGCTCCCCTAGGCTAAGGCTAGGGCTCCCCTAGGCTAAGGCTAGGGCTCCCCTAGCCTTCAGGCTAGGGCACCCCTAGGCTTTCCGGCTCCCCTAGGCTAAGGCTAGGGCTCCCCTAGCCTTCAGGCTAGGGCACCCCTAGGCTTTCCGGCTCCCCTAGGCTAAGGCTAGGGCTCCCCTAGGCTAAGGCTAGGGCTCCCCTAGCCTTCAGGCTAGGGCACCCCTAGGCTTTCCGGCTCCCCTAGGCTAAGGCTAGGGCTCCCCTAGGCTAAGGCTAGGGCTCCCCTAGCCTTCAGGCTAGGGCACCCCTAGGCTTTCCGGCTCCCCTAGGCTAAGGCTAGGGCTCCCCTAGGCTAAGGCTAGGGCTCCCCTAGCCTTCAGGCTAGGGCACCCCTAGGCTTTCCGGCTCCCCTAGGCTAAGGCTAGGGCTCCCCTAGCCTTCAGGCTAGGGCACCCCTAGGCTTTCCGGCTCCCCTAGGCTAAGGCTAGGGCTCCCCTAGGCTTTCCGGCTCCCCTAGGCTAAGGCTAGGGCTCCCCTAGGCTAAGGCTAGGGCTCCCCTAGCCTTCAGGCTAGGGCACCCCTAGGCTTTCCGGCTCCCCTAGGCTAAGGCTAGGGCTCCCCTAGGCTAAGGCTAGGGCTCCCCTAGCCTTCAGGCTAGGGCACCCCTAGGCTTTCCGGCTCCCCTAGGCTAAGGCTAGGGCTCCCCTAGGCTAAGGCTAGGGCTCCCCTAGCCTTCAGGCTAGGGCACCCCTAGGCTTTCCGGCTCCCCTAGGCTAAGGCTAGGGCTCCCCTAGGCTAAGGCTAGGGCTCCCCTAGCCTTCAGGCTAGGGCACCCCTAGGCTTTCCGGCTCCCCTAGGCTAAGGCTAGGGCTCCCCTAGGCTAAGGCTAGGGCTCCCCTAGCCTTCAGGCTAGGGCACCCCTAGGCTTTCCGGCTCCCCTAGGCTAAGGCTAGGGCTCCCCTAGCCTTCAGGCTAGGGCACCCCTAGGCTTTCCGGCTCCCCTAGGCTAAGGCTAGGGCTCCCCTAGCCTTCAGGCTAGGGCACCCCTAGGCTTTAGGCTCCCCTAGGCTAAGGCTAGGGCTCCCCTAGGCTAATGCTAGGGCTCCCCTAGCCTTCAGGCTAGGGCACCCCTAGGCTTTAGGCTCCCCTAGGCTAAGGCTAGGGCTCCCGTAGGCTAAGGCTAGGGCTCCCCTAGCCTTCAGGCTAGGGCACCCCTAGGCTTTAGGCTCCCCTAGGCTAAGGCTAGGGCTCCCAAGTCTAAGGCTAGGGCTCCCCTAGCCTTCAGGCTAGGGCACCCCTAGGCTTTAGGCTCCCCTAGGCTAAGGCTAGGGCTCCCCTAGGCTAAGGCTAGGGCTCCCGTAGCCTTCAGGGTAGGGCACCCCTAGGCTTTAGGCTCCCCTAGGCTAAGGCTAGGGCTCCCCTAGGCTAAGGCTAGGGCTCCCCTAGCCTTCAGGCTAGGGCACCCCTAGGCTTTAGGCTCCCCTAGGCTAAGGCTAGGGCTCCCCTAGGCTAAGGCTAGGGCTCCCCTAGCCTTTCAGGCTAGGGCACCCCTAGGCTTTAGGCTCCCCTAGGCTAAGGCTAGGGCTCCCCTAGGCTAAGGCTAGGGCTCCCCTAGACTTCAGGTTAGGGCACCCCTAGGCTTTAGGCTCCCCTAGGCTAAGGCTAGGGATCCCCTAGACTAAGGCTAGGGCTCCCCTAGCCTTCAGGCTAGGGCACCCCTAGGCTTTAGGCTCCCCTAGGCTAAGGCTAGGGCTCCCCTAGGCTAAGGCTAGGGCTCCCCTAGCCTTCAGGCTAGTGCACCCCTAGGCTTTAGGCTCCCCAAGGCTAAGGCTAGGGCTCCCCTAGGCTAAGGCTAGGGCTCCCCTAGCCTTCAGGCTAGGGCACCCCTAGGCTTTAGGCTCCCCTAGGCTAAGGCTAGGGCTCCCCTAAGCTAAGGCTAGGGCTCCCCTAGCCTTCAGGCTAGGGCACCCCTAGGCTTTAGGCTCCCCTTGGCTAAGGCTAGGGCTCCCCTAGGCTAAGGCTAGGGCTCCCCTATCCTTCAGGCTAGGGCACCCCTAGGCTTTAGGCTCCCCTTGGCTAAGGCTAGGGCTCCCCTAGGCTAAGGCTAGGGCTCCCCTAGCCTTCAGGCTAGGGCAACCCTATGCTTTAGGCTCCCCTTGGCTAAGGCTAGGGCTCCCCTAGGCTAAGGCTAGGGCTCCCCTAGCCTTCAGGCTAGGGCACCCCTAGGCTTTAGGCTCCCCTAGGCTAAGGCTAGGGCTCCCCTATGCTAAGGCTAGGGCTCCCCTAGCCTTCAGGCTAGGGCACCCCTAGGCTTTAGGCTCCCCTAGGCTAAGGCTAGGGCTCCCCTAGGCTAAGGCTAGGGCTCCCCTAGCCTTCAGGCTAGGGCACCCCTAGGCTTTAGGCTCCCCTAGGCTAAGGCTAGGGCTCCCCTAGGCTAAGGCTAGGGCTCACCTAGCCTTCAGGCTAGGGCACCCCTAGGCTTTAGGCTCCCCTAGGCTAAGGCTAGGGCTCCCCTAGGCTAAGGCTAGGGCTCCCCTAGCCTTCAGGCTAGGGCACCCCTAGGCTTTAGGCTCCCCTAGGCTAAGGCTAGGGCTCCCCTAGGCTAAGGCTAGGGCTCCCCTAGCCTTCAGGCTAGGGCACCCCTAGGCTTTAGGCTCCCCTAGGCTACGGCTAGGGCTCCCCTAGGCTAAGGCTAGGGCTCCCCTAGCCTTCAGGCTAGGGCACCCCTAGGCTTTAGGCTCCCCTAGGCTAAGGCTAGGGCTCCCCTAGGCTAAGGCTAGGGCTCCCCTAGCCTTCAGGCTAGGGCACCCCTAGGCTTTAGGCTCCCCTAGGCTAAGGCTAGGGCTCCCCTAGGCTAAGGCTAGGGCTCCCCTAGCATTCAGGCTAGGGCACCCCTAGGCTTTAGGCTCCCCTAGGCTAAGGATAGGGCTCCCCTAGGCTAAGGCTAGGGCTCCCCTAGCCTTCAGGCTAGGGCACCCCTAGGCTTTAGGCTCCCCTAGGCTAAGGCTAGGGCTCCCCTAGGCTAAGGCTAGGGCTCCCCTAGCCTTCAGGCTAGGGCACCCCTAGGCTTTAGGCTCCCCTAGGCTAAGGCTAGGGCTCCCCTAGGCTAAGGCTAGGGCTCCCCTAGCCTTCAGGCTAGGGCACCCCTAGGCTTTAGGCTCCCCTAGGCTAAGGCTAGGGTTCCCCTAGGCTAAGGCTAGGGCTCCCCTAGCCTTCAGGCTAGGGCACCCCTAGGCTTTAGGCTCCCCTAGGCTAAGGCTAGGGCTCCCCTAGGCTAAGGCTAGGGCTCTCCTAGCCTTCAGGCTAGGGCACCCCTAGGCTTTAGGCTCCCCTAGGCTAAGGCTAGGGCTCCCCTAGGCTAAGGCTAGGGCTCCCCTAGCCTTCAGGCTAGGGCACCCCTAGGCTTTAGGCTCCCCTAGGCTAAGGCTAGGGCTCCCCTAGGCTAAGGCTAGGGCTCCCCTAGCCTTCAGGCTAGGGCACCCCTAGGCTTTAGGCTCCCCTAGGCTAAGGCTAGGGCTCCCCTAGCCTTCAGGCTAGGGCACCCCTAGGCTTTAGGCTCCCCTAGGCTAAGGCTAGGGCTCCCCTAGGTTAAGGCTAGGGCTCACCTAGCCTTCAGGCTAGGGCACCCCTAGGCTTTAGGCTCCCCTAGGCTAAGGCTAGGGCTCCCCTAGACTAAGGCTAGGGCTCCCCTAGCCTTCAGGCTAGGGCACCCCTAGGCTTTAGGCTCCCCTAGGCTAAGGCTAGGGCTCCCCTAGGCTAAGGCTAGGGCTCCCCTAGCCTTCAGGCTAGGGCACCCCTAGGCTTTAGGCTCCCCTAGGCTAAGGCTAGGGCTCCCCTTGGCTAAGGCTAGGGCTCCCCTAGCCTTCAGGCTAGGGCACCACTAGGCTTTAGGCTCCCCTAGGCTAAGGCTAGGGCTCCCCTAGGCTAAGGCTAGGGCTCCCCTAGCCTTCAGGCTAGGGCACCCCTAGGCTTTAGGCTCCCCTAGGCTACGGCTAGGGCTGCCCTAGGCTAAGGCTAGGGCTCCCCTAGCCTTCAGGCTAGGGCACCCCTAGGCTTTAGGCTCCCCTAGGCTAAGGCTAGGGCTCCCCTAGGCTAAGGCTAGGGCTCCCCTAGCCTTCAGGCTAGGGCACCCCTAGGCTTTAGGCTCCCCTAGGCTAAGGCTAGGGCTCCCCTAGGCTAAGGCTAGGGCTCCCCTAGCCTTCAGGCTAGGGCACCCCTAGGCTTTAGGCTCCCCTAGGCTAAGGCTAGGGCTCCCGTAGGCTAAGGCTAGGGCTCCCCTAGCCTTCAGGCTAGGGCACCCCTAGGCTTTAGGCTACCCTAAGCTAAGGCTAGGGCTCCCCTAGTCTAAGGCTAGGGCTCCCCTAGCCTTCAGGCTAGGGCACCCCTAGGCTTTAGGCTCCCCTAGGCTAAGGCTAGGGCTCCCCTAGGCTAAGGCTAGGGCTCCCCTAGCCTTCAGGGTAGGGCACCCCTAGGCTTTAGGCTCCCCTAGGCTAAGGCTAGGGCTCCCCTAGGCTAAGGCTAGGGCTCCCCTAGCCTTCAGGCTAGGGCACCCCTAGGCTTTAGGCTCCCCTAGGCTAAGGCTAGGGCTCCCCTAGGCTAAGGCTAGGGCTCCCCTAGCCTTCAGGCTAGGGCACCCCTAGGCTTTAGGCTCCCCTAGGCTAAGGCTAGGGCTCCCCTAGCCTTCAGGCTAGGGCACCCCTAGGCTTTAGGCCCCCCTAGGCTAAGGCTAGGGCTCCCCTAGACTAAGGCTCGGGCTCCCCTAGCCTTCAGGGTAGGGCACCCCTAGGCTTTAGGCTCCCCTAGGCTAAGGCTAGGGCTCCCCTAGGCTAAGGCTAGGGCTCCCCTAGCCTTCAGGCTAGGGCACCCCTAGGCTTTAGGCTCCCCAAGGCTAAGGCTAGGGCTCCCCTAGGCTAAGGCTAGGGCTCCCCTAGCCTTCAGGCTAGGGCACACCTAGGCTTTAGGCTCCCCTAGGCTAAGGCTAGGGCTCCCCTAAGCTAAGGCTAGGGCTCCCCTAGCCTTCAGGCTAGGGCACCCCTAGGCTTTAGGCTCCCCTTGGCTAAGGCTAGGGCTCCCCTAGGCTAAGGCTAGGGCTCCCCTAGCCTTCAGGCTAGGGCACCCCTAGGCTTTAGGCTCCCCTTGGCTAAGGCTAGGGCTCCCCTAGGCTAAGGCTAGGGCTCCCCTAGCCTTCAGGCTAGGGCAACCCTATGCTTTAGGCTCCCCTTGGCTAAGGCTAGGGCTCCCCTAGGCTAAGGCTAGGGCTCCCCTAGCCTTCAGGCTAGGGCACCCCTAGGCTTTAGGCTCCCCTAGGCTAAGGCTAGGGCTCCCCTAGGCTAAGGCTAGGGCTCCCCTAGCCTTCAGGCTAGGGCACCCCTAGGCTTTAGGCTCCCCTAGGCTAAGGCTAGGGCTCCCCTAGGCTAAGGCTAGGGCTCCCCTAGCCTTCAGGCTAGGGCACCCCTAGGCTTTAGGCTCCCCTAGGCTAAGGCTAGGGCTCCCCTAGGCTAAGGCTAGGGCTCCCCTAGCCTTCAGGCTAGGGCACCCCTAGGCTTTAGGCTCCCCTAGGCTAAGGCTAGGGCTCCCCTAGGCTAAGGCTAGGGCTCCCCTAGCCTTCAGGCTAGGGCACCCCTAGGCTTTAGGCTCCCCTAGGCTACGGCTAGGGCTCCCCTAGGCTAAGGCTAGGGCTCCCCTAGCCTTCAGGCTAGGGCACCCCTAGGCTTTAGGCTCCCCTAGGCTAAGGCTAGGGCTCCCCTAGGCTAAGGCTAGGGCTCCCCTAGCCTTCAGGCTAGGGCACCCCTAGGCTTTAGGCTCCCCTAGGCTAAGGCTAGGGCTCCCCTAGGCTAAGGCTAGGGCTCCCCTAGCCTTCAGGCTAGGGCACCCCTAGGCTTTAGGCTCCCCTAGGCTAAGGCTAGGGCTCCCCTAGGCTAAGGCTAGGGCTCCCCTAGCCTTCAGGGTAGGGCACCCCTAGGCTTTAGGCTCCCCTAGGCTAAGGCTAGGGCTCCCCTAGGCTAAGGCTAGGGCTCCCCTAGCCTTCAGGCTAGGGCACCCCTAGGCTTTAGGCTCCCCTAGGCTAAGGCTAGGGCCCCCCTAGGCTAAGGCTAGGGCTCCCCTAGCCTTCAGGCTAGGGCACCCCTAGGCTTTAGGCTCCCCTAGGCTAAGGCTAGGGCTCCCCTAGGCTAAGGCTAGGGCTCCCCTGGCCTTCAGGCTAGGGCACCCCTAGGCTTTAGGCTCCCCTAGGCTAAGGCTAGGGCTCCCCTAGGCTAAGGCTAGGGCTCCCCTAGCCTTCAGGCTAGGGCACCCCTAGGCTTTAGGCTCCCCTAGGCTAAGGCTAGGGCTCCCCTAGGCTAAGGCTAGGGCTCCCCTAGCCTTCAGGCTAGGGCACCCCTAGGCTTTAGGCTCCCCAAGGCTAAGGCTAGGGCTCCCCTAGGCTAAGGCTAGGGCTCCCCTAGCCTTCAGGCTAGGGCACACCTAGGCTTTAGGCTCCCCTAGGCTAAGGCTAGGGCTCCCCTAGGCTAAGGCTAGGGCTCCCCTAGCCTTCAGGCTAGGGCACCCCTAGGCTTTAGGCTCCCCTAGGCTAAGGCTAGGGCTCCCCTAGGCTAAGGCTAGGGCTCCCCTAGCCTTCAGGCTAGGGCTCCCCTAGCCTTCAGGCTAGGGCACCTCTAGGCTTTAGGCTCCCCTAGGCTTAGGCTAGGGCTCCCCTAGGCTAAGGCTAGGGCTCCCCTAGCCTTCAGGCTAGGGCACCCCTAGGCTTTAGGCTCCCCTAGGCTAAGGCTAGGGCTCCCCTAGGCTAAGGCTAGGGCTCCCCTAGCCTTCAGGCTAGGGCACCCCTAGGCTTTAGGCTCCCCTAGGCTAAGGCTAGGGCTCCCCTAGGCTAAGGCTAGGGCTCCCCTAGCCTTCAGGCTAGGGCACCCCTAGGCTTTAGGCTCCCCTAGGCTAAGGCTAGGGCTCCCCTAGGCTAAGGCTAGGGCTCCCCTAGCCTTCAGGCTAGACACCCCTAGGCTTTAGGCTCCCCTAGGCTAAGGATAGGGCTCCCCTAGGCTAAGGCTAGGGCTCCCCTAGCCTTCAGGCTAGGGCACCCCTAGGCTTTAGGCTCCCCTAGGCTAAGGCTAGGGCTCCCCTAGGCTAAGGCTAGGGCTCCCCTAGCCTTCAGGCTAGGGCACCCCTAGGCTTTAGGCTCCCCTAGGCTAAGGCTAGGGCTCCCCTAGCCTTCAGGCTAGGGCACCCCTAGGCTTTAGGCTCCCCTAGGCTAAGGCTAGGGCTCCCCTAGGCTAAGGCTAGGGCTCCCCTAGCCTTCAGGCTAGGGCACCCCTAGGCTTTAGGCTCCCCTAGGCTAAGGCTAGGGCTCCCCTAGCCTTCAGGCTAGGGCACCCCTAGGCTTTAGGCTAGGGCTCCCCTAGGCTAAGGCTAGGGCAACCCTAGCCTTCAGTCTAGGGCACCCCTAGGCTTTAGGCTAGGGCTCCCCTAGGCTAAGGCTAGGGCAACCCTAGCCTTCAGGCTAGGGCACCCCTAGGCTTTAGGCTAGGGCTCCCCTAGGCTAAGGCTAGGGCTCCCCTAGCCTTCAGGCTAGGGCACCCCTAGGCTTTAGGCTAGGGCTCCCCTAGGCTAAGGCTAGGGCTCCCCTAGCCTTCAGGCTAGGGCAACCCTAGGCTTTAGGCTAGGGCTCCCCTAGGCTAAGGCTAGGGCTCCCCTAGGCTTCAGGCTAGGGCACCCCTTGGCTTTAGGCTAGGGCTCCCCTAGGCTAAGGCTAGGGCTCCCCTAGCCTTCAGGCTAGGGCACCCCTAGGCTTTAGGCTAGGGCTCCCCTAGGCTAAGGCTAGGGCTCCCCTAGCCTTCAGGCTAGGGCACCCCTAGGCTTTAGGCTAGGGCTCCCCTAGGCTAAGGCTAGGGCTCCCCTAGCCTTCAGGCTAGGGCACCCCTAGGCTTTAGGCTAGGGCTCCCCTAGGCTAAGGCTAGGGCTCCCCTAGCCTTCAGGCTAGGGCACCCCTAGGCTTTAGGCTAGGGCTCCCCTTGGCTAAGGCTAGGGCTCCCCTAGCCTTCAGGCTAGGGCACCCCTAGGCTTTAGGCAAGGGCTCCCCTAGGCTAAGGCTAGGGCTCCCCTAGCCTTCAGGCTAGGGCACCCCTAGGCTTTAGGCTAGGGCTCCCCTAGGCTAAGGCTAGGGCTCCCCTAGCCTTCAGGCTAGGGCACCCCTAGGCTTTAGGCTAGGGCTCCCCTAGGCTAAGGCTAGGGCTCCCCTAGCCTTCAGGCTAGGGCACCCCTAGGCTTTAGGCTAGGGCTCCCCTAGGCTAAGGCTCGGGCTCCCCTAGCCTTCTGGCTAGGGCACCCCTAGGCTTTAGGCTAGGGCTCCCCTAGGCTAAGGCTAGGGCTCCCCTAGCCTTCAGGCTAGGGCACCCCTAGGCTTTAGGCTCCCCTAGGCTAAGGCTAGGGCTCCCCTAGCCTTGAGGCTGGGGCACCCCTAGGCTTTAGGCTCCCCTAGGCTAAGGCTAGGGCTCCCCTAGCCTTCAGGCTGGGGCACCCCTAGGCTTTAGGCTCCCCTAGGCTAAGGCTATGGCTCCCCTAGCCTTCAGGCTAGGGCACCCCTAGGCTTTAGGCTCCCCTAGGCTAAGGCTAGGGCTCCCCTAGCCTTCAGGCTAAGGCACCCCTAGGCTTTAGGCTCCCCTAGGCTAAGGCTAGGGCTCCCCTAGCCTTCAGGCTAGGGCACCCCTAGGCTTTAGGCTCCCCTAGGCTAAGTCTAGGGCTCCCCTAGCCTTCAGGCTAGGGCACCCCTAGGCTTTAGGCTCCCCTAGGCTAAGGCTAGGGCTCCCCTAGCCTTCAGGCTAGGGCACCCCTAGGCTTTATGCTCCCCTAGGCTAAGGCTAGGGCTCCCCTAGCCTTCAGGCTAGGGCAACCCTAGGCTTTAGGCTCCCCTAGGCTAAGGCTAGGGCTCCCCTAGCCTTCAGGCTGGGGCACCCCTAGGCTTTAGGCTCCCCTAGGCTAAGGCTAGGGCTCCCCTAGCCTTCAGGCTGGGGCACCCCTAGGCTTTAGGCTCCCCTAGGCTAAGGCTAGGGCTCCCCTAGCCTTCAGGCTGGGGCACCCCTAGGCTTTAGGCTCCCCTAGGCTAAGGCTAGGGCTCCCCTAGCCTTCAGGCTAGGGCACCCCTAGGCTTTAGGCTCCCCTAGGCTAAGGCTAGGGCTCCCCTAGCCTTCAGGCTAGGGCACCCCTAGGCTTTAGGCTCCCCTAGGCTAAGGCTAGGGCTCCCCTAGCCTTCAGGCTAGGGCACCCCTAGGCTTTAGGCTCCCCTAGGCTAAGGCTAGGGCTCCCCTAGCCTTCAGGCTAGGGCACCCCTAGGCTTTAGGCTCCACTAGGCTAAGGCTAGGGCTCCCCTAGCCTTCAGGCTAGGGCACCCCTAGGCTTTAGGCTCCCCTAGTCTAAGGCTAGGGCTCCCCTAGCCTTCAGGCTAGGGCACCCCTAGGCTTTAGGCTCCCCTAGGCTAAGGCTAGGGCTCCCCTAGCCTTCAGGCTAGGGCACCCCTAGGCTTTAGGCTCCCCTAGGCTAAGGCTAGGGCTCCCCTAGGCTAAGGCTAGGGCTCCCCTAGCCTTCAGGCTAGGGCACCCCTAGGCTTTAGGCTCCCCTAGGCTAAGGCTAGGGCTCCCCTAGGCTAAGGCTAGGGCTCCCCTAGCCTTCAGGCTAGGGCACCCCTAGGCTTTAGGCTCCCCTAGGCTAAGGCTAGGGCTCCCCTAGGCTAAGGCTAGGGCTCCCCTAGCCTTCAGGCTAGGGCACCCCTAGGCTTTAGGCTCCCCTAGGCTAAGGCTAGGGCTCCCCTAGGCTAAGGCTAGGGCTCCCCTAGCCTTCAGGCTAGGGCACCCCTAGGCTTTAGGCTCCCCTAGGCTAAGGCTAGGGCTCCCCTAGGCTAAGGCTAGGGCTCCCCTAGCCTTCAGGCTAGGGCACCCCTAGGCTTTAGGCTCCCCTAGGCTAAGGCTAGGGCTCCCCTAGGCTAAGGCTAGGGCTCCCCTAGCCTTCAGGCTAGACACCCCTAGGCTTTAGGCTCCCCTAGGCTAAGGATAGGGCTCCCCTAGGCTAAGGCTAGGGCTCCCCTAGCCTTCAGGCTAGGGCACCCCTAGGCTTTAGGCTCCCCTAGGCTAAGGCTAGGGCTCCCCTAGGCTAAGGCTAGGGCTCCCCTAGCCTTCAGGCTAGGGCACCCCTAGGCTTTAGGCTCCCCTAGGCTAAGGCTAGGGCTCCCCTAGCCTTCAGGCTAGGGTACCCCTAGGCTTTAGGCTCCCCTAGGCTAAGGCTAGGGCTCCCCTAGGCTAAGGCTAGGGCTCCCCTAGCCTTCAGGCTAGGGCACCCCTAGGCTTTAGGCTCCCCTAGGCTAAGGCTAGGGCTCCCCTAGCCTTCAGGCTAGGGCACCCCTAGGCTTTAGGCTAGGGCTCCCCTAGGCTAAGGCTAGGGCAACCCTAGCCTTCAGGCTAGGGCACCCCTAGGCTTTAGGCTAGGGCTCCCCTAGGCTAAGGCTAGGGCAACCCTAGCCTTCAGGCTAGGGCACCCCTAGGCTTTAGGCTAGGGCTCCCCTAGGCTAAGGCTAGGGCTCCCCTAACCTTCAGGCTAGGGCACCCCTAGGCTTTAGGCTCCCCTAGGCTAAGGCTAGGGCTCCCCTAGGCTAAGGCTAGGGCTCCCCTAGCCTTCAGGCTAGACACCCCTAGGCTTTAGGCTCCCCTAGGCTAA
Organism: Tenrec ecaudatus; assembly: GCF_050624435.1. Classification (NCBI taxonomy): domain Eukaryota; kingdom Metazoa; phylum Chordata; class Mammalia; order Afrosoricida; family Tenrecidae; genus Tenrec; species Tenrec ecaudatus. The sequence goes on along the minus strand of NW_027459096.1, from coordinate 100,169 downwards.
GGATAGGGCTCCCCTAGGCTAAGGCTAGGGCTCCCCTAGCCTTCAGGTTAGGGCACCCCTAGGCTTTAGGCTCCCCTAGGCTAAGGCTAGGGCTCCCCTAGGCTAAGGCTAGGGCTCCCCTAGCCTTCAGGCTAGGGCACCCCTAGGCTTTAGGCTCCCCTAGGCTAAGGCTAGGGCTCCCCTATCCTTCAGGCTAGGGTACCCCTAGGCTTTAGGCTCCCCTAGGCTAAGGCTAGGGCTCCCCTAGGCTAAGGCTAGGGCTCCCCTAGCCTTCAGGCTAGGGCACCCCTAGGCTTTAGGCTCCCCTAGGCTAAGATTAGGCTCCCCTAGCCTTCAGGCTAGGGCACCCCTAGGCTTTAGGCTAGGGCTCCCCTAGGCTAAGGCTAGGGCAACCCTAGCCTTCAGGCTAGGGCACCCCTAGGCTTTAGGCTAGGGCTCCCCTAGGCTAAGGCTAGGGCAACCCTAGCCTTCAGGCTAGGGCACCCCTAGGCTTTAGGCTAGGGCTCCCCTAGGCTAAGGCTAGGGCTCCCCTAGCCTTCAGGCTAGGGCACCCCTAGGCTTTAGGCTAGGGCTCCCCTAGGCTAAGGCTAGGGCTCCCCTAGCCTTCAGGCTAGGGCAACCCTAGGCTTTAGGCTAGGGCTCCCCTAGGCTAAGGCTAGGGCTCCCCTAGCCTTCAGGCTAGGGCAACCCTAGGCTTTAGGCTAGGGCTCCCCTAGGCTAAGGCTAGGGCTCCCCTAGCCTTCAGGCTAGGGCACCCCTAGGCTTTAGGCTAGGGCTCCCCTAGGCTAAGGCTAGGGCTCCCCTAGCCTTCAGGCTAGGGCACCCCTAGGCTTTAGGCTAGGGCTCCCCTAGGCTAAGGCTAGGGCTCCCGTAGCCTTCAGGCTAGGGCACCCCTAGGCTTTAGGCTAGGGCTCCCCTAGGCTAAGGCTAGGGCTCCCCTAGCCTTCAGGCTAGGGCACCCCTAGGCTTTAGGCTAGGGCTCCCCTAGGCTAAGGCTAGGGCTCCCCTAGCCTTCAGGCTAGGGCACCCCTAGGCTTTAGGCAAGGGCTCCCCTAGGCTTCAGGCTAGGGCTCCCCTGGGCTTCAGGCTAGGGCACCCCTGGGCTTCAGGCTAGGGCTCCCCTAGCCTTCAGGCTAGGGCACCCCTAGGCTTTAGGCTAGGGCTCCCCTAGGCTAAGGCTAGGGCTCCCGTAGCCTTCAGGCTAGGGCACCCCTTGGCTTTAGGCTAGGGCTCCCCTAGGCTAAGGCTAGGGCTCCCCTAGCCTTCAGGCTAGGGCACCCCTAGGCTTTAGGCTAGGGCTCCCCTAGGCTAAGGCTAGGGCTCCCGTAGCCTTCAGGCTAGGGCACCCCTAGGCTTTAGGCTAGGGCTCCCCTAGGCTAAGGCTAGGGCTCCCCTAGCCTTCAGGCTAGGGCACCCCTAGGCTTTAGGCTCCCCTAGGCTAAGGCTAGGGCTCCCCTAGGCTAAGGCTAGGGCTCCCCTAGCCTTCAGGCTAGGGCACCCCTAGGCTTTAGGCTCCCCTAGGCTAAGGCTAGGGCTCCCCTAGGCTAAGGCTAGGGCTCCCCTAGCCTTCAGGCTAGGGCACCCCTAGGCTTTAGGCTCCCCTAGGCTAAGGCTAGGGCTCCCCTAGGCTAAGGCTAGGGCTCCCCTAGCCTTCAGGCTAGGGCACCCCTAGGCTTTAGGCTCCCCTAGGCTAAGGCTAGGGCTCCCCTAGGCTAAGGCTAGGGCTCCCCTAGCCTTCAGGCTAGGGCACCCCTAGGCTTTAGGCTCCCCTAGGCTAAGGCTAGGGCTCCCCTAGGCTAAGGCTAGGGCTCCCCTAGCCTTCAGGCTAGACACCCCTAGGCTTTAGGCTCCGCTAGGCTAAGGATAGGGCTCCCCTAGGCTAAGGCTAGGGCTCCCCTAGCCTTCAGGCTAGGGCACCCCTAGGCTTTAGGCTCCCCTAGGCTAAGGCTAGGGCTCCCCTAGGCTAAGGCTAGGGCTCCCCTAGCCTTCAGGCTAGGGCACCCCTAGGCTTTAGGCTCCCCTAGGCTAAGGCTAGGGCTCCCCTAGCCTTCAGGCTAGGGTACCCCTAGGCTTTAGGCTCCCCTAGGCTAAGGCTAGGGCTCCCCTAGGCTAAGGCTAGGGCTCCCCTAGCCTTCAGGCTAGGGCACCCCTAGGCTTTAGGCTCCCCTAGGCTAAGGCTAGGGCTCCCCTAGCCTTCAGGCTAGGGCACCCCTAGGCTTTAGGCTAGGGCTCCCCTAGGCTAAGGCTATGGCAACCCTAGCCTTCAGGCTAGGGCACCCCTAGGCTTTAGGCTAGGGCTCCCCTAGGCTAAGGCTAGGGCAACCCTAGCCTTCAGGCTAGGGCACCCCTAGGCTTTAGGCTAGGGCTCCCCTAGGCTAAGGCTAGGGCTCCCCTAGCCTTCAGGCTAGGGCACCCCTAGGCTTTAGGCTAGGGCTCCCCTAGGCTAAGGCTAGGGCTCCCCTAGCCTTCAGGCTAGGGCAACCCTAGGCTTTAGGCTAGGGCTCCCCTAGGCTAAGGCTAGGGCTCCCCTAGCCTTCAGGCTAGGGCAACCCTAGGCTTTAGGCTAGGGCTCCCCTAGGCTAAGGCTAGGGCTCCCCTAGCCTTCAGGCTAGGGCACCCCTAGGCTTTAGGCTAGGGCTCCCCTAGGCTAAGGCTAGGGCTCCCCTAGCCTTCAGGCTAGGGCACCCCTAGGCTTTAGGCTAGGGCTCCCCTAGGCTAAGGCTAGGGCTCCCGTAGCCTTCAGGCTAGGGCACCCCTAGGCTTTAGGCTAGGGCTCCCCTAGGCTAAGGCTAGGGCTCCCCTAGCCTTCAGGCTAGGGCACCCCTAGGCTTTAGGCTAGGGCTCCCCTAGGCTAAGGCTAGGGCTCCCCTAGCCTTCAGGCTAGGGCACCCCTAGGCTTTAGGCAAGGGCTCCCCTAGGCTTCAGGCTAGGGTTCCCCTGGGCTTCAGTCTAGGGCACCCCTGGGCTTCAGGCTAGGGCTCCCCTAGCCTTCAGGCTAGGGCACCCCTAGGCTTTAGGCTAGGGCTCCCCTAGGCTAAGGCTAGGGCTCCCGTAGCCTTCAGGCTAGGGCACCCCTTGGCTTTAGGCTAGGGCTCCCCTAGGCTAAGGCTAGGGCTCCCCTAGCCTTCAGGCTAGGGCACCCCTAGGCTTTAGGCTAGGGATCCCCTAGGCTAAGGCTATGGCTCCCCTAGCCTTCTGGCTAGGGCACCCCTAGGCTTTAGGCTAGGGGTCCCCTAGGCTAAGGCTAGGGCTCCCCTAGCCTTCAGGCTAGGGCACCCCTAGGCTTTAGGCTAGGGCTCCCCTAGGCTAAGGCTCGGGCTCCCCTAGACTTCTGGCTAGGGCACCCCTAGGCTTTAGGCTAGGGCTCCCCTAGGCTAAGGCTAGGGCTCCCCTAGCCTTCAGGCTAGGGCACCCCTAGGCTTTAGGCTCCCCTAGGCTAAGGCTAGGGCTCCCCTAGCCTTCAGGCTAGGGCACCCCTAGGCTTTAGGCTCCCCTAGGCTAAGGCTAGGGCTCCCCTAGCCTTCAGGCTAGGGCAACCCTAGGCTTTAGGCACCCCTAGGCTAAGGCTAGGGCTCCCCTAGCCTTCAGGCTAGGGCACCCCTAGGCTTTAGGCTCCCCTAGGCTAAGGCTAGGGCTCCCCTAGCCTTCAGGCTGGGGCACCCCTAGGCTTTAGGCTCCCCTAGGCTAAGGCTAGGGCTCCCCTAGCCTTCAGGCTGGGGCACCCTTAGGCTTTAGGCTCCCCTAGGCTAAGGCTAGGGCTCCCCTAGCCTTCAGGCTGGGGCACCCCTAGGCTTTAGGCTCCCCTAGGCTAAGGCTAGGGCTCCCCTAGGCTTCAGGCTGGGGCACCCCTAGGCTTTAGGCTCCCCTAGGCTAAGGCTAGGGCTCCCCTAGCCTTCAGGCTAGGGCAACCCTAGGCTTTAGGCTCCCCTAGGCTAAGGCTAGGGCTCCCCTAGCCTTCAGGCTAGGGCACCCCTAGGCTTTAGGCTCCCCTAGGCTAAGGCTAGGGCTCCCCTAGCCTTCAGGCTAGGGCACCCCTAGGCTTTAGGCTCCCCTAGGCTAAGGCTAGGGCTCCCCTAGCCTTCAGGCTAGGGCACCCCTAGGCTTTAGGCTCCCCTAGGCTAAGGCTAGGGCTCCCTAGCCTTCAGGCTAGGGCACCCCTAGGCTTTAGGCTCCCCTAGGCTAAGGCTAGGGCTCCCCTAGCCTTCAGGCTAGGGCACCCCTAGGCTTTAGGCTCCCCTAGGCTAAGGCTAGGGCTCCCCTAGGCTAAGGCTAGGGCTCCCCTAGCCTTCAGGCTAGGGCACCCCTAGGCTTTAGGCTAGGGCTCCCCTATGCTAAGGCTAGGGCTCCCCTAGCCTTCCGGCTAGGGCACTCCTAGGCTTTAGGCTAGGGCTCCCCTAGGCTAAGGATAGGGCTCCCCTAGCCTTCAGGCTAGGGCACCCCTAGGCTTTAGGCTAGGGCTCCCCTAGGCTAAGGCTAGGGCTCCCCTACCCTTCAGGCTAGGGCACCCCTAGGCTTTATGCTCCCCTAGGCTAATGCTAGGGCTCCCCTAGCCTTCAGGCTAGGGCACCCCTAGGCTTTAGACTCCCCTAGGCTAAGGCTAGGGCTCCCCTAGCCTTCAGGCTAGGGCACCCCTAGGCTTTAGGCTAGGGCTCCCCTAGGCTAAGGCTAGGGCTCCCCTAGCCTTCAGGCTAGGGCACCCCTAGGCTTTAGGCTCCCCTAGGCTAAGGCTAGGGCTCCCCTAGCCTTCAGGCTAGGGCACCCCTAGGCTTTAGGCTAGGGCTCCCCTAGGCTAAGGCTAGGGCTCCCCTAGCCTTCAGGCTAGGGCACCCCTAGGCTTTAGGCTAGGGCTCCCCTAGGCTAAGGCTAGGGCTCCCCTAGCCTTCAGGCTAGGGCACCCCTAGGCTTTAGGCTCCCCTAGGCTAAGGCTAGGGCTCCCCTAGCCTTCAGGCTAGGGCACCCCTAGGCTTTAGGCTCCCCTAGGCTAAGGCTAGGGCTCCCCTAGCCCTCAGGCTAGGGCACCCCTAGGCTTTAGGCTAGGGCTCCCCTAGGCTAAGGCTAGGGCTCCCCTAGCCTTCAGGCTAGGGCACCCCTAGGGTTTAGGCTCCCCTAGGCTAAGGCTAGGGCTCCCCTAGCCTTCAGGCTAGGGCACCCCTAGAGTTAAGGCTCCCCTAGGCTAAGGCTAGGGCTCCCCTAGCCTTCAGGCTAGGGCACCCCTAGGCTTTAGGCTCCCCTAGGCTAAGGCTAGGGCTCCCCTTGCCTTCAGGCTAGGGCACCCCTAGGCTTTAGGCTCCCCTAGGCTAAGGCTAGGGCTCCCCTAGCCTTCAGGCTCGGGCACCCCTAGGCTTTAGGCTCCCCTAGGCTAAGGCTAGGGCTCCCCTAGCCTTCAGGCTCGGGCACCCCTAGGCTTTAGGCTCCCCTAGGCTAAGGCTAGGGCTCCCCTAGCCTTCAGGCTCGGACACCCCTAGGCTTTAGGCTCCCCTAGGCTAAGGCTAGGGCTCCCCTAGCCTTCAGGCTAGGGCACCCCTAGGCTTTAGGCTCACCTAGGCTAAGGCTAGGGCTCCCCTAGCCTTCAGGCTAGGGCACCCCTAGGCTTTAGGCTTCGCTAGGCTAAGGCTAGGGCTCCACTAGCCTTCAGGCTAGGGCACCCCTAGGCTTTAGGCTAGGGCTCCCCTAGGCTAAGGGTAGGGCTCTCCTAGCCTTCAGGCTAGGGCAGCCCTAGGCTTTAGGCTAGGGCTCCCCTAGGCTAAGGCTAGGGCTCCCCTAGCCTTCAGGCTAGGGCAGCCATAGGCTTTAGGCTAGGGCTCCCCTAGGCTAAGGCTAGGGCTCCCCTAGCCTTCAGGCTAGGGCAGCCCTAGGCTTTAGGCTAGGGCTCCCCTAGGCTAAGGCTAGGGCTCCCCTAAACTTCAGGCTAGGGCAGCCCTAGGCTTTAGGCTAGGGCTCCCCTAGGCTAAGGCTAGGGCTCCCCTAACCTTCAGGATAGGGCAGCCCTAGGCTTTAGGCTAGGGCTCCCCTAGGCTAAGGCTAGGGCTCCCCTAGCCTTCAGGATAGGGCAGCCCTAGGCTTTAGGCTAGGGCTCCCCTAGGCTAAGGCTAGGGCTCCCCTAGCCTTCAGGCTAGGGCACCCCTAGGCTTTAGGCTAGGGCTCCCCTAGGCTAAGGCTAGGGCTCCCCTAGCCTTCAGGGTAGGGCACCCCTAGGCTTTAGGCTAGGGCTCCCCTAGGCTAAGGCTAGGGCTCCCCTAGCCTTCAGGCTAGGGCAACCCTAGGCTTTAGGCTAGGGCTCCCCTAGGCTAAGGCTAGGGCTCCCCTAGCCTTCAGGCTAGGGCACCCCTAGGCTTTAGGCTAGGGCTCCCCTAGGCTAAGGCTAGGGCTCCCCTAGCCTTCAGGCTAGGGCACCCCTAGGCTTTAGGCTAGGGCTCCCCTAGGCTAAGGCTAGGGCTCCCCTAGCCTTCAGGCTAGGGCACCCCTAGGCTTTAGGCTAGGGCTTCCCTAGGCTAAGGCTAGGGCTCCCCTAGCCTTCAGGCTAGGGCACCCCTGGGCTTTAGGCTAGGGCTCCCCTAGGCTAAGGCTAGGGCCCCCCTAGCCTTCAGGCTGGAGCACCCCTGGGCTTTAGGCTCCCCTAGGCTAAGGCTAGGGCTCCCCTAGCCTTCAGGCTGGGGCACCCCTGGGCTTTAGGCTCCCCTAGGCTAAGGCTAGGGCTCCCCTAGCCTTCAGGCTGGGGCACCCCTGGGCTTTAGGCTCCCCTAGGCTAAGGCTAGGGCTCCCCTAGCCTTCAGGCTGGGGCACCCCTGGGCTTTAGGCTCCCCTAGGCTAAGGCTAGGGCTCCCCTAGCCTTCAGGCTGGGGCACCCCTGGGCTTTAGGCTCCCCTAGGCTAAGGCTAGGGCTCCCCTAGCCTTCAGGCTGGGGCACCCCTGGGCTTTAGGCTCCCCTAGGCTAAGGCTAGGGCTCCCCTAGCCTTCAGGCTGGGGCACCCCTGGGCTTTAGGCTCCCCTAGGCTAAGGCTAGGGCTCCCCTAGCCTTCAGGCTGGGGCACCCCTGGGCTTTAGGCTCCCCTAGGCTAAGGCTAGGGCTCCCCTAGCCTTCAGGCTGGGGCACCCCTGGGCTTTAGGCTCCCCTAGGCTAAGGCTAGGGCTCCCCTAGCCTTCAGGCTGGGGCACCCCTGGGCTTTAGGCTCCCCTAGGCTAAGGCTAGGGCTCCCCTAGCCTTCAGGCTGGGGCACCCCTGGGCTTTAGGCTCCCCTAGGCTAAGGCTAGGGCTCCCCTAGCCTTCAGGCTGGGGCACCCTTGGGCTTTAGGCTCCCCTAGGCTAAGGCTAGGGCTCCCCTAGCCTTCAGGCTGGGGCACCCCTGGGCTTTAGGCTCCCCTAGGCTAAGGCTAGGGCTCCCCTAGCCTTCAGGCTGGGGCACCCCTGGGCTTTAGGCTCCCCTAGGCTAAGGCTAGGGCTCCCCTAGCCTTCAGGCTGGGGCACCCCTGGGCTTTAGGCTCCCCTAGGCTAAGGCTAGGGCTCCCCTAGCCTTCAGGCTGGGGCACCCCTGGGCTTTAGGCTCCCCTAGGCTAAGGCTAGGGCTCCCCTAGCCTTCAGGCTGGGGCACCCCTGGGCTTTAGGCTCCCCTAGGCTAAGGCTAGGGCTCCCCTAGCCTTCAGGCTGGGGCACCCCTGGGCTTTAGGCTCCCCTAGGCTAAGGCTAGGGCTCCCCTAGCCTTCAGGCTGGGGCACCCCTGGGCTTTAGGCTCCCCTAGGCTAAGGCTAGGGCTCCCCTAGCCTTCAGGCTGGGGCACCCCTGGGCTTTAGGCTCCCCTAGGCTAAGGCTAGGGCTCCCCTAGCCTTCAGGCTGGGGCACCCCTGGGCTTTAGGCTCCCCTAGGCTAAGGCTAGGGCTCCCCTAGCCTTCAGGCTGGGGCACCCCTGGGCTTTAGGCTCCCCTAGGCTAAGGCTAGGGCTCCCCTAGCCTTCAGGCTGGGGCACCCCTGGGCTTTAGGCTCCCCTAGGCTAAGGCTAGGGCTCCCCTAGCCTTCAGGCTGGGGCACCCCTGGGCTTTAGGCTCCCCTAGGCTAAGGCTAGGGCTCCCCTAGCCTTCAGGCTGGGGCACCCCTGGGCTTTAGGCTCCCCTAGGCTAAGGCTAGGGCTCCCCTAGCCTTCAGGCTGGGGCACCCCTGGGCTTTAGGCTCCCCTAGGCTAAGGCTAGGGCTCCCCTAGCCTTCAGGCTGGGGCACCCCTGGGCTTTAGGCTCCCCTAGGCTAAGGCTAGGGCTCCCCTAGCCTTCAGGCTGGGGCACCCCTGGGCTTTAGGCTCCCCTAGGCTAAGGCTAGGGCTCCCCTAGCCTTCAGGCTGGGGCACCCCTGGGCTTTAGGCTCCCCTAGGCTAAGGCTAGGGCTCCCCTAGCCTTCAGGCTGGGGCACCCCTGGGCTTTAGGCTCCCCTAGGCTAAGGCTAGGGCTCCCCTAGCCTTCAGGCTGGGGCACCCCTGGGCTTTAGGCTCCCCTAGGCTAAGGCTAGGGCTCCCCTAGCCTTCAGGCTGGGGCACCCCTGGGCTTTAGGCTCCCCTAGGCTAAGGCTAGGGCTCCCCTAGCCTTCAGGCTGGGGCACCCCTGGGCTTTAGGCTCCCCTAGGCTAAGGCTAGGGCTCCCCAAGCCTTCAGGCTGGGGCACCCCTGGGCTTTAGGCTCCCCTAGGCTAAGGCTAGGGCTCCCCTAGCCTTCAGGCTGGGGCACCCCTGGGCTTTAGGCTCCCCTAGGCTAAGGCTAGGGCTCCCCTAGCCTTCAGGCTGGGGCACCCCTGGGCTTTAGGCTCCCCTAGGCTAAGGCTCGGGCTCCCCTAGCCTTCAGGCTGGGGCACCCCTGGGCTTTAGGCTCCCCTAGGCTAAGGCTCGGGCTCCCCTAGCCTTCAGGCTGGGGCACCCCTGGGCTTTAGGCTCCCCTAGGCTAAGGCTAGGGCTCCCCTAGCCTTCAGGCTGGGGCACCCCTGGGCTTTAGGCTCCCCTAGGCTAAGGCTAGGGCTCCCCTAGCCTTCAGGCTGGGGCACCCCTGGGCTTTAGGCTCCCCTAGGCTAAGGCTAGGGCTCCCCTAGCCTTCAGGCTAGGGCACCCCTAGGCTTTAGGCTCCCCTAGGCTAAGGCTAGGGCTCCCCTAGCCTTCAGGCTAGGGCACCCCTAGGCTTTAGGCTAGGGCTCCCCTAGGCTAAGGCTAGGGCTCCCCTTGCCTTCAGGCTAGGGCACCCCTAGGCTTTAGGCTCCCCTAGGCTAAGGCTAGGGCTCCCCTAGCCTTCAGGCTGGGGCACCCCTAGGCTTTAGGCTAGGGCTCCCCTAGGCTAAGGCTAGGGCTCCCCTAGCCTTCAGGCTGGGGCACCCCTGGGCTTTAGGCTCCCCTAGGCTAAGGCTAGGGCTCCCCTAGCCTTCAGGCTGGGGCACCCCTTGCCTTTAGGCTAGGGCTCCCCTAGGCTAAGGCTAGGGCTCCCCTAGCCTTCAGGCTGGGGCACCCCTGGGCTTTAGGCTCCCCTAGGCTAAGGCTCGGGCTCCCCTAGCCTTCAGGCTGGGGCACCCCTGGGCTTTAGGCTCCCCTAGGCTAAGGCTCGGGCTCCCCTAGCCTTCAGGCTGGGGCACCCCTGGGCTTTAGGCTCCCCTAGGCTAAGGCTCGGGCTCCCCTAGCCTTCAGGCTGGGGCACCCCTGGGCTTTAGGCTCCCCTAGGCTAAGGCTCGGGCTCCCCTAGCCTTCAGGCTGGGGCACCCCTGGGCTTTAGGCTCCCCTAGGCTAAGGCTCGGGCTCCCCTAGCCTTCAGGCTGGGGCACCCCTGGGCTTTAGGCTCCCCTAGGCTAAGGCTCGGGCTCCCCTAGCCTTCAGGCTGGGGCACCCCTGGGCTTTAGGCTCCCCTAGGCTAAGGCTCGGGCTCCCCTAGCCTTCAGGCTGGGGCACCCCTGGGCTTTAGGCTCCCCTAGGCTAAGGCTCGGGCTCCCCTAGCCTTCAGGCTGGGGCACCCCTGGGCTTTAGGCTCCCCTAGGCTAAGGCTCGGGCTCCCCTAGCCTTCAGGCTGGGGCACCCCTGGGCTTTAGGCTCCCCTAGGCTAAGGCTCGGGCTCCCCTAGCCTTCAGGCTGGGGCACCCCTGGGCTTTAGGCTCCCCTAGGCTAAGGCTCGGGCTCCCCTAGCCTTCAGGCTGGGGCACCCCTGGGCTTTAGGCTCCCCTAGGCTAAGGCTCGGGCTCCCCTAGCCTTCAGGCTGGGGCACCCCTGGGCTTTAGGCTCCCCTAGGCTAAGGCTCGGGCTCCCCTAGCCTTCAGGCTGGGGCACCCCTGGGCTTTAGGCTCCCCTAGGCTAAGGCTCGGGCTCCCCTAGCCTTCAGGCTGGGGCACCCCTGGGCTTTAGGCTCCCCTAGGCTAAGGCTCGGGCTCCCCTAGCCTTCAGGCTGGGGCACCCCTGGGCTTTAGGCTCCCCTAGGCTAAGGCTCGGGCTCCCCTAGCCTTCAGGCTGGGGCACCCCTGGGCTTTAGGCTCCCCTAGGCTAAGGCTCGGGCTCCCCTAGCCTTCAGGCTGGGGCACCCCTGGGCTTTAGGCTCCCCTAGGCTAAGGCTCGGGCTCCCCTAGCCTTCAGGCTGGGGCACCCCTGGGCTTTAGGCTCCCCTAGGCTAAGGCTCGGGCTCCCCTAGCCTTCAGGCTGGGGCACCCCTGGGCTTTAGGCTCCCCTAGGCTAAGGCTCGGGCTCCCCTAGCCTTCAGGCTGGGGCACCCCTGGGCTTTAGGCTCCCCTAGGCTAAGGCTCGGGCTCCCCTAGCCTTCAGGCTGGGGCACCCCTGGGCTTTAGGCTCCCCTAGGCTAAGGCTCGGGCTCCCCTAGCCTTCAGGCTGGGGCACCCCTGGGCTTTAGGCTCCCCTAGGCTAAGGCTCGGGCTCCCCTAGCCTTCAGGCTGGGGCACCCCTGGGCTTTAGGCTCCCCTAGGCTAAGGCTCGGGCTCCCCTAGCCTTCAGGCTGGGGCACCCCTGGGCTTTAGGCTCCCCTAGGCTAAGGCTCGGGCTCCCCTAGCCTTCAGGCTGGGGCACCCCTGGGCTTTAGGCTCCCCTAGGCTAAGGCTCGGGCTCCCCTAGCCTTCAGGCTGGGGCACCCCTGGGCTTTAGGCTCCCCTAGGCTAAGGCTCGGGCTCCCCTAGCCTTCAGGCTGGGGCACCCCTGGGCTTTAGGCTCCCCTAGGCTAAGGCTCGGGCTCCCCTAGCCTTCAGGCTGGGGCACCCCTGGGCTTTAGGCTCCCCTAGGCTAAGGCTCGGGCTCCCCTAGCCTTCAGGCTGGGGCACCCCTGGGCTTTAGGCTCCCCTAGGCTAAGGCTCGGGCTCCCCTAGCCTTCAGGCTGGGGCACCCCTGGGCTTTAGGCTCCCCTAGGCTAAGGCTCGGGCTCCCCTAGCCTTCAGGCTGGGGCACCCCTGGGCTTTAGGCTCCCCTAGGCTAAGGCTCGGGCTCCCCTAGCCTTCAGGCTGGGGCACCCCTGGGCTTTAGGCTCCCCTAGGCTAAGGCTCGGGCTCCCCTAGCCTTCAGGCTGGGGCACCCCTGGGCTTTAGGCTCCCCTAGGCTAAGGCTCGGGCTCCCCTAGCCTTCAGGCTGGGGCACCCCTGGGCTTTAGGCTCCCCTAGGCTAAGGCTCGGGCTCCCCTAGCCTTCAGGCTGGGGCACCCCTGGGCTTTAGGCTCCCCTAGGCTAAGGCTCGGGCTCCCCTAGCCTTCAGGCTGGGGCACCCCTGGGCTTTAGGCTCCCCTAGGCTAAGGCTCGGGCTCCCCTAGCCTTCAGGCTGGGGCACCCCTGGGCTTTAGGCTCCCCTAGGCTAAGGCTCGGGCTCCCCTAGCCTTCAGGCTGGGGCACCCCTGGGCTTTAGGCTCCCCTAGGCTAAGGCTCGGGCTCCCCTAGCCTTCAGGCTGGGGCACCCCTGGGCTTTAGGCTCCCCTAGGCTAAGGCTCGGGCTCCCCTAGCCTTCAGGCTGGGGCACCCCTGGGCTTTAGGCTCCCCTAGGCTAAGGCTCGGGCTCCCCTAGCCTTCAGGCTGGGGCACCCCTGGGCTTTAGGCTCCCCTAGGCTAAGGCTCGGGCTCCCCTAGCCTTCAGGCTGGGGCACCCCTGGGCTTTAGGCTCCCCTAGGCTAAGGCTAGGGCTCCCCTAGCCTTCAGGCTGGGGCACCCCTGGGCTTTAGGCTCCCCTAGGCTAAGGCTAGGGCTCCCCTAGCCTTCAGGCTGGGGCACCCCTGGGCTTTAGGCTCCCCTAGGCTAAGGCTAGGGCTCCCCTAGCCTTCAGGCTGGGGCACCCCTGGGCTTTAGGCTCCCCTAGGCTAAGGCTAGGGCTCCCCTAGCCTTCAGGCTGGGGCACCCCTGGGCTTTAGGCTCCCCTAGGCTAAGGCTAGGGCTCCCCTAGCCTTCAGGCTGGGGCACCCCTGGGCTTTAGGCTCCCCTAGGCTAAGGCTAGGGCTCCCCTAGCCTTCAGGCTGGGGCACCCCTGGGCTTTAGGCTCCCCTAGGCTAAGGCTAGGGCTCCCCTAGCCTTCAGGCTGGGGCACCCCTGGGCTTTAGGCTCCCCTAGGCTAAGGCTAGGGCTCCCCTAGCCTTCAGGCTGGGGCACCCCTGGGCTTTAGGCTCCCCTAGGCTAAGGCTAGGGCTCCCCTAGCCTTCAGGCTGGGGCACCCCTGGGCTTTAGGCTCCCCTAGGCTAAGGCTAGGGCTCCCCTAGCCTTCAGGCTGGGGCACCCCTGGGCTTTAGGCTCCCCTAGGCTAAGGCTCGGGCTCCCCTAGCCTTCAGGCTGGGGCACCCCTGGGCTTTAGGCTCCCCTAGGCTAAGGCTCGGGCTCCCCTAGCCTTCAGGCTGGGGCACCCCTGGGCTTTAGGCTCCCCTAGGCTAAGGCTCGGGCTCCCCTAGCCTTCAGGCTGGGGCACCCCTGGGCTTTAGGCTCCCCTAGGCTAAGGCTCGGGCTCCCCTAGCCTTCAGGCTGGGGCACCCCTGGGCTTTAGGCTCCCCTAGGCTAAGGCTCGGGCTCCCCTAGCCTTCAGGCTGGGGCACCCCTGGGCTTTAGGCTCCCCTAGGCTAAGGCTCGGGCTCCCCTAGCCTTCAGGCTGGGGCACCCCTGGGCTTTAGGCTCCCCTAGGCTAAGGCTCGGGCTCCCCTAGCCTTCAGGCTGGGGCACCCCTGGGCTTTAGGCTCCCCTAGGCTAAGGCTCGGGCTCCCCTAGCCTTCAGGCTGGGGCACCCCTGGGCTTTAGGCTCCCCTAGGCTAAGGCTCGGGCTCCCCTAGCCTTCAGGCTGGGGCACCCCTGGGCTTTAGGCTCCCCTAGGCTAAGGCTCGGGCTCCCCTAGCCTTCAGGCTGGGGCACCCCTGGGCTTTAGGCTCCCCTAGGCTAAGGCTCGGGCTCCCCTAGCCTTCAGGCTGGGGCACCCCTGGGCTTTAGGCTCCCCTAGGCTAAGGCTAGGGCTCCCCTAGCCTTCAGGCTGGGGCACCCCTGGGCTTTAGGCTCCCCTAGGCTAAGGCTAGGGCTCCCCTAGCCTTCAGGCTGGGGCACCCCTGGGCTTTAGGCTCCCCTAGGCTAAGGCTAGGGCTCCCCTAGCCTTCAGGCTGGGGCACCCCTGGGCTTTAGGCTCCCCTAGGCTAAGGCTAGGGCTCCCCTAGCCTTCAGGCTGGGGCACCCCTGGGCTTTAGGCTCCCCTAGGCTAAGGCTAGGGCTCCCCTAGCCTTCAGGCTGGGGCACCCCTGGGCTTTAGGCTCCCCTAGGCTAAGGCTAGGTCTCCCCTAGCCTTCAGGCTGGGGCACCCCTGGGCTTTAGGCTCCCCTAGGCTAAGGCTAGGGCTCCCCTAGCCTTCAGGCTGGGGCACCCCTGGGCTTTAGGCTCCCCTAGGCTAAGGCTAGGGCTCCCCTAGCCTTCAGGCTGGGGCACCCCTGGGCTTTAGGCTCCCCTAGGCTAAGGCTAGGGCTCCCCTAGCCTTCAGGCTGGGGCACCCCTGGGCTTTAGGCTCCCCTAGGCTAAGGCTAGGGCTCCCCTAGCCTTCAGGCTGGGGCACCCCTGGGCTTTAGGCTCCCCTAGGCTAAGGCTAGGGCTCCCCTAGCCTTCAGGCTGGGGCACCCCTGGGCTTTAGGCTCCCCTAGGCTAAGGCTAGGGCTCCCCTAGCCTTCAGGCTGGGGCACCCCTGGGCTTTAGGCTCCCCTAGGCTAAGGCTAGGGCTCCCCTAGCCTTCAGGCTGGGGCACCCCTGGGCTTTAGGCTCCCCTAGGCTAAGGCTAGGGCTCCCCTAGCCTTCAGGCTGGGGCACCCCTGGGCTTTAGGCTCCCCTAGGCTAAGGCTAGGGCTCCCCTAGCCTTCAGGCTGGGGCACCCCTGGGCTTTAGGCTCCCCTAGGCTAAGGCTAGGGCTCCCCTAGCCTTCAGGCTGGGGCACCCCTGGGCTTTAGGCTCCCCTAGGCTAAGGCTAGGGCTCCCCTAGCCTTCAGGCTGGGGCACCCCTGGGCTTTAGGCTCCCCTAGGCTAAGGCTAGGGCTCCCCTAGCCTTCAGGCTGGGGCACCCCTGGGCTTTAGGCTCCCCTAGGCTAAGGCTAGGGCTCCCCTAGCCTTCAGGCTGGGGCACCCCTGGGCTTTAGGCTCCCCTAGGCTAAGGCTAGGGCTCCCCTAGCCTTCAGGCTGGGGCACCCCTGGGCTTTAGGCTCCCCTAGGCTAAGGCTAGGGCTCCCCTAGCCTTCAGGCTGGGGCACCCCTGGGCTTTAGGCTCCCCTAGGCTAAGGCTAGGGCTCGCCTAGCCTTCAGGCTGGGGCACCCCTGGGCTTTAGGCTCCCCTAGGCTAAGGCTAGGGCTCCCCTAGCCTTCAGGCTAGGGCACCCCTAGGCTTTAGGCTCCCCTAGGCTAAGGCTAGGGCTCCCCTAGCCTTCAGGCTAGGGCACCCCTAGGCTTTAGGCTAGGGCTCCCCTAGGCTAAGGCTAGGGCTCCCCTAGCCTTCAGGCTAGGGCACCCCTAGGCTTTAGGCTCCCCTAGGCTAAGGCTAGGGCTCCCCTAGCCTTCAGGCTGGGGCACCCCTAGGCTTTAGGCTAGGGCTCCCCTAGGCTAAGGCTAGGGCTCCCCTAGCCTTCAGGCTGGGGCACCCCTGGGCTTTAGGCTCCCCTAGGCTAAGGCTAGGGCTCCCCTAGCCTTCAGGCTGGGGCACCCCTTGGCTTTAGGCTAGGGCTCCCCTAGGCTAAGGCTAGGGCTCCCCTAGCCTTCAGGCTGGGGCACCCCTAGCCTTCAGGCTGGGGCACCCCTGGGCTTTAGGCTCCCCTAGGCTAAGGCTAGGGCTCCCCTAGCCTTCAGGCTGGGGCACCCCTGGGCTTTAGGCTCCCCTAGGCTAAGGCTAGGGCTCCCCTAGCCTTCAGGCTGGGGCACCCCTGGGCTTTAGGCTCCCCTAGGCTAAGGCTAGGGCTCCCCTAGCCTTCAGGCTGGGGCACCCCTGGGCTTTAGGCTCCCCTAGGCTAAGGCTAGGGCTCCCCTAGCCTTCTGGCTGGGGCACCCCTGGGCTTTAGGCTCCCCTAGGCTAAGGCTAGGGCTCCCCTAGCCTTCAGGCTGGGGCACCCCTGGGCTTTAGGCTCCCCTAGGCTAAGGCTAGGGCTCCCCTAGCCTTCAGGCTGGGGCACCCCTGGGCTTTAGGCTCCCCTAGGCTAAGGCTAGGGCTCCCCTAGCCTTCAGGCTGGGGCACCCCTGGGCTTTAGGCTCCCCTAGGCTAAGGCTAGGGCTCCCCTAGCCTTCAGGCTGGGGCACCCCTGGGCTTTAGGCTCCCCTAGGCTAAGGCTAGGGCTCCCCTAGCCTTCAGGCTGGGGCACCCCTGGGCTTTAGGCTCCCCTAGGCTAAGGCTAGGGCTCCCCTAGCCTTCAGGCTGGGGCACCCCTGGGCTTTAGGCTCCCCTAGGCTAAGGCTAGGGCTCCCCTAGCCTTCAGGCTGGGGCACCCCTGGGCTTTAGGCTCCCCTAGGCTAAGGCTAGGGCTCCCCTAGCCTTCAGGCTGGGGCACCCCTGGGCTTTAGGCTCCCCTAGGCTAAGGCTAGGGCTCCCCTAGCCTTCAGGCTGGGGCACCCCTGGGCTTTAGGCTCCCCTAGGCTAAGGCTAGGGCTCCCCTAGCCTTCAGGCTGGGGCACCCCTGGGCTTTAGGCTCCCCTAGGCTAAGGCTAGGGCTCCCCTAGCCTTCAGGCTGGGGCACCCCTGGGCTTTAGGCTCCCCTAGGCTAAGGCTAGGGCTCCCCTAGCCTTCAGGCTGGGGCACCCCTGGGCTTTAGGCTCCCCTAGGCTAAGGCTAGGGCTCCCCTAGCCTTCAGGCTGGGGCACCCCTGGGCTTTAGGCTCCCCTAGGCTAAGGCTAGGGCTCCCCTAGCCTTCAGGCTGGGGCACCCCTGGGCTTTAGGCTCCCATAGGCTAAGGCTAGGGCTCCCCTAGCCTTCAGGCTGGGGCACCCCTGGGCTTTAGGCTCCCCTAGGCTAAGGCTAGGGCTCCCCTAGCCTTCAGGCTGGGGCACCCCTGGGCTTTAGGCTCCCCTAGGCTAAGGCTAGGGCTCCCCTAGCCTTCAGGCTGGGGCACCCCTGGGCTTTAGGCTCCCCTAGGCTAAGGCTAGGGCTCCCCTAGCCTTCAGGCTGGGGCACCCCTGGGCTTTAGGCTCCCCTAGGCTAAGGCTAGGGCTCCCCTAGCCTTCAGGCTGGGGCACCCCTGGGCTTTAGGCTCCCCTAGGCTAAGCCTAGGGCTCCCCTAGCCTTCAGGCTGGGGCACCCCTGGGCTTTAGGCTCCCCTAGGCTAAGGCTAGGGCTCCCCTAGCCTTCAGGCTGGGGCACCCCTGGGCTTTAGGCTCCCCTAGGCTAAGGCTCGGGCTCCCCTAGCCTTCAGGCTGGGGCACCCCTGGGCTTTAGGCTCCCCTAGGCTAAGGCTCGGGCTCCCCTAGCCTTCAGGCTGGGGCACCCCTGGGCTTTAGGCTCCCCTAGGCTAAGGCTCGGGCTCCCCTAGCCTTCAGGCTGGGGCACCCCTGGGCTTTAGGCTCCCCTAGGCTAAGGCTCGGGCTCCCCTAGCCTTCAGGCTGGGGCACCCCTGGGCTTTAGGCTCCCCTAGGCTAAGGCTCGGGCTCCCCTAGCCTTCAGGCTGGGGCACCCCTGGGCTTTAGGCTCCCCTAGGCTAAGGCTCGGGCTCCCCTAGCCTTCAGGCTGGGGCACCCCTGGGCTTTAGGCTCCCCTAGGCTAAGGCTCGGGCTCCCCTAGCCTTCAGGCTGGGGCACCCCTGGGCTTTAGGCTCCCCTAGGCTAAGGCTCGGGCTCCCCTAGCCTTCAGGCTGGGGCACCCCTGGGCTTTAGGCTCCCCTAGGCTAAGGCTCGGGCTCCCCTAGCCTTCAGGCTGGGGCACCCCTGGGCTTTAGGCTCCCCTAGGCTAAGGCTCGGGCTCCCCTAGCCTTCAGGCTGGGGCACCCCTGGGCTTTAGGCTCCCCTAGGCTAAGGCTCGGGCTCCCCTAGCCTTCAGGCTGGGGCACCCCTGGGCTTTAGGCTCCCCTAGGCTAAGGCTCGGGCTCCCCTAGCCTTCAGGCTGGGGCACCCCTGGGCTTTAGGCTCCCCTAGGCTAAGGCTCGGGCTCCCCTAGCCTTCAGGCTGGGGCACCCCTGGGCTTTAGGCTCCCCTAGGCTAAGGCTCGGGCTCCCCTAGCCTTCAGGCTGGGGCACCCCTGGGCTTTAGGCTCCCCTAGGCTAAGGCTCGGGCTCCCCTAGCCTTCAGGCTGGGGCACCCCTGGGCTTTAGGCTCCCCTAGGCTAAGGCTCGGGCTCCCCTAGCCTTCAGGCTGGGGCACCCCTGGGCTTTAGGCTCCCCTAGGCTAAGGCTCGGGCTCCCCTAGCCTTCAGGCTGGGGCACCCCTGGGCTTTAGGCTCCCCTAGGCTAAGGCTCGACCTCCCCTAGCATTCAGGCTGGGGCACCCCTGGGCTTTAGGCTCCCCTAGGCTAAGGCTCGGGCTCCCCTAGCCTTCAGGCTGGGGCACCCCTGGGCTTTAGGCTCCCCTAGGCTAAGGCTCGGGCTCCCCTAGCCTTCAGGCTGGGGCACCCCTGGGCTTTAGGCTCCCCTAGGCTAAGGCTCGGGCTCCCCTAGCCTTCAGGCTGGGGCACCCCTGGGCTTTAGGCTCCCCTAGGCTAAGGCTCGGGCTCCCCTAGCCTTCAGGCTGGGGCACCCCTGGGCTTTAGGCTCCCCTAGGCTAAGGCTCGGGCTCCCCTAGCCTTCAGGCTGGGGCACCCCTGGGCTTTAGGCTCCCCTAGGCTAAGGCTCGGGCTCCCCTAGCCTTCAGGCTGGGGCACCCCTGGGCTTTAGGCTCCCCTAGGCTAAGGCTCGGGCTCCCCTAGCCTTCAGGCTGGGGCACCCCCTGGGCTTTAGGCTCCCCTAGGCTAAGGCTCGGGCTCCCCTAGCCTTCAGGCTGGGGCACCCCTGGGCTTTAGGCTCCCCTAGGCTAAGGCTCGGGCTCCTCTAGCCTTCAGGCTGGGGCACCCCTGGGCTTTAGGCTCCCCTAGGCTAAGGCTCGGGCTCCCCTAGCCTTCAGGCTGGGGCACCCCTGGGCTTTAGGCTCCCCTAGGCTAAGGCTCGGGCTCCCCTAGCCTTCAGGCTGGGGCACCCCTGGGCTTTAGGCTCCCCTAGGCTAAGGCTCGACCTCCCCTAGCATTCAGGCTGGGGCACCCCTGGGCTTTAGGCTCCCCTAGGCTAAGGCTCGGGCTCCCCTAGCCTTCAGGCTGGGGCACCCCTGGGCTTTAGGCTCCCCTAGGCTAAGGCTCGGGCTCCCCTAGCCTTCAGGCTGGGGCACCCCTGGGCTTTAGGCTCCCCTAGGCTAAGGCTCGGGCTCCCCTAGCCTTCAGGCTGGGGCACCCCTGGGCTTTAGGCTCCCCTAGGCTAAGGCTCGGGCTCCCCTAGCCTTCAGGCTGGGGCACCCCTGGGCTTTAGGCTCCCCTAGGCTAAGGCTCGGGCTCCCCTAGCCTTCAGGCTGGGGCACCCCTGGGCTTTAGGCTCCCCTAGGCTAAGGCTCGGGCTCCCCTAGCCTTCAGGCTGGGGCACCCCTGGGCTTTAGGCTCCCCTAGGCTAAGGCTCGGGCTCCCCTAGCCTTCAGGCTGGGGCACCCCTGGGCTTTAGGCTCCCCTAGGCTAAGGCTCGGGCTCCCCTAGCCTTCAGGCTGGGGCACCCCTGGGCTTTAGGCTCCCCTAGGCTAAGGCTCGGGCTCCCCTAGCCTTCAGGCTGGGGCACCCCTGGGCTTTAGGCTCCCCTAGGCTAAGGCTCGGGCTCCCCTAGCCTTCAGGCTGGGGCACCCCTGGGCTTTAGGCTCCCCTAGGCTAAGGCTCGGGCTCCCCTAGCCTTCAGGCTGGGGCACCCCTGGGCTTTAGGCTCCCCTAGGCTAAGGCTCGGGCTCCCCTAGCCTTCAGGCTGGGGCACCCCTGGGCTTTAGGCTCCCCTAGGCTAAGGCTCGGGCTCCCCTAGCCTTCAGGCTGGGGCACCCCTGGGCTTTAGGCTCCCCTAGGCTAAGGCTCGGGCTCCCCTAGCCTTCAGGCTGGGGCACCCCTGGGCTTTAGGCTCCCCTAGGCTAAGGCTCGGGCTCCCCTAGCCTTCAGGCTGGGGCACCCCTGGGCTTTAGGCTCCCCTAGGCTAAGGCTCGGGCTCCCCTAGCCTTCAGGCTGGGGCACCCCTGGGCTTTAGGCTCCCCTAGGCTAAGGCTCGGGCTCCCCTAGCCTTCAGGCTGGGGCACCCCTGGGCTTTAGGCTCCCCTAGGCTAAGGCTCGGGCTCCCCTAGCCTTCAGGCTGGGGCACCCCTAGGCTTTAGGCTCCCCTAGGCTAAGGCTCGGGCTCCCCTAGCCTTCAGGCTAGGGCACCCCTAGGCTTTAGGCTCCCCTAGGCTAAGGCTCGGGCTCCCCTAGCCTTCAGGCTAGGGCACCCCTAGGCTTTAGGCTCCCCTAGGCTATGGCTCGGGCTCCCCTAGCCTTCAGGCTAGGGCACCCCTGGGCTTTAGGCTCCCCTAGGCTAAGGCTCGACCTCCCCTAGCATTCAGGCTAGGGCACCCCTGGGCTTTAGGCTCCCCTAGGCTAAGGCTCGGGCTCCCCTAGCCTTCAGGCTAGGGCACCCCTGGGCTTTAGGCTCCCCTAGGCTAAGGCTCGGGCTCCCCTAGCCTTCAGGCTAGGGCACCCCTGGGCTTTAGGCTCCCCTAGGCTAAGGCTCGGGCTCCCCTAGCCTTCAGGCTAGGGCACCCCTGGGCTTTAGGCTCCCCTAGGCTAAGGCTCGGGCTCCCCTAGCCTTCAGGCTAGGGCACCCCTGGGCTTTAGGCTCCCCTAGGCTAAGGCTCGGGCTCCCCTAGCCTTCAGGCTAGGGCACCCCTGGGCTTTAGGCTCCCCTAGGCTAAGGCTCGGGCTCCCCTAGCCTTCAGGCTAGGGCACCCCTGGGCTTTAGGCTCCCCTAGGCTAAGGCTCGGGCTCCCCTAGCCTTCAGGCTAGGGCACCCCTGGGCTTTAGGCTCCCCTAGGCTAAGGCTCGGGCTCCCCTAGCCTTCAGGCTAGGGCACCCCTGGGCTTTAGGCTCCCCTAGGCTAAGGCTCGGGCTCCCCTAGCCTTCAGGCTAGGGCACCCCTGGGCTTTAGGCTCCCCTAGGCTAAGGCTCGGGCTCCCCTAGCCTTCAGGCTAGGGCACCCCTAGGCTTTAGGCTCCCCTAGGCTAAGGCTCGGGCTCCCCTAGCCTTCAGGCTAGGGCACCCCTAGGCTTTAGGCTCCCCTAGGCTAAGGCTCGGGCTCCCCTAGCCTTCAGGCTAGGGCACCCCTAGGCTTTAGGCTCCCCTAGGCTAAGGCTCGGGCTCCCCTAGCCTTCAGGCTAGGGCACCCCTAGGCTTTAGGCTCCCCTAGGCTAAGGCTCGGGCTCCCCTAGCCTTCAGGCTAGGGCACCCCTAGGCTTTAGGCTCCCCTAGGCTAAGGCTCGGGCTCCCCTAGCCTTCAGGCTAGGGCACCCCTAGGCTTTAGGCTCCCCTAGGCTAAGGCTCGGGCTCCCCTAGCCTTCAGGCTAGGGCACCCCTAGGCTTTAGGCTCCCCTAGGCTAAGGCTCGGGCTCCCCTAGCCTTCAGGCTAGGGCACCCCTAGGCTTTAGGCTCCCCTAGGCTAAGGCTCGGGCTCCCCTAGCCTTCAGGCTAGGGCACCCCTAGGCTTTAGGCTCCCCTAGGCTAAGGCTCGGGCTCCCCTAGCCTTCAGGCTAGGGCACCCCTAGGCTTTAGGCTCCCCTAGGCTAAGGCTCGGGCTCCCCTAGCCTTCAGGCTAGGGCACCCCTAGGCTTTAGGCTCCCCTAGGCTAAGGCTCGGGCTCCCCTAGCCTTCAGGCTAGGGCACCCCTAGGCTTTAGGCTCCCCTAGGCTAAGGCTCGGGCTCCCCTAGCCTTCAGGCTAGGGCACCCCTAGGCTTTAGGCTCCCCTAGGCTAAGGCTCGGGCTCCCCTAGCCTTCAGGCTAGGGCACCCCTAGGCTTTAGGCTCCCCTAGGCTAAGGCTCGGGCTCCCCTAGCCTTCAGGCTAGGGCACCCCTAGGCTTTAGGCTCCCCTAGGCTAAGGCTCGGGCTCCCCTAGCCTTCAGGCTAGGGCACCCCTAGGCTTTAGGCTCCCCTAGGCTAAGGCTCGGGCTCCCCTAGCCTTCAGGCTAGGGCACCCCTAGGCTTTAGGCTCCCCTAGGCTAAGGCTCGGGCTCCCCTAGCCTTCAGGCTAGGGCACCCCTAGGCTTTAGGCTCCCCTAGGCTAAGGCTCGGGCTCCCCTAGCCTTCAGGCTAGGGCACCCCTAGGCTTTAGGCTCCCCTAGGCTAAGGCTCGGGCTCCCAGCCTTCAGGCTAGGGCACCCCTAGGCTTTAGGCTCCCCTAGGCTAAGGCTCGGGCTCCCCTAGCCTTCAGGCTAGGGCACCCCTAGGCTTTAGGCTCCCCTAGGCTAAGGCTCGGGCTCCCCTAGCCTTCAGGCTAGGGCACCCCTAGGCTTTAGGCTCCCCTAGGCTAAGGCTCGGGCTCCCCTAGCCTTCAGGCTAGGGCACCCCTAGGCTTTAGGCTCCCCTAGGCTAAGGCTCGGGCTCCCCTAGCCTTCAGGCTAGGGCACCCCTAGGCTTTAGGCTCCCCTAGGCTAAGGCTCGGGCTCCCCTGGCCTTCAGGCTAGGGCACCCCTAGGCTTTAGGCTCCCCTAGGCTAAGGCTCGGGCTCCCCTGGCCTTCAGGCTAGGGCACCCCTAGGCTTTAGGCTCCCCTAGGCTAAGGCTCGGGCTCCCCTGGCCTTCAGGCTAGGGCACCCCTAGGCTTTAGGCTCCCCTAGGCTAAGGCTCGGGCTCCCCTGGCCTTCAGGCTAGGGCACCCCTAGGCTTTAGGCTCCCCTAGGCTAAGGCTCGGGCTCCCCTGGCCTTCAGGCTAGGGCACCCCTAGGCTTTAGGCTCCCCTAGGCTAAGGCTCGGGCTCCCCTGGCCTTCAGGCTAGGGCACCCCTAGGCTTTAGGCTCCCCTAGGCTAAGGCTCGGGCTCCCCTGGCCTTCAGGCTAGGGCACCCCTAGGCTTTAGGCTCCCCTAGGCTAAGGCTCGGGCTCCCCTGGCCTTCAGGCTAGGGCACCCCTAGGCTTTAGGCTCCCCTAGGCTAAGGCTCGGGCTCCCCTGGCCTTCAGGCTAGGGCACCCCTAGGCTTTAGGCTCCCCTAGGCTAAGGCTCGGGCTCCCCTGGCCTTCAGGCTAGGGCACCCTAGGCTTTAGGCTCCCCTAGGCTAAGGCTCGGGCTCCCCTGGCCTCCAGGCTAGGGCACCCCTAGGCTTTAGGCTCCCCTAGGCTAAGGCTCGGGCTCCCCTAGCCTCCAGGCTAGGGCACCCCTAGGCTTTAGGCTCCCCTAGGCTAAGGCTCGGGCTCCCCTAGCCTCCAGGCTAGGGCACCCCTAGGCTTTAGGCTCCCCTAGGCTAAGGCTCGGGCTCCCCTAGCCTCCAGGCTAGGGCACCCCTAGGCTTTAGGCTCCCCTAGGCTAAGGCTCGGGCTCCCCTAGCCTCCAGGCTAGGGCACCCCTAGGCTTTAGGCTCCCCTAGGCTAAGGCTCGGGCTCCCCTAGCCTCCAGGCTAGGGCACCCCTAGGCTTTAGGCTCCCCTAGGCTAAGGCTCGGGCTCCCCTAGCCTTCAGGCTAGGGCACCCCTAGGCTTTAGGCTCCCCTAGGCTAAGGCTCGGGCTCCCCTAGCCTTCAGGCTAGGGCACCCCTAGGCTTTAGGCTCCCCTAGGCTAAGGCTCGGGCTCCCCTAGCCTTCAGGCTAGGGCACCCCTAGGCTTTAGGCTCCCCTAGGCTAAGGCTCGGGCTCCCCTAGCCTTCAGGCTAGGGCACCCCTAGGCTTTAGGCTCCCCTAGGCTAAGGCTCGGGCTCCCCTAGCCTTCAGGCTAGGGCACCCCTAGGCTTTAGGCTCCCCTAGGCTAAGGCTCGGGCTCCCCTAGCCTTCAGGCTAGGGCACCCCTAGGCTTTAGGCTCCCCTAGGCTAAGGCTCGGGCTCCCCTAGCCTTCAGGCTAGGGCACCCCTAGGCTTTAGGCTCCCCTAGGCTAAGGCTCGGGCTCCCCTAGCCTTCAGGCTAGGGCACCCCTAGGCTTTAGGCTCCCCTAGGCTAAGGCTCGGGCTCCCCTAGCCTTCAGGCTAGGGCACCCCTAGGCTTTAGGCTCCCCTAGGCTAAGGCTCGGGCTCCCCTAGCCTTCAGGCTAGGGCACCCCTAGGCTTTAGGCTCCCCTAGGCTAAGGCTCGGGCTCCCCTAGCCTTCAGGCTAGGGCACCCCTAGGCTTTAGGCTCCCCTAGGCTAAGGCTCGGGCTCCCCTAGCCTTCAGGCTAGGGCACCCCTAGGCTTTAGGCTCCCCTAGGCTAAGGCTCGGGCTCCCCTAGCCTTCAGGCTAGGGCACCCCTAGGCTTTAGGCTCCCCTAGGCTAAGGCTCGGGCTCCCCTAGCCTTCAGGCTAGGGCACCCCTAGGCTTTAGGCTCCCCTAGGCTAAGGCTCGGGCTCCCCTAGCCTTCAGGCTAGGGCACCCCTAGGCTTTAGGCTCCCCTAGGCTAAGGCTCGGGCTCCCCTAGCCTTCAGGCTAGGGCACCCCTAGGCTTTAGGCTCCCCTAGGCTAAGGCTCGGGCTCCCCTAGCCTCCAGGCTAGGGCACCCCTAGGCTTTAGGCTCCCCTAGGCTAAGGCTCGGGCTCCCCTAGCCTCCAGGCTAGGGCACCCCAAGGCTTTAGGCTCCCCTAGGCTAAGGCTCGGGCTCCCCTAGCCTCCAGGCTAGGGCTCCCCTAGGCTTTAGGCTCCCCTAGGCTAAGGCTCGGGCTCCCCTAGCCTCCAGGCTAGGGCACCCCTAGGCTTTAGGCTCCCCTAGGCTAAGGCTCGGGCTCCCCTAGCCTCCAGGCTAGGGCACCCCTAGGCTTTAGGCTCCCCTAGGCTAAGGCTCGGGCTCCCCTAGCCTCCAGGCTAGGGCACCCCTAGGCTTTAGGCTCCCCTAGGCTAAGGCTCGGGCTCCCCTAGCCTCCAGGCTAGGGCACCCCTAGGCTTTAGGCTCCCCTAGGCTAAGGCTCGGGCTCCCCTAGCCTCCAGGCTAGGGCACCCCTAGGCTTTAGGCTCCCCTAGGCTAAGGCTCGGGCTCCCCTAGCCTCCAGGCTAGGGCACCCCTAGGCTTTAGGCTCCCCTAGGCTAAGGCTCGGGCTCCCCTAGCCTCCAGGCTAGGGCACCCCTAGGCTTTAGGCTCTCCTAGGCTAAGGCTCGGGCTCCCCTAGCCTCCAGGCTAGGGCACCCCTAGGCTTTAGGCTCCCCTAGGCTAAGGCTCGGGCTCCCCTAGCCTCCAGGCTAGGGCACCCCTAGGCTTTAGGCTCCCCTAGGCTAAGGCTCGGGCTCCCCTAGCCTCCAGGCTAGGGCACCCCTAGGCTTTAGGCTCCCCTAGGCTAAGGCTCGGGCTCCCCTAGCCTCCAGGCTAGGGCACCCCTAGGCTTTAGGCTCCCCTAGGCTAAGGCTCGGGCTCCCCTAGCCTCCAGGCTAGGGCACCCCTAGGCTTTAGGCTCCCCTAGGCTAAGGCTCGGGCTCCCCTAGCCTCCAGGCTAGGGCTCCCCTAGGCTTTAGGCTCCCCTAGGCTAAGGCTCGGGCTCCCCTAGCCTCCAGGCTAGGGCACCCCTAGGCTTTAGGCTCCCCTAGGCTAAGGCTCGGGCTCCCCCTAGCCTCCAGGCTAGGGCACCCCTAGGCTTTAGGCTCCCCTAGGCTAAGGCTCGGGCTCCCCTAGCCTCCAGGCTAGGGCACCCCTAGGCTTTAGGCTCCCCTAGGCTAAGGCTCGGGCTCCCCTAGCCTCCAGGCTAGGGCACCCCTAGGCTTTAGGCTCCCCTAGGCTAAGGCTCGGGCTCCCCTAGCCTCCAGGCTAGGGCACCCCTAGGCTTTAGGCTCCCCTAGGCTAAGGCTCGGGCTCCCCTAGCCTCCAGGCTAGGGCACCCCTAGGCTTTAGGCTCCCCTAGGCTAAGGCTCGGGCTCCCCTAGCCTCCAGGCTAGGGCACCCCTAGGCTTTAGGCTCCCCTAGGCTAAGGCTCGGGCTCCCCTAGCCTCCAGGCTAGGGCACCCCTAGGCTTTAGGCTCCCCTAGGCTAAGGCTCGGGCTCCCCTAGCCTCCAGGCTAGGGCACCCCTAGGCTTTAGGCTCCCCTAGGCTAAGGCTCGGGCTCCCCTAGCCTCCAGGCTAGGGCACCCCTAGGCTTTAGGCTCCCCTAGGCTAAGGCTCGGGCTCCCCTAGCCTCCAGGCTAGGGCACCCCTAGGCTTTAGGCTCCCCTAGGCTAAGGCTCGGGCTCCCCTAGCCTCCAGGCTAGGGCACCCCTAGGCTTTAGGCTCCCCTAGGCTAAGGCTCGGGCTCCCCTAGCCTCCAGGCTAGGGCACCCCTAGGCTTTAGGCTCCCCTAGGCTAAGGCTCGGGCTCCCCTAGCCTCCAGGCTAGGGCACCCCTAGGCTTTAGGCTCCCCTAGGCTAAGGGCTCGGGCTCCCCTAGCCTCCAGGCTAGGGCACCCCTAGGCTTTAGGCTCCCCTAGGCTAAGGCTCGGGCTCCCCTAGCCTCCAGGCTAGGGCACCCCTAGGCTTTAGGCTCCCCTAGGCTAAGGCTCGGGCTCCCCTAGCCTCCAGGCTAGGGCACCCCTAGGCTTTAGGCTCCCCTAGGCTAAGGCTCGGGCTCCCCTAGCCTCCAGGCTAGGGCACCCCTAGGCTTTAGGCTCCCCTAGGCTAAGGCTCGGGCTCCCCTAGCCTCCAGGCTAGGGCACCCCTAGGCTTTAGGCTCCCCTAGGCTAAGGCTCGGGCTCCCCTAGCCTCCAGGCTAGGGCACCCCTAGGCTTTAGGCTCCCCTAGGCTAAGGCTCGGGCTCCCCTAGCCTCCAGGCTAGGGCACCCCTAGGCTTTAGGCTCCCCTAGGCTAAGGCTCGGGCTCCCCTAGCCTCCAGGCTAGGGCACCCCTAGGCTTTAGGCTCCCCTAGGCTAAGGCTCGGGCTCCCCTAGCCTCCAGGCTAGGGCACCCCTAGGCTTTAGGCTCCCCTAGGCTAAGGCTCGGGCTCCCCTAGCCTCCAGGCTAGGGCACCCCTAGGCTTTAGGCTCCCCTAGGCTAAGGCTCGGGCTCCCCTAGCCTCCAGGCTAGGGCACCCCTAGGCTTTAGGCTCCCCTAGGCTAAGGCTCGGGCTCCCCTAGCCTCCAGGCTAGGGCACCCCTAGGCTTTAGGCTCCCCTAGGCTAAGGCTCGGGCTCCCCTAGCCTCCAGGCTAGGGCACCCCTAGGCTTTAGGCTCCCCTAGGCTAAGGCTCGGGCTCCCCTAGCCTCCAGGCTAGGGCACCCCTAGGCTTTAGGCTCCCCTAGGCTAAGGCTCGGGCTCCCCTAGCCTCCAGGCTAGGGCACCCCTAGGCTTTAGGCTCCCCTAGGCTAAGGCTCGGGCTCCCCTAGCCTCCAGGCTAGGGCACCCCTAGGCTTTAGGCTCCCCTAGGCTAAGGCTCGGGCTCCCCTAGCCTCCAGGCTAGGGCACCCCTAGGCTTTAGGCTCCCCTAGGCTAAGGCTCGGGCTCCCCTAGCCTCCAGGCTAGGGCACCCCTAGGCTTTAGGCTCCCCTAGGCTAAGGCTCGGGCTCCCCTAGCCTCCAGGCTAGGGCACCCCTAGGCTTTAGGCTCCCCTAGGCTAAGGCTCGGGCTCCCCTAGCCTCCAGGCTAGGGCACCCCTAGGCTTTAGGCTCCCCTAGGCTAAGGCTCGGGCTCCCCTAGCCTCCAGGCTAGGGCACCCCTAGGCTTTAGGCTCCCCTAGGCTAAGGCTCGGGCTCCCCTAGCCTCCAGGCTAGGGCACCCCTAGGCTTTAGGCTCCCCTAGGCTAAGGCTCGGGCTCCCCTAGCCTCCAGGCTAGGGCACCCCTAGGCTTTAGGCTCCCCTAGGCTAAGGCTCGGGCTCCCCTAGCCTCCAGGCTAGGGCACCCCTAGGCTTTAGGCTCCCCTAGGCTAAGGCTCGGGCTCCCCTAGCCTCCAGGCTAGGGCACCCCTAGGCTTTAGGCTCCCCTAGGCTAAGGCTCGGGCTCCCCTAGCCTCCAGGCTAGGGCACCCCTAGGCTTTAGGCTCCCCTAGGCTAAGGCTCGGGCTCCCCTAGCCTCCAGGCTAGGGCACCCCTAGGCTTTAGGCTCCCCTAGGCTAAGGCTCGGGCTCCCCTAGCCTCCAGGCTAGGGCACCCCTAGGCTTTAGGCTCCCCTAGGCTAAGGCTCGGGCTCCCCTAGCCTCCAGGCTAGGGCACCCCTAGGCTTTAGGCTCCCCTAGGCTAAGGCTCGGGCTCCCCTAGCCTCCAGGCTAGGGCACCCCTAGGCTTTAGGCTCCCCTAGGCTAAGGCTCGGGCTCCCCTAGCCTCCAGGCTAGGGCACCCCTAGGCTTTAGGCTCCCCTAGGCTAAGGCTCGGGCTCCCCTAGCCTCCAGGCTAGGGCACCCCTAGGCTTTAGGCTCCCCTAGGCTAAGGCTCGGGCTCCCCTAGCCTCCAGGCTAGGGCACCCCTAGGCTTTAGGCTCCCCTAGGCTAAGGCTCTCGGGCTCCCCTAGCCTCCAGGCTAGGGCACCCCTAGGCTTTAGGCTCCCCTAGGCTAAGGCTCGGGCTCCCCTAGCCTCCAGGCTAGGGCACCCCTAGGCTTTAGGCTCCCCTAGGCTAAGGCTCGGGCTCCCCTAGCCTCCAGGCTAGGGCACCCCTAGGCTTTAGGCTCCCCTAGGCTAAGGCTCGGGCTCCCCTAGCCTCCAGGCTAGGGCACCCCTAGGCTTTAGGCTCCCCTAGGCTAAGGCTCGGGCTCCCCTAGCCTCCAGGCTAGGGCACCCCTAGGCTTTAGGCTCCCCTAGGCTAAGGCTCGGGCTCCCCTAGCCTCCAGGCTAGGGCACCCCTAGGCTTTAGGCTCCCCTAGGCTAAGGCTCCGGCTCCCCTAGCCTCCAGGCTAGGGCACCCCTAGGCTTTAGGCTCCCCTAGGCTAAGGCTCCGGCTCCCCTAGCCTCCAGGCTAGGGCACCCCTAGGCTTTAGGCTCCCCTAGGCTAAGGCTCGGGCTCCCCTAGCCTCCAGGCTAGGGCACCCCTAGGCTTTAGGCTCCCGTAGGCTAAGGCTCGGGCTCCCCTAGCCTCCAGGCTAGGGCACCCCTAGGCTTTAGGCTCCCCTAGGCTAAGGCTCGGGCTCCCCTAGCCTCCAGGCTAGGGCACCCCTAGGCTTTAGGCTCCCCTAGGCTAAGGCTCGGCCCTAGCCTCCAGGCTAGGGCACCCCTAGGCTTTAGGCTCCCCTAGGCTAAGGCTCGGGCTCCCCTAGCCTCCAGGCTAGGGCACCCCTAGGCTTTAGGCTCCCCTAGGCTAAGGCTCGGGCTCCCCTAGCCTCCAGGCTAGGGCACCCCTAGGCTTTAGGCTCCCCTAGGCTAAGGCTCGGGCTCCCCTAGCCTCCAGGCTAGGGCACCCCTAGGCTTTAGGCTCCCCTAGGCTAAGGCTCGGGCTCCCCTAGCCTCCAGGCTAGGGCACCCCTAGGCTTTAGGCTCCCCTAGGCTAAGGCTCGGGCTCCCCTAGCCTCCAGGCTAGGGCACCCCTAGGCTTTAGGCTCCCCTAGGCTAAGGCTCGGGCTCCCCTAGCCTCCAGGCTAGGGCACCCCTAGGCTTTAGGCTCCCCTAGGCTAAGGCTCGGGCTCCCCTAGCCTCCAGGCTAGGGCACCCCTAGGCTTTAGGCTCCCCTAGGCTAAGGCTCGGGCTCCCCTAGCCTCCAGGCTAGGGCACCCCTAGGCTTTAGGCTCCCTAGGCTAAGGCTCGGGCTCCCCTAGCCTCCAGGCTAGGGCACCCCTAGGCTTTAGGCTCCCCTAGGCTAAGGCTCGGGCTCCCCTAGCCTCCAGGCTAGGGCACCCCTAGGCTTTAGGCTCCCCTAGGCTAAGGCTCGGGCTCCCCTAGCCTCCAGGCTAGGGCACCCCTAGGCTTTAGGCTCCCCTAGGCTAAGGCTCGGGCTCCCCTAGCCTCCAGGCTAGGGCACCCCTAGGCTTTAGGCTCCCCTAGGCTAAGGCTCGGGCTCCCCTAGCCTCCAGGCTAGGGCACCCCTAGGCTTTAGGCTCCCCTAGGCTAAGGCTCGGGCTCCCCTAGCCTCCAGGCTAGGGCACCCCTAGGCTTTAGGCTCCCCTAGGCTAAGGCTCGGGCTCCCCTAGCCTCCAGGCTAGGGCACCCCTAGGCTTTAGGCTCCCCTAGGCTAAGGCTCGGGCTCCCCTAGCCTCCAGGCTAGGGCACCCCTAGGCTTTAGGCTCCCCTAGGCTAAGGCTCGGGCTCCCCTAGCCCTCCAGGCTAGGGCACCCTAGGCTTTAGGCTCCCCTAGGCTAAGGCTCGGGCTCCCCTAGCCTCCAGGCTAGGGCACCCCTAGGCTTTAGGCTCCCCTAGGCTAAGGCTCGGGCTCCCCTAGCCTCCAGGCTAGGGCACCCCTAGGCTTTAGGCTCCCCTAGGCTAAGGCTCGGGCTCCCCTAGCCTCCAGGCTAGGGCACCCCTAGGCTTTAGGCTCCCCTAGGCTAAGGCTCGGGCTCCCCTAGCCTCCAGGCTAGGGCACCCCTAGGCTTTAGGCTCCCCTAGGCTAAGGCTCGGGCTCCCCTAGCCTCCAGGCTAGGGCACCCCTAGGCTTTAGGCTCCCCTAGGCTAAGGCTCGGGCTCCCCTAGCCTCCAGGCTAGGGCACCCCTAGGCTTTAGGCTCCCCTAGGCTAAGGCTCGGGCTCCCCTAGCCTCCAGGCTAGGGCACCCCTAGGCTTTAGGCTCCCCTAGGCTAAGGCTCGGGCTCCCCTAGCCTCCAGGCTAGGGCACCCCTAGGCTTTAGGCTCCCCTAGGCTAAGGCTCGGGCTCCCTAGCCTCCAGGCTAGGGCACCCCTAGGCTTTAGGCTCCCCTAGGCTAAGGCTCGGGCTCCCCTAGCCTCCAGGCTAGGGCACCCCCTAGGCTTTAGGCTCCCCTAGGCTAAGGCTCGGGCTCCCCTAGCCTCCAGGCTAGGGCACCCCTAGGCTTTAGGCTCCCCTAGGCTAAGGCTCGGGCTCCCCTAGCCTCCAGGCTAGGGCACCCCTAGGCTTTAGGCTCCCCTAGGCTAAGGCTCGGGCTCCCCTAGCCTCCAGGCTAGGGCACCCCTAGGCTTTAGGCTCCCCTAGGCTAAGGCTCGGGCTCCCCTAGCCTCCAGGCTAGGGCACCCCTAGGCTTTAGGCTCCCCTAGGCTAAGGCTCGGGCTCCCCTAGCCTCCAGGCTAGGGCACCCCTAGGCTTTAGGCTCCCCTAGGCTAAGGCTCGGGCTCCCCTAGCCTCCAGGCTAGGGCACCCCTAGGCTTTAGGCTCCCCTAGGCTAAGGCTCGGGCTCCCCTAGCCTCCAGGCTAGGGCACCCCTAGGCTTTAGGCTCCCCTAGGCTAAGGCTCGGGCTCCCCTAGCCTCCAGGCTAGGGCACCCCTAGGCTTTAGGCTCCCCTAGGCTAAGGCTCGGGCTCCCCTAGCCTCCAGGCTAGGGCACCCCTAGGCTTTAGGCTCCCCTAGGCTAAGGCTCGGGCTCCCCTAGCCTCCAGGCTAGGGCACCCCTAGGCTTTAGGCTCCCCTAGGCTAAGGCTCGGGCTCCCCTAGCCTCCAGGCTAGGGCACCCCTAGGCTTTAGGCTCCCCTAGGCTAAGGCTCGGCCTCCCCTAGCCTCCAGGCTAGGGCACCCCTAGGCTTTAGGCTCCCCTAGGCTAAGGCTCGGGCTCCCCTAGCCTCCAGGCTAGGGCACCCCTAGGCTTTAGGCTCCCCTAGGCTAAGGCTCGGCCTCCCCTAGCCTCCAGGCTAGGGCACCCCTAGGCTTTAGGCTCCCCTAGGCTAAGGCTCGGCCTCCCCTAGCCTCCAGGCTAGGGCACCCCTAGGCTTTAGGCTCCCCTAGGCTAAGGCTCGGCCTCCCCTAGCCTCCAGGCTAGGGCACCCCTAGGCTTTAGGCTCCCCTAGGCTAAGGCTCGGCCTCCCCTAGCCTCCAGGCTAGGGCACCCCTAGGCTTTAGGCTCCCCTAGGCTAAGGCTCGGCCTCCCCTAGCCTCCAGGCTAGGGCACCCCTAGGCTTTAGGCTCCCCTAGGCTAAGGCTCGGCCTCCCCTAGCCTCCAGGCTAGGGCACCCCTAGGCTTTAGGCTCCCCTAGGCTAAGGCTCGGCCTCCCCTAGCCTCCAGGCTAGGGCACCCCTAGGCTTTAGGCTCCCCTAGGCTAAGGCTCGGCCTCCCCTAGCCTCCAGGCTAGGGCACCCCTAGGCTTTAGGCTCCCCTAGGCTAAGGCTCGGCCTCCCCTAGCCTCCAGGCTAGGGCACCCCTAGGCTTTAGGCTCCCCTAGGCTAAGGCTCGGCCTCCCCTAGCCTCCAGGCTAGGGCACCCCTAGGCTTTAGGCTCCCCTAGGCTAAGGCTCGGCCTCCCCTAGCCTCCAGGCTAGGGCACCCCTAGGCTTTAGGCTCCCCTAGGCTAAGGCTCGGCCTCCCCTAGCCTCCAGGCTAGGGCACCCCTAGGCTTTAGGCTCCCCTAGGCTAAGGCTCGGCCTCCCCTAGCCTCCAGGCTAGGGCACCCCTAGGCTTTAGGCTCCCCTAGGCTAAGGCTCGGCCTCCCCTAGCCTCCAGGCTAGGGCACCCCTAGGCTTTAGGCTCCCCTAGGCTAAGGCTCGGCCTCCCCTAGCCTCCAGGCTAGGGCACCCCTAGGCTTTAGGCTCCCCTAGGCTAAGGCTCGGCCTCCCCTAGCCTCCAGGCTAGGGCACCCCTAGGCTTTAGGCTCCCCTAGGCTAAGGCTCGGCCTCCCCTAGCCTCCAGGCTAGGGCACCCCTAGGCTTTAGGCTCCCCTAGGCTAAGGCTAGGCCTCCCCTAGCCTCCAGGCTAGGGCACCCCTAGGCTTTAGGCTCCCCTAGGCTAAGGCTAGGCCTCCCCTAGCCTCCAGGCTAGGGCACCCCTAGGCTTTAGGCTCCCCTAGGCTAAGGCTAGGCCTCCCCTAGCCTCCAGGCTAGGGCACCCCTAGGCTTTAGGCTCCCCTAGGCTAAGGCTAGGCCTCCCCTAGCCTCCAGGCTAGGGCACCCCTAGGCTTTAGGCTCCCCTAGGCTAAGGCTAGGCCTCCCCTAGCCTCCAGGCTAGGGCACCCCTAGGCTTTAGGCTCCCCTAGGCTAAGGCTAGGGCCTCCCCTAGCCTCCAGGCTAGGGCACCCCTAGGCTTTAGGCTCCCCTAGGCTAAGGCTGGGCCTCCCCTAGCCTCCAGGCTAGGGCACCCCTAGGCTTTAGGCTCCCCTAGGCTAAGGCTGGGCCTCCCCTAGCCTCCAGGCTAGGGCACCCCTAGGCTTTAGGCTCCCCTAGGCTAAGGCTGGGCCTCCCCTAGCCTCCAGGCTAGGGCACCCCTAGGCTTTAGGCTCCCCTAGGCTAAGGCTGGGCCTCCCCTAGCCTCCAGGCTAGGGCACCCCTAGGCTTTAGGCTCCCCTAGGCTAAGGCTGGGCCTCCCCTAGCCTCCAGGCTAGGGCACCCCTAGGCTTTAGGCTCCCCTAGGCTAAGGCTGGGCCTCCCCTAGCCTCCAGGCTAGGGCACCCCTAGGCTTTAGGCTCCCCTAGGCTAAGGCTGGGCCTCCCCTAGCCTCCAGGCTAGGGCACCCCTAGGCTTTAGGCTCCCCTAGGCTAAGGCTGGGCCTCCCCTAGCCTCCAGGCTAGGGCACCCCTAGGCTTTAGGCTCCCCTAGGCTAAGGCTAGGCCTCCCCTAGCCTCCAGGCTAGGGCACCCCTAGGCTTTAGGCTCCCCTAGGCTAAGGCTAGGGCCTCCCCTAGCCTCCAGGCTAGGGCACCCCTAGGCTTTAGGCTCCCCTAGGCTAAGGCTAGGCCTCCCCTAGCCTCCAGGCTAGGGCACCCCTAGGCTTTAGGCTCCCCTAGGCTAAGGCTAGGCCTCCCCTAGCCTCCAGGCTAGGGCACCCCTAGGCTTTAGGCTCCCCTAGGCTAAGGCTAGGGCTCCCCTAGCCTCCAGGCTAGGGCACCCCTAGGCTTTAGGCTCCCCTAGGCTAAGGCTAGGGCTCCCCTAGCCTCCAGGCTAGGGCACCCCTAGGCTTTAGGCTCCCCTAGGCTAAGGCTAGGGCTCCCCTAGCCTCCAGGCTAGGGCACCCCTAGGCTTTAGGCTCCCCTAGGCTAAGGCTAGGGCTCCCCTAGCCTCCAGGCTAGGGCACCCCTAGGCTTTAGGCTCCCCTAGGCTAAGGCTAGGGCTCCCCTAGCCTCCAGGCTAGGGCACCCCTAGGCTTTAGGCTCCCCTAGGCTAAGGCTAGGGCTCCCCTAGCCTCCAGGCTAGGGCACCCCTAGGCTTTAGGCTCCCCTAGGCTAAGGCTAGGGCTCCCCTAGCCTCCAGGCTAGGGCACCCCTAGGCTTTAGGCTCCCCTAGGCTAAGGCTAGGGCTCCCCTAGCCTCCAGGCTAGGGCACCCCTAGGCTTTAGGCTCCCCTAGGCTAAGGCTAGGGCTCCCCTAGCCTCCAGGCTAGGGCACCCCTAGGCTTTAGGCTCCCCTAGGCTAAGGCTAGGGCTCCCCTAGCCTCCAGGCTAGGGCACCCCTAGGCTTTAGGCTCCCCTAGGCTAAGGCTAGGGCTCCCCTAGCCTCCAGGCTAGGGCACCCCTAGGCTTTAGGCTCCCCTAGGCTAAGGCTAGGGCTCCCCTAGCCTCCAGGCTAGGGCACCCCTAGGCTTTAGGCTCCCCTAGGCTAAGGCTAGGGCTCCCCTAGCCTCCAGGCTAGGGCACCCCTAGGCTTTAGGCTCCCCTAGGCTAAGGCTAGGGCTCCCCTAGCCTCCAGGCTAGGGCACCCCTAGGCTTTAGGCTCCCCTAGGCTAAGGCTAGGGCTCCCCTAGCCTCCAGGCTAGGGCACCCCTAGGCTTTAGGCTCCCCTAGGCTAAGGCTAGGGCTCCCCTAGCCTCCAGGCTAGGGCACCCCTAGGCTTTAGGCTCCCCTAGGCTAAGGCTAGGGCTCCCCTAGCCTCCAGGCTAGGGCACCCCTAGGCTTTAGGCTCCCCTAGGCTAAGGCTAGGGCTCCCCTAGCCTCCAGGCTAGGGCACCCCTAGGCTTTAGGCTCCCCTAGGCTAAGGCTAGGGCTCCCCTAGCCTCCAGGCTAGGGCACCCCTAGGCTTTAGGCTCCCCTAGGCTAAGGCTAGGGCTCCCCTAGCCTCCAGGCTAGGGCACCCCTAGGCTTTAGGCTCCCCTAGGCTAAGGCTAGGGCTCCCCTAGCCTCCAGGCTAGGGCACCCCTAGGCTTTAGGCTCCCCTAGGCTAAGGCTAGGGCTCCCCTAGCCTCCAGGCTAGGGCACCCCTAGGCTTTAGGCTCCCCTAGGCTAAGGCTAGGGCTCCCCTAGCCTCCAGGCTAGGGCACCCCTAGGCTTTAGGCTCCCCTAGGCTAAGGCTAGGGCTCCCCTAGCCTCCAGGCTAGGGCACCCCTAGGCTTTAGGCTCCCCTAGGCTAAGGCTAGGGCTCCCCTAGCCTCCAGGCTAGGGCACCCCTAGGCTTTAGGCTCCCCTAGGCTAAGGCTAGGGCTCCCCTAGCCTCCAGGCTAGGGCACCCCTAGGCTTTAGGCTCCCCTAGGCTAAGGCTAGGGCTCCCCTAGCCTCCAGGCTAGGGCACCCCTAGGCTTTAGGCTCCCCTAGGCTAAGGCTAGGGCTCCCCTAGCCTCCAGGCTAGGGCACCCCTAGGCTTTAGGCTCCCCTAGGCTAAGGCTAGGGCTCCCCTAGCCTCCAGGCTAGGGCACCCCTAGGCTTTAGGCTCCCCTAGGCTAAGGCTAGGGCTCCCCTAGCCTCCAGGCTAGGGCACCCCTAGGCTTTAGGCTCCCCTAGGCTAAGGCTAGGGCTCCCCTAGCCTCCAGGCTAGGGCACCCCTAGGCTTTAGGCTCCCCTAGGCTAAGGCTAGGGCTCCCCTAGCCTCCAGGCTAGGGCACCCCTAGGCTTTAGGCTCCCCTAGGCTAAGGCTAGGGCTCCCCTAGCCTCCAGGCTAGGGCACCCCTAGGCTTTAGGCTCCCCTAGGCTAAGGCTAGGGCTCCCCTAGCCTCCAGGCTAGGGCACCCCTAGGCTTTAGGCTCCCCTAGGCTAAGGCTAGGGCTCCCCTAGCCTCCAGGCTAGGGCACCCCTAGGCTTTAGGCTCCCCTAGGCTAAGGCTAGGGCTCCCCTAGCCTCCAGGCTAGGGCACCCCTAGGCTTTAGGCTCCCCTAGGCTAAGGCTAGGGCTCCCCTAGCCTCCAGGCTAGGGCACCCCTAGGCTTTAGGCTCCCCTAGGCTAAGGCTAGGGCTCCCCTAGCCTCCAGGCTAGGGCACCCCTAGGCTTTAGGCTCCCCTAGGCTAAGGCTAGGGCTCCCCTAGCCTCCAGGCTAGGGCACCCCTAGGCTTTAGGCTCCCCTAGGCTAAGGCTAGGGCTCCCCTAGCCTCCAGGCTAGGGCACCCCTAGGCTTTAGGCTCCCCTAGGCTAAGGCTAGGGCTCCCCTAGCCTCCAGGCTAGGGCACCCCTAGGCTTTAGGCTCCCCTAGGCTAAGGCTAGGGCTCCCCTAGCCTCCAGGCTAGGGCACCCCTAGGCTTTAGGCTCCCCTAGGCTAAGGCTAGGGCTCCCCTAGCCTCCAGGCTAGGGCACCCCTAGGCTTTAGGCTCCCCTAGGCTAAGGCTAGGGCTCCCCTAGCCTCCAGGCTAGGGCACCCCTAGGCTTTAGGCTCCCCTAGGCTAAGGCTAGGGCTCCCCTAGCCTCCAGGCTAGGGCACCCCTAGGCTTTAGGCTCCCCTAGGCTAAGGCTAGGGCTCCCCCAGCCTCCAGGCTAGGGCACCCCTAGGCTTTAGGCTCCCCTAGGCTAAGGCTAGGGCTCCCCCAGCCTCCAGGCTAGGGCACCCCTAGGCTTTAGGCTCCCCTAGGCTAAGGCTAGGGCTCCCCCAGCCTCCAGGCTAGGGCACCCCTAGGCTTTAGGCTCCCCTAGGCTAAGGCTAGGGCTCCCCCAGCCTCCAGGCTAGGGCACCCCTAGGCTTTAGGCTCCCCTAGGCTAAGGCTAGGGCCCCCCCAGCCTCCAGGCTAGGGCACCCCTAGGCTTTAGGCTCCCCTAGGCTAAGGCTAGGGCCCCCCCAGCCTCCAGGCTAGGGCACCCCTAGGCTTTAGGCTCCCCTAGGCTAAGGCTAGGGCCCCCCCAGCCTCCAGGCTAGGGCACCCCTAGGCTTTAGGCTCCCCTAGGCTAAGGCTAGGGCCCCCCCAGCCTCCAGGCTAGGGCACCCCTAGGCTTTAGGCTCCCCTAGGCTAAGGCTAGGGCCCCCCCAGCCTCCAGGCTAGGGCACCCCTAGGCTTTAGGCTCCCCTAGGCTAAGGCTAGGGCCCCCCCAGCCTCCAGGCTAGGGCACCCCTAGGCTTTAGGCTCCCCTAGGCTAAGGCTAGGGCCCCCCCAGCCTCCAGGCTAGCGCACCCCTAGGCTTTAGGCTCCCCTAGGCTAAGGCTAGGGCCCCCCCAGCCTCCAGGCTAGCGCACCCCTAGGCTTTAGGCTCCCCTAGGCTAAGGCTAGGGCCCCCCCAGCCTCCAGGCTAGCGCACCCCTAGGCTTTAGGCTCCCCTAGGCTAAGGCTAGGGCCCCCCCAGCCTCCAGGCTAGCGCACCCCTAGGCTTTAGGCTCCCCTAGGCTAAGGCTAGGGCCCCCCCAGCCTCCAGGCTAGCGCACCCCTAGGCTTTAGGCTCCCCTAGGCTAAGGCTAGGGCCCCCCCAGCCTCCAGGCTAGGGCACCCCTAGGCTTTAGGCTCCCCTAGGCTAAGGCTAGGGCCCCCCCAGCCTCCAGGCTAGGGCACCCCTAGGCTTTAGGCTCCCCTAGGCTAAGGCTAGGGCCCCCCCAGCCTCCAGGCTAGGGCACCCCTAGGCTTTAGGCTCCCCTAGGCTAAGGCTAGGGCCCCCCCAGCCTCCAGGCTAGGGCACCCCTAGGCTTTAGGCTCCCCTAGGCTAAGGCTAGGGCCCCCCCAGCCTCCAGGCTAGGGCACCCCTAGGCTTTAGGCTCCCCTAGGCTAAGGCTAGGGCCCCCCCAGCCTCCAGGCTAGGGCACCCCTAGGCTTTAGGCTCCCCTAGGCTAAGGCTAGGGCCCCCCCAGCCTCCAGGCTAGGGCACCCCTAGGCTTTAGGCTCCCCTAGGCTAAGGCTAGGGCCCCCCCAGCCTCCAGGCTAGGGCACCCCTAGGCTTTAGGCTCCCCTAGGCTAAGGCTAGGGCCCCCCCAGCCTCCAGGCTAGGGCACCCCTAGGCTTTAGGCTCCCCTAGGCTAAGGCTAGGGCCCCCCCAGCCTCCAGGCTAGGGCACCCCTAGGCTTTAGGCTCCCCTAGGCTAAGGCTAGGGCCCCCCCAGCCTCCAGGCTAGGGCACCCCTAGGCTTTAGGCTAGGGCTTCCCCTAGGCTAAGGCTAGGGCCCCCCTAGCCTCCAGGCTAGGGCACCCCTAGGCTTTAGGCTAGGGCTCCCCTAGGCTAAGGCTAGGGCCCCCCTAGCCTCCAGGCTAGGGCACCCCTAGGCTTTAGGCTAGGGCTCCCCTAGGCTAAGGCTAGGGCCCCCCTAGCCTCCAGGCTAGGGCACCCCTAGGCTTTAGGCTAGGGCTCCCCTAGGCTAAGGCTAGGGCCCCCCTAGCCTCCAGGCTAGGGCACCCCTAGGCTTTAGGCTAGGGCTCCCCTAGGCTAAGGCTAGGGCCCCCCTAGCCTCCAGGCTAGGGCACCCCTAGGCTTTAGGCTAGGGCTCCCCTAGGCTAAGGCTAGGGCCCCCCTAGCCTCCAGGCTAGGGCACCCCTAGGCTTTAGGCTAGGGCTCCCCTAGGCTAAGGCTAGGGCCCCCCTAGCCTCCAGGCTAGGGCACCCCTAGGCTTTAGGCTAGGGCTCCCCTAGGCTAAGGCTAGGGCCCCCCTAGCCTCCAGGCTAGGGCACCCCTAGGCTTTAGGCTAGGGCTCCCCTAGGCTAAGGCTAGGGCCCCCCTAGCCTCCAGGCTAGGGCACCCCTAGGCTTTAGGCTAGGGCTCCCCTAGGCTAAGGCTAGGGCCCCCCTAGCCTCCAGGCTAGGGCACCCCTAGGCTTTAGGCTAGGGCTCCCCTAGGCTAAGGCTAGGGCCCCCCTAGCCTCCAGGCTAGGGCACCCCTAGGCTTTAGGCTAGGGCTCCCCTAGGCTAAGGCTAGGGCCCCCCTAGCCTCCAGGCTAGGGCACCCCTAGGCTTTAGGCTAGGGCTCCCCTAGGCTAAGGCTAGGGCCCCCCTAGCCTCCAGGCTAGGGCACCCCTAGGCTTTAGGCTAGGGCTCCCCTAGGCTAAGGCTAGGGCCCCCCTAGCCTCCAGGCTAGGGCACCCCTAGGCTTTAGGCTAGGGCTCCCCTAGGCTAAGGCTAGGGCCCCCCTAGCCTCCAGGCTAGGGCACCCCTAGGCTTTAGGCTAGGGCTCCCCTAGGCTAAGGCTAGGGCCCCCCTAGCCTCCAGGCTAGGGCACCCCTAGGCTTTAGGCTAGGGCTCCCCTAGGCTAAGGCTAGGGCCCCCCTAGCCTCCAGGCTAGGGCACCCCTAGGCTTTAGGCTAGGGCTCCCCTAGGCTAAGGCTAGGGCCCCCCTAGCCTCCAGGCTAGGGCACCCCTAGGCTTTAGGCTAGGGCTCCCCTAGGCTAAGGCTAGGGCCCCCCTAGCCTCCAGGCTAGGGCACCCCTAGGCTTTAGGCTAGGGCTCCCCTAGGCTAAGGCTAGGGCCCCCCTAGCCTCCAGGCTAGGGCACCCCTAGGCTTTAGGCTAGGGCTCCCCTAGGCTAAGGCTAGGGCCCCCCTAGCCTCCAGGCTAGGGCACCCCTAGGCTTTAGGCTAGGGCTCCCCTAGGCTAAGGCTAGGGCCCCCCTAGCCTCCAGGCTAGGGCACCCCTAGGCTTTAGGCTAGGGCTCCCCTAGGCTAAGGCTAGGGCCCCCCTAGCCTCCAGGCTAGGGCACCCCTAGGCTTTAGGCTAGGGCTCCCCTAGGCTAAGGCTAGGGCCCCCCTAGCCTCCAGGCTAGGGCAACCCTAGGCTTTAGGCTAGGGCTCCCCTAGGCTAAGGCTAGGGCCCCCCTAGCCTCCAGGCTAGGGCACCCCTAGGCTTTAGGCTAGGGCTGCCCTAGGCTAAGGCTAGGGCCCCCCTAGCCTCCAGGCTAGGGCACCCCTAGGCTTTAGGCTAGGGCTGCCCTAGGCTAAGGCTAGGGCCCCCCTAGCCTCCAGGCTAGGGCACCCCTAGGCTTTAGGCTAGGGCTGCCCTAGGCTAAGGCTAGGGCCCCCCTAGCCTCCAGGCTAGGGCACCCCTAGGCTTTAGGCTAGGGCTGCCCTAGGCTAAGGCTAGGGCCCCCCTAGCCTCCAGGCTAGGGCACCCCTAGGCTTTAGGCTAGGGCTGCCCCTAGGCTAAGGCTAGGGCCCCCCTAGCCTCCAGGCTAGGGCACCCCTAGGCTTTAGGCTAGGGCTCCCCTAGGCTAAGGCTAGGGCCCCCCTAGCCTCCAGGCTAGGGCACCCCTAGGCTTTAGGCTAGGGCTCCCCTAGGCTAAGGCTAGGGCCCCCCTAGCCTCCAGGCTAGGGCACCCCTAGGCTTTAGGCTAGGGCTCCCCTAGGCTAAGGCTAGGGCCCCCCTAGCCTCCAGGCTAGGGCACCCCTAGGCTTTAGGCTAGGGCTCCCCTAGGCTAAGGCTAGGGCCCCCCTAGCCTCCAGGCTAGGGCACCCCTAGGCTTTAGGCTAGGGCTCCCCTAGGCTAAGGCTAGGGCCCCCCTAGCCTCCAGGCTAGGGCACCCCTAGGCTTTAGGCTAGGGCTCCCCTAGGCTAAGGCTAGGGCCCCCCTAGCCTCCAGGCTAGGGCACCCCTAGGCTTTAGGCTAGGGCTCCCCTAGGCTAAGGCTAGGGCCCCCCTAGCCTCCAGGCTAGGGCACCCCTAGGCTTTAGGCTAGGGCTCCCCTAGGCTAAGGCTAGGGCCCCCCTAGCCTCCAGGCTAGGGCACCCCTAGGCTTTAGGCTAGGGCTCCCCTAGGCTAAGGCTAGGGCCCCCCTAGCCTCCAGGCTAGGGCACCCCTAGGCTTTAGGCTAGGGCTCCCCTAGGCTAAGGCTAGGGCCCCCCTAGCCTCCAGGCTAGGGCACCCCTAGGCTTTAGGCTAGGGCTCCCCTAGGCTAAGGCTAGGGCCCCCCTAGCCTCCAGGCTAGGGCACCCCTAGGCTTTAGGCTAGGGCTCCCCTAGGCTAAGGCTAGGGCCCCCCTAGCCTCCAGGCTAGGGCACCCCTAGGCTTTAGGCTAGGGCTCCCCTAGGCTAAGGCTAGGGCCCCCCTAGCCTCCAGGCTAGGGCACCCCTAGGCTTTAGGCTAGGGCTCCCCTAGGCTAAGGCTAGGGCCCCCCTAGCCTCCAGGCTAGGGCACCCCTAGGCTTTAGGCTAGGGCTCCCCTAGGCTAAGGCTAGGGCTCCCCTAGCCTCCAGGCTAGGGCACCCCTAGGCTTTAGGCTAGGGCTCCCCTAGGCTAAGGCTAGGGCTCCCCTAGCCTCCAGGCTAGGGCACCCCTAGGCTTTAGGCTAGGGCTCCCCTAGGCTAAGGCTAGGGCTCCCCTAGCCTCCAGGCTAGGGCACCCCTAGGCTTTAGGCTAGGGCTCCCCTAGGCTAAGGCTAGGGCTCCCCTAGCCTCCAGGCTAGGGCACCCCTAGGCTTTAGGCTAGGGCTCCCCTAGGCTAAGGCTAGGGCTCCCCTAGCCTCCAGGCTAGGGCACCCCTAGGCTTTAGGCTCCCCTAGGCTAAGGCTAGGGCTCCCCTAGCCTCCAGGCTAGGGCACCCCTAGGCTTTAGGCTCCCCTAGGCTAAGGCTAGGGCTCCCCTAGCCTCCAGGCTAGGGCACCCCTAGGCTTTAGGCTCCCCTAGGCTAAGGCTAGGGCCCCCCTAGCCTCCAGGCTAGGGCACCCCTAGGCTTTAGGCTCCCCTAGGCTAAGGCTAGGGCCCCCCTAGCCTCCAGGCTAGGGCACCCCTAGGCTTTAGGCTCCCCTAGGCTAAGGCTAGGGCCCCCCTAGCCTCCAGGCTAGGGCACCCCTAGGCTTTAGGCTCCCCTAGGCTAAGGCTAGGGCCCCCCTAGCCTCCAGGCTAGGGCACCCCTAGGCTTTAGGCTCCCCTAGGCTAAGGCTAGGGCGCCTCCAGGCTAGGGCACCCCTAGGCTTTAGGCTCCCCTAGGCTAAGGCTAGGGCCCCCCTAGCCTCCAGGCTAGGGCACCCCAAGGCTTTAGGCTCCCCTAGGCTAAGGCTAGGGCCCCCCTAGCCTCCAGGCTAGGGCACCCCTAGGCTTTAGGCACCCCTAGGCTAAGGCTAGGGCCCCCCTAGCCTCCAGGCTAGGGCACCCCTAGGCTTTAGGCTCCCCTAGGCTAAGGCTAGGGCCCCCCTAGCCTCCAGGCTAGGGCACCCCTAGGCTTTAGGCTCCCCTAGGCTAAGGCTAGGGCCCCCCTAGCCTCCAGGCTAGGGCACCCCTAGGCTTTAGGCTCCCCTAGGCTAAGGCTAGGGCCCCCCTAGCCTCCAGGCTAGGGCACCCCTAGGCTTTAGGCTAGGGCTCCCTAGGCTAAGGCTAGGGCCCCCCTAGCCTCCAGGCTAGGGCACCCCTAGGCTTTAGGCTAGGGCTCCCCTAGGCTAAGGCTAGGGCCCCCCTAGCCTCCAGGCTAGGGCACCCCTAGGCTTTAGGCTAGGGCTCCCCTAGGCTAAGGCTAGGGCCCCCCTAGCCTCCAGGCTAGGGCACCCCTAGGCTTTAGGCTAGGGCTCCCCTAGGCTAAGGCTAGGGCCCCCCTAGCCTCCAGGCTAGGGCACCCCTAGGCTTTAGGCTAGGGCTCCCCTAGGCTAAGGCTAGGGCCCCCCTAGCCTCCAGGCTAGGGCACCCCTAGGCTTTAGGCTAGGGCTCCCCTAGGCTAAGGCTAGGGCCCCCCTAGCCTCCAGGCTAGGGCACCCCTAGGCTTTAGGCTAGGGCTCCCCTAGGCTAAGGCTAGGGCCCCCCTAGCCTCCAGGCTAGGGCACCCCTAGGCTTTAGGCTAGGGCTCCCCTAGGCTAAGGCTAGGGCCCCCCTAGCCTCCAGGCTAGGGCACCCCTAGGCTTTAGGCTAGGGCTCCCCTAGGCTAAGGCTAGGGCCCCCCTAGCCTCCAGGCTAGGGCACCCCTAGGCTTTAGGCTAGGGCTCCCCTAGGCTAAGGCTAGGGCTCCCCTAGCCTCCAGGCTAGGGCACCCCTAGGCTTTAGGCTAGGGCTCCCCTAGGCTAAGGCTAGGGCTCCCCTAGCCTCCAGGCTAGGGCACCCCTAGGCTTTAGGCTAGGGCTCCCCTAGGCTAAGGCTAGGGCTCCCCTAGCCTCCAGGCTAGGGCACCCCTAGGCTTTAGGCTAGGGCTCCCCTAGGCTAAGGCTAGGGCTCCCCTAGCCTCCAGGCTAGGGCACCCCTAGGCTTTAGGCTAGGGCTCCCCTAGGCTAAGGCTAGGGCTCCCCTAGCCTCCAGGCTAGGGCACCCCTAGGCTTTAGGCTAGGGCTCCCCTAGGCTAAGGCTAGGGCTCCCCTAGCCTCCAGGCTAGGGCACCCCTAGGCTTTAGGCTAGGGCTCCCCTAGGCTAAGGCTAGGGCTCCCCTAGCCTCCAGGCTAGGGCACCCCTAGGCTTTAGGCTAGGGCTCCCCTAGGCTAAGGCTAGGGCTCCCCTAGCCTCCAGGCTAGGGCACCCCTAGGCTTTAGGCTAGGCTCCCCTAGGCTAAGGCTAGGGCTCCCCTAGCCTCCAGGCTAGGGCACCCCTAGGCTTTAGGCTAGGGCTCCCCTAGGCTAAGGCTAGGGCTCCCCTAGCCTCCAGGCTAGGGCACCCCTAGGCTTTAGGCTAGGGCTCCCCTAGGCTAAGGCTAGGGCTCCCCTAGCCTCCAGGCTAGGGCACCCCTAGGCTTTAGGCTAGGGCTCCCCTAGGCTAAGGCTAGGGCTCCCCTAGCCTCCAGGCTAGGGCACCCCTAGGCTTTAGGCTAGGGCTCCCCTAGGCTAAGGCTAGGGCTCCCCTAGCCTCCAGGCTAGGGCACCCCTAGGCTTTAGGCTAGGGCTCCCCTAGGCTAAGGCTAGGGCTCCCCTAGCCTCCAGGCTAGGGCACCCCTAGGCTTTAGGCTAGGGCTCCCCTAGGCTAAGGCTAGGGCTCCCCTAGCCTCCAGGCTAGGGCACCCCTAGGCTTTAGGCTAGGGCTCCCCTAGGCTAAGGCTAGGGCTCCCCTAGCCTCCAGGCTAGGGCACCCCTAGGCTTTAGGCTAGGGCTCCCTAGGCTAAGGCTAGGGCTCCCCTAGGCTAAGGCTAGGGCTCCCCTAGCCTCCAGGCTAGGGCACCCCTAGGCTTTAGGCTAGGGCTCCCCTAGGCTAAGGCTAGGGCTCCCCTAGCCTCCAGGCTAGGGCACCCCTAGGCTTTAGGCTAGGGCTCCCCTAGGCTAAGGCTAGGGCTCCCCTAGCCTCCAGGCTAGGGCACCCCTAGGCTTTAGGCTAGGGCTCCCCTAGGCTAAGGCTAGGGCTCCCCTAGCCTCCAGGCTAGGGCACCCCTAGGCTTTAGGCTAGGGCTCCCCTAGGCTAAGGCTAGGGCTCCCCTAGCCTCCAGGCTAGGGCACCCCTAGGCTTTAGGCTAGGGCTCCCCTAGGCTAAGGCTAGGGCTCCCCTAGCCTCCAGGCTAGGGCACCCCTAGGCTTTAGGCTAGGGCTCCCCTAGGCTAAGGCTAGGGCTCCCCTAGCCTCCAGGCTAGGGCACCCCTAGGCTTTAGGCTAGGGCTCCCCTAGGCTAAGGCTAGGGCTCCCCTAGCCTCCAGGCTAGGGCACCCCTAGGCTTTAGGCTAGGGCTCCCCTAGGCTAAGGCTAGGGCTCCCCTAGCCTTCAGGCTAGGGCTCCCCTAGGCTTTAGGCTCCCCTAGGCTAAGGCTAGGGCTCGCCTAGGCTAAGGCTAGGGCTCCCCTAGCCTTCAGGCTAGGGCACCCCTAGGCTTTAGGCTCCCCTAGGCTAAGGCTAGGGCTCGCCTAGGCTAAGGCTAGGGCTCCCCTAGCCTTCAGGCTAGGGCACCCCTAGGCTTTAGGCTAGGGCTCCCCTAGGCTAAGGCTAGGGCTCCCCTAGCCTTCAGGCTAGGGCACCCCTAGGCTTTAGGCTAGGGCTCCCCTAGGCTAAGGCTAGGGCTCCCCTAGCCTTCAGGCTAGGGCACCCCTAGGCTTTAGGCTAGGGCTCCCCTAGGCTAAGGCTAGGGCTCCCCTAGCCTTCAGGCTAGGGCACCCCTAGGCTTTAGGCTCCCCTAGGCTAAGGCTAGGGCTCGCCTAGGCTAAGGCTAGGGCTCCCCTAGCCTTCAGGCTAGGGCACCCCTAGGCTTTAGGCTACCCTAGGCTAAGGCTAGGGCTCGCCTAGGCTAAGGCTAGGGCTCCCCTAGCCTTCAGGCTAGGGCACCCCTAGGCTTTAGGCTCCCCTAGGCTAAGGCTAGGGCTCCCCTAGGCTAAGGCTAGGGC
The DNA here is from genome assembly GCF_050624435.1 of Tenrec ecaudatus. Classification (NCBI taxonomy): domain Eukaryota; kingdom Metazoa; phylum Chordata; class Mammalia; order Afrosoricida; family Tenrecidae; genus Tenrec; species Tenrec ecaudatus. Next base: position 55,389 of record NW_027459096.1, on the reverse strand, counting down.
TCCCCTAGCCTTCAGGCTAGGGCACCCCTAGGCTTTAGGCTCCCCTAGGCTAAGGCTAGGGCTCCCCTAGGCTAAGGCTAGGGCTCCCCTAGCCTTCAGGCTAGGGCACCCCTAGGCTTTAGGCTCCCCTAGGCTAAGGCTAGGGCTCCCCTAGGCTAAGGCTAGGGCTCCCCTAGCCTTCAGGCTAGGGCACCCCTAGGCTTTAGGCTCCCCTAGGCTAAGGCTAGGGCTCCCCTAGGCTAAGGCTAGGGCTCCCCTAGCCTTCAGGCTAGGGCACCCCTAGGCTTTAGGCTCCCCTAGGCTAAGGCTAGGGCTCCCCTAGGCTAAGGCTAGGGCTCCCCTAGCCTTCAGGCTAGGGCACCCCTAGGCTTTAGGCTCCCCTAGGCTAAGGCTAGGGCTCCCCTAGGCTAAGGCTAGGGCTCCCCTAGCCTTCAGGCTAGGGCACCCCTAGGCTTTAGGCTCCCCTAGGCTAAGGCTAGGGCTCCCCTAGGCTAAGGCTAGGGCTCCCCTAGCCTTCAGGCTAGGGCACCCCTAGGCTTTCCGGCTCCCCTAGGCTAAGGCTAGGGCTCCCCTAGGCTAAGGCTAGGGCTCCCCTAGGCTTCAGGCTAGGGCACCCCTAGGACTTTACGGCTCCCCTAGGCTAAGGCTAGGGCTCCCCTAGGCTAAGGCTAGGGCTCCCCTAGCCTTCAGGCTAGGGCACCCCTAGGCTTTCCGGCTCCCCTAGGCTAAGGCTAGGGCTCCCCTAGGCTAAGGCTAGGGCTCCCCTAGCCTTCAGGCTAGGGCACCCCTAGGCTTTCCGGCTCCCCTAGGCTAAGGCTAGGGCTCCCCTAGGCTAAGGCTAGGGCTCCCCTAGCCTTCAGGCTAGGGCACCCCTAGGCTTTCCGGCTCCCCTAGGCTAAGGCTAGGGCTCCCCTAGGCTAAGGCTAGGGCTCCCCTAGCTTTCAGGCTAGGGCACCCCTAGGCTTTCCGGCTGCCCTAGGCTAAGGCTAGGGCTCCCCTAGGCTAAGGCTAGGGCTCCCCTAGCCTTCAGGCTAGGGCACCCCTAGGCTTTCCGGCTCCCCTAGGCTAAGGCTAGGGCTCCCCTAGGCTAAGGCTAGGGCTCCCCTAGCCTTCAGGCTAGGGCACCCCTAGGCTTTCCGGCTCCCCTAGGCTAAGGCTAGGGCTCCCCTAGGCTAAGGCTAGGGCTCCCCTAGCCTTCAGGCTAGGGCACCCCTAGGCTTTCCGGCTCCCCTAGGCTAAGGCTAGGGCTCCCCTAGGCTAAGGCTAGGGCTCCCCTAGCCTTCAGGCTAGGGCACCCCTAGGCTTTCCGGCTCCTCTAGGCTAAGGCTAGGGCTCCCCTAGGCTAAGGCTAGGGCTCCCCTAGCCTTCAGGCTAGGGCACCCCTAGGCTTTCCGGCTCCCCTAGGCTAAGGCTAGGGCTCCCCTAGGCTAAGGCTAGGGCTCCCCTAGCCTTCAGGCTAGGGCACCCCTAGGCTTTCCGGCTCCCCTAGGCTAAGGCTAGGGCTCCCCTAGGCTAAGGCTAGGGCTCCCCTAGCCTTCAGGCTAGGGCATCCCTAGGCTTTCCGGCTCCCCTAGGCTAAGGCTAGGGCTCCCCTAGGCTAAGGCTAGGGCTCCCCTAGCCTTCAGGCTAGTGCACCCCTAGGCTTTCCCGCTCCCCTAGGCTAAGGCTAGGGCTCCCCTAGGCTAAGGCTAGGGCTCCCCTAGCCTTCAGGCTAGGGCACCCCTAGGCTTTCCGGCTCCCCTAGGCTAAGGCTAGGGCTCCCCTAGTCTAAGGCTAGGGCTCCCCTAGCCTTCAGGCTAGGGCACCCCTAGGCTTTAGGCTCCCCTAGGCTAAGGCTAGGGCTCCCCTAGGCTAAGGCTAGGGCTCCCCTAGCCTTCAGGCTAGGGCACCCCTAGGCTTTAGGCTCCCCTAGGCTAAGGCTAGGGCTCGCCTAGGCTAAGGCTAGGGCTCCCCTAGCCTTCAGGCTAGGGCACCCCTAGGCTTTAGGCTCCCCTAGGCTAAGGCTAGGGCTCGCCTAGGCTGAGGCTAGGACTCCCCTAGCCTTCAGGCTAGGGCACCCCTAGGTTTTAGGCTCCCCTAGGCTAAGGCTAGGGCTCCCCTAGGCTGAAGCTAGGGCTCCCCTAGGCTAAGGCTAGGGCTCCCCTAGCCTTCAGGCTAGGGCACCCCTAGGCTTTAGGCTCCCCTAGGCTAAGGCTAGGGCTCGCCTAGGCTAAGGCTAGGGCTCCCCTAGCCTTCAGGCTAGGGCACCCCTAGGCTTTAGGCTCCCCTAGGCTAAGGCTAGGGCTCCCCTAGGCTAAGGCTAGGGCTCCCCTAGCCTTCAGGCTAGGGCACCCCTAGGCTTTAGGCTCCCCTAGGCTAAGGCTAGGGCTCGCCTAGGCTAAGGCTAGGGCTCCCCTAGCCTTCAGGCTAGGGCACCCCTAGGCTTTAGGATCCCCTAGGCTAAGGCTAGGGCTCCCCTAGGCTAAGGCTAGGGCTCCCCTAGCCTTCAGGCTAGGGCACCCCTAGGCTTTAGGCTCCCCTAGGCTAAGGCTAGGGCTCCCCTAGGCTAAGGCTAGGGCTCCCCTAGCCTTCAGGCTAGGGCACCCATTGGCTTTAGGCTCCCCTAGGCTAAGGCTAGGGCTCCCCTAGGCTAAGGCTAGGGCTCCCCTAGCCTTCAGGCTAGGGCACCCCTAGGCTTTAGGCTCCCCTTGGCTAAGGGTAGGGCTCCCCTAGGCTAAGGCTAGGGCTCCCCTAGCCTTCAGGCTAGGGCACCCCTAGGCTTTAGGCTCCCCTTGGCTAAGGCTAGGGCTCCCCTAGGCTAAGGCTAGGGCTCCCCTAGCCTTCAGGCTAGGGCACCCCTAGGCTTTAGGCTCCCCTAGGCTAAGGCTAGGGCTCCCCTAGGCTAAGGCTAGGGCTCCCCTAGCCTTCAGGCTAGGGCACCCCTAGGCTTTAGGCTCCCCTAGGCTAAGGCTAGGGCTCCCCTAGGCTAAGGCTAGGGCTCCCCTAGCCTTCAGGCTAGGGCACCCCTAGGCTTTAGGCTCCCCTAGGCTAAGGCTAGGGCTCCCCTAGGCTAAGGCTAGGGCTCCCGTAGCCTTCAGGCTAGGGCACCCCTAGGCTTTAGGCTCCCCTAGGCTAAGGCTAGGGCTCCCCTAGGCTAAGGCTAGGGCTCCCCTAGCCTTCAGGCTAGGGCACCCCTAGGCTTTCCGGCTCCCCTAGGCTAAGGCTAGGGCTCCCCTAGGCTAAGGCTAGGGCTCCCCTAGCCTTCAGGCTAGGGCACCCCTAGGCTTTCCGGCTCCCCTAGGCTAAGGCTAGGGCTCCCCTAGGCTAAGGCTAGGGCTCCCCTAGCCTTCAGGCTAGGGCACCCCTAGGCTTTCCGGCTCCCCTAGACTAAGGCTAGGGCTCCCCTAGGCTAAGGCTAGGGCTCCCCTAGCCTTCAGGCTAGGGCACCCCTAGGCTTTCCGGCTCCCCTAGGCTAAGGCTAGGGCTCCCCTAGGCTAAGGCTAGGGCTCCCCTAGCCTTCAGGCTAGGGCACCCCTAGGCTTTCCGGCTCCCCTAGGCTAAGGCTTGGGCTCCCCTAGGCTAAGGCTAGGGCTCCCCTAGCCTTCAGGCTAGGGCACCCCTAGGCTTTCCGGCTCCCCTAGGCTAAGGCTAGGGCTCCCCTAGGCTAAGGCTAGGGCTCCCCTAGCCTTCAGGCTAGGGCACCCCTAGGCTTTCCGGCTCCCCTAGGCTAAGGCTAGGGCTCCCCTAGGCTAAGGCTAGGGCTCCCCTAGCCTTCAGGCTAGGGCACCCCTAGGCTTTCCTGCTCCCCTAGGCTAAGGCTAGGGCTCCCCTAGGCTAAGGCTAGGGCTCCCCTAGCCTTCAGGCTAGGGCACCCCTAGGCTTTAGGCTCCCCTAGGCTAAGGCTAGGGCTCGCCTAGGCTAAGGCTAGGGCTCCCCTAGCCTTCAGGCTAGGGCACCCCTAGGCTTTAGGCTCCCCTAGGCTAAGGCTAGGGCTCCCCTAGGCTAAGGCTAGGGCTCCCCTAGCCTTCAGGCTAGGGCACCCCTAGGCTTTAGGCTCCCCTAGGCTAAGGCTAGGGCTCGCCTAGGCTAAGGCTAGGGCTCCCCTAGCCTTCAGGCTAGGGCACCCCTAGGCTTTAGGCTCCCCTAGGCTAAGGCTAGGGCTCCCCTAGGCTGAGGCTAGGACTCCCCTAGCCTTCAGGCTAGGGCACCCCTAGGCTTTAGGCTCCCCTAGGCGAAGGCTAGGGCTCCCCTAGGCTAAGGCTAGGGCTCCCCTAGCCTTCAGGCTAGGGCACCCCTAGGCTTTAGGCTCCCCTAGGCGAAGGCTAGGGCTCCCCTAGGCTAAGGCTAGGGCTCCCCTAGCCTTCAGGCTAGGGCACCCCTAGGCTTTAGGCTCCCCTAGGCTAAGGCTAGGGCTCCCCTAGGCTAAGGCTAGGGCTCCCCTAGCCTTCAGGCTAGGGCACCCCTAGGCTTTAGGCTCCCCTAGGCTAAGGCTAGGGCTCCCCTAGGCTAAGGCTAGGGCTCCCCTAGCCTTCAGGCTAGGGCACCCCTAGGCTTTAGGCTCCCCTAGGCTAAGGCTAGGGCTCCCCTAGGCTAAGGCTAGGGCTCCCCTAGCCTTCAGGCTAGGGCACCCCTAGGCTTTAGGCTCCCCTAGGCTAAGGCTAGGGCTCCCCTAGGCTAAGGCTAGGGCTCCCCTAGCCTTCAGGCTAGGGCACCCCTAGGCTTTAGGCTCCCCTAGGCTAAGGCTAGGGCTCCCCTAGGCTAAGGCTAGGGCTCCCCTAGCCTTCAGGCTAGGGCACCCCTAGCCTTTAGGCTCCCCTAGGCTAAGGCTAGGGCTCCCCTAGGCTAAGGCTAGGGCTCCCCTAGCCTTCAGGCTAGGGCACCCCTAGGCTTTAGGCTCCCCTAGGCTAAGGCTAGGGCTCCCCTAGGCTAAGGCTAGGGCTCCCCTAGCCTTCAGGCTAGGGCACCCCTAGGCTTTAGGCTCCCCTAGTCTAAGGCTAGGGCTCGCCTAGGCTAAGGCTAGGGCTCCCCTAGCCTTCAGGCTAGGGCACCCCTAGGCTTTAGGCTCCCCTAGGCTAAGGCAAGGGCTCCCCTAGGCTAAGGCTAGGGCTCCCCTAGCCTTCAGGCTAGGGCACCCCTAGGCTTTAGGCTCCCCTAGGCTAAGGCTAGGGCTCGCCTAGGCTAAGGCTAGGGCTCCCCTAGCCTTCAGGCTAGGGCACCCCTAGGCTTTAGGCTCCCCTAGGCTAAGGCTAGGGCTCGCCTAGGCTGAGGCTAGGACTCCCCTAGCCTTCAGGCTAGGGCACCCCTAGGCTTTAGGCTCCCCTAGGCTAAGGCTAGGGCTCCCCTAGGCTGAGGCTAGGGCTCCCCTAGCTTTCAGGCTAGGGCAACCCTAGGCTTTAGGCTCCCCTAGGCTAAGGCTAGGGCTCCCCTAGGCTAAGGCTAGGGCTCCCCTAGCCTTCAGGCTAGGGCACCCCTAGGCTTTAGGCTCCCCTAGGCTAAGGCTAGGGCTCGCCTAGGCTAAGGCTAGGGCTCCCCTAGCCTTCAGGCTAGGGCACCCCTAGGCTTTAGGCTCCCCTAGGCTAAGGCTAGGGCTCCCCTAGGCTAAGGCTAGGGCTCCCCTAGCCTTCAGGCTAGGGCACCCCTAGGCTTTAGGCTCCCCTAGGCTAAGGCTAGGGCTCCCCTAGGCTAAGGCTAGGGCTCCCCTAGCCTTCAGGCTAGGGCACCCCTAGGCTTTAGGCTCCCCTAGGCTAAGGCTAGGGCTCCCCTAGGCTAAGGCTAGGGCTCCCCTAGCCTTCAGGCTAGGGCACCCCTAGGCTTTAGGCTCCCCTTGGCTAAGGCTAGGGCTCCCCTAGGCTAAGGCTAGGGCTCCCCTAGCCTTCAGGCTAGGGCACCCCTAGGCTTTAGGCTCCCCTTGGCTAAGGCTAGGGCTCCCCTAGGCTAAGGCTAGGGCTCGCCTAGCCTTCAGGCTAGGGCACCCCTAGGCTTTAGGCTCCCCTAGGCTAAGGCTAGGGCTCCCCAAGGCTAAGGCTAGGGCTCCCCTAGCCTTCAGGCTAGGGCACCCCTAGGCTTTAGGCTCCCCTAGGCTAAGGCTAGGGCTCCCCTAGGCTAAGGCTAGGGCTCCCCTAGCCTTCAGGCTAGGGCACCCCTAGGCTTTAGGCTCCCCTAGGCTAAGGCTAGGGCTCCCCTAGGCTAAGGCTAGGGCTCCCGTAGCCTTCAGGCTAGGGCACCCCTAGGCTTTAGGCTCCCCTATGCTAAGGCTAGGGCTCCCCTAGGCTAAGGCTAGGGCTCCCCTAGCCTTCAGGCTAGGGCACCCCTAGGCTTTCCGGCTCCCCTAGGCTAAGGCTAGGGGTCCCCTAGGCTAAGGCTAGGGCCCCCCTAGCCTTCAGGCTAGGGCAGCCCTAGGCTTTCCGGCTCCCCTAGACTAAGGCTAGGGCTCCCCTAGGCTAAGGCAAGGGCTCCCGTAGCCTTCAGGCTAGGGCACCCCTAGGCTTTCCGGCTCCCCTAGGCTAAGGCTAGGGCTCCCCTAGGCTAAGGCTAGGGCTCCCCTAGCCTTCAGGCTAGGGCACCCCTAGGCTTTCCGGCTCCCCTAGGCTAAGGCTTGGGCTCCCCTAGGCTAAGGCTAGGGCTCCCCTAGCCTTCAGGCTAGGGCACCCCTAGGCTTTCCGGCTCCCCTAGGCTAAGGCTAGGGCTCCCCTAGGCTAAGGCTAGGGCTCCCCTAGCCTTCAGGCTAGGGCACCCCTAGGCTTTAGGCTCCCCTAGGCTAAGGCTCGGGCTCGCCTAGGCTAAGGCTAGGGCTCCCCTAGCCTTCAGGCTAGGGCACCCCTAGGCTTTAGGCTCCCCTAGGCTAAGGCTAGGGCTCCCCTAGGCTAAGGCTAGGGCTCCCCTAGCCTTCAGGCTAGGGCACCCCTAGGCTTTAGGCTCCCCTAGGCTAAGGCTAGGGCTCGCCTAGGCTAAGGCTAGGGCTCCCCTAGCCTTCAGGCTAGGGCACCCCTAGGCTTTAGGCTCCCCTAGGCTAAGGCTAGGGCTCCCCTAGGCTGAGGCTAGGACTCCCCTAGCCTTCAGGCTAGGGCACCCCTAGGCTTTAGGCTCCCCTAGGCTAAGGCTTGGGTTCCCCTAGGCTGAGGCTCGGGCTCCCCTAGCCTTCAGGCTAGGGCACCCCTAGGCTTTAGGCTCCCCTAGGTTAAGGCTAGGGCTCCCCTAGGCTGAGGCTAGGGCTCCCCTAGCCTTCAGGCTAGAGCACCCCTAGGCTTTAGGCTTCCCTAGGCTAAGGCTAGGGCTCCCCTAGGCTAAGGCTAGGGCTCCCCTAGCCTTCAGGCTAGGGCACCCCTAGGCTTTAGGCTCCCCTAGGCTAAGGCTTGGGCTCCCCTAGGCTATGGCTAGGGCTCCCGTAGCCTTCAGGCTAGGGCACCCCTAGGCTTTAGGCTCCCCTAGGCTAAGGCTAGGGCTCCCCTAGGCTAAGGCTAGGGCTCCCCTAGCCTTCAGGCTAGGGCACCCCTAGGCTTTCCGGCTCCCCTAGGCTAAGGCTAGGGCTCCCCTAGGCTAAGGCTAGGGCTCCCCTAGCCTTCAGGCTAGGGCACCCCTAGGCTTTCCGGCTCCCCTAGGCTAAGGCTAGGGCTCCCCTAGGCTAAGGCTAGGGCTCCCCTGGCCTTCAGGCTAGGGCACCCCTAGGCTTTCCGGCTCCCCTAGGCTAAGGCTAGGGCTCCCCTAGGCTAAGGCTAGGGCTCCCCTAGCCTTCAGGCTAGGGCACCCCTAGGCTTTCCGGCTCCCCTAGGCTAAGGCTAGGGCTCCACTAGGCTAAGGCTAGGGCTCCCCTAGCCTTCAGGCTAGGGCACCCCTAGGCTTTCCGGCTCCCCTAGGCTAAGGCTAGGGCTCCCCTAGGCTAAGGCGAGGGCTCCCCTAGCCTTCAGGCTAGGGCACCCCTAGGCTTTCCGGCTCCCCTAGGCTAAGGCTAGGGCTCCCCTAGGCTAAGGCTAGGGATCCCCTAGCCTTCAGGCTAGGGCACCCCTAGGTTTTCCGGCTCCCCTAGGCTAAGGCTAGGGCTCCCCTAGGCTAAGGCTAGGGCTCCCCTAGCCTTCAGGCTAGGGCACCCCTAGGCTTTCCGGCTCCCCTAGGCTAAGGCTAGGGCTCCCCTAGGCTAAGGCTAGGGCTCCCCTAGCCTTCAGGCTAGGGCACCCCTAGGCTTTCCGGCTCCCCTAGGCTAAGGCTAGGGCTCCCCTAGGCTAAGGCTAGGGCTCCCCTAGCCTTCAGGCTAGGGCACCCCTAGGCTTTCCGGCTCCCCTAGGCTAAGGCTAGGGCTCCCCTAGGCTAAGGCTAGGGCTCCCCTAGCCTTCAGGCTAGGGCACCCCTAGGCTTTCCGGCTCCCCTAGGCTAAGGCTAGGGCTCCCCTAGGCTAAGGCTAGGGCTCCCCTAGCCTTCAGGCTAGGGCACCCCTAGGCTTTTCGGCTCCCCTAGGCTAAGGCTACGGCTCCCCTAGGCTAAGGCTAGGGCTCCCCTAGCCTTCAGGCTAGGGCACCCCTAGGCTTTCCGGCTCCCCTAGGCTAAGGCTAGGGCTACCCTAGGCTAAGGCTAGGGCTCCCCTAGCCTTCAGGCTAGGGCACCCCTAGGCTTTAGGCTCCCCTAGGCGAAGGCTAGGGCTCCCCTAGGCTAAGGCTAGGGCTCCCCTAGCCTTCAGGCTAGGGCACCCCTAGGCTTTAGGCTCCCCTAGGCGAAGGCTAGGGCTCCCCTAGGCTAAGGCTAGGGCTCCCCTAGCCTTCAGGCTAGGGCACCCCTAGGCTTTAGGCTCCCCTAGGCTAAGGCTAGGGCTCCCCTAGGCTAAGGCTAGGGCTCCCCTAGCCTTCAGGCTAGGGCACCCCTAGGCTTTAGGCTCCCCTAGGCTAAGGCTAGGGCTCCCCTAGGCTAAGGCTAGGGCTCCCCTAGCCTTCAGGCTAGGGCACCCCTAGGCTTTAGGCTCCCCTAGGCTAAGGCTAGGGCTCCCCTAGGCTAAGGCTAGGGCTCCCCTAGCCTTCAGGCTAGGGCACCCCTAGGCTTTAGGCTCCCCTAGGCTAAGGCTAGGGCTCCCCTAGGCTAAGGCTAGGGCTCCCCTAGCCTTCAGGCTAGGGCACCCCTAGGCTTTAGGCTCCCCTAGGCTAAGGCTAGGGCTCCCCTAGGCTAAGGCTAGGGCTCCCCTAGCCTTCAGGCTAGGGCACCCCTAGGCTTTAGGCTCCCCTAGGCTAAGGCTAGGGCTCCCCTAGGCTAAGGCTAGGGCTCCCCTAGCCTTCAGGCTAGGGCACCCCTAGGCTTTAGGCTCCCCTAGGCTAAGGCTAGGGCTCCCCTAGGCTAAGGCTAGCGCTCCCCTAGCCTTCAGGCTAGGGCACCCCTAGGCTTTAGGCTCCCCTAGGCTAAGGCTAGGGCTCCCCTAGGCTAAGGCTAGGGCTCCCCTAGCCTTCAGGCCTTGGCACCCCTAGGCTTTAGGCTCCCCTAGGCTAAGGCTAGGGCTCCCCTAGCCTTCAGGCTAGGGCACCCCTAGGCTTTCCGGCTCCCCTAGGCTAAGGCTAGGGCTCCCCTAGGCTAAGGCTAGGGCTCCCCTAGCCTTCAGGCTAGGGCACCCCTAGGCTTTCCGGCTCCCCTAGGCTAAGGCTAGGGCTCCCCTAGGCTAAGGCTAGGGCTCCCCTAGCCTTCAGGCTAGGGCACCCCTAGGCTTTCGGCTCCCCTAGGCTAAGGCTAGGGCTCCCCTAGGCTAAGGCTAGGGCTCCCCTAGCCTTCAGGCTAGGGCAACCCTAGGCTTTCCGGCTCCCCTAGGCTAAGGCTAGGGCTCCCCTAGGCTAAGGCTAGGGCTCCCCTAGCCTTCAGGCTAGGGCACCCCTAGGCTTTCCGGCTCCCCTAGGCTAAGGCTAGGGCTCCCCTAGGCTAAGGCTAGCGCTCCCCTAGCCTTCAGGCTAGGGCACCCCTAGGCTTTCCGGCTCCCCTAGTCTAAGGCTAGGGCTCCCCTAGGCTAAGGCTAGGGCTCCCCTAGCCTTCAGGCTAGGGCACCCCTAGGCTTTCCGGCTCCCCTAGGCTAAGGCTAGGGCTCCCCTAGGCTAAGGCTAGGGCTCCCCTAGCCTTCAGGCTAGGGCACCCCTAGGCTTTCCGGCTCCCCTAGGCTAAGGCTAGGGCTCCCCTAGGCTAAGGCTAGGGCTCCCCTAGCCTTCAGGCTAGGGCACCCCTAGGCTTTAGGCTCCCCTAGGCGAAGGCTAGGGCTCCCCTAGGCTAAGGCTAGGGCTCACCTAGCCTTCAGGCTAGGGCACCCCTAGGCTTTAGGCTCCCCTAGGCGAAGGCTAGGGCTCCCCTAGGCTAAGGCTAGGGCTCCCCTAGCCTTCAGGCTAGGGCACCCCTAGGCTTTAGGCTCCCCTAGGCTAAGGCTAGGGCTCCCCTAGGCTAAGGCTAGGGCTCCCCTAGCCTTCAGGCTAGGGCACCCCTAGGCTTTAGGCTCCCCTAGGCTAAGGCTAGGGCTCCCCTAGGTTAAGGCTAGGGCTCCCCTAGCCTTCAGGCTAGGGCACCCCTAGGCTTTAGGCTCCCCTAGGCTAAGGCTAGGGCTCCCCTAGGCTAAGGCTAGGGCTCCCCTAGCCTTCAGGCTAGGGCACCCCTAGGCTTTAGGCTCCCCTAGGCTAAGGCTAGGGCTCCCCTAGGCTAAGGCTAGGGCTCCCCTAGCCTTCAGGCTAGGGCACCCCTAGGCTTTAGGCTCCCCTAGGCTAAGGCTAGGGCTCCCCTAGGCTAAGGCTGGGGCTCCCCTAGCCTTCAGGCTAGGGCACCCCTAGGCTTTAGGCTCCCCTAGGCTAAGGCTAGGGCTCCCCTAGGCTAAGGCTAGGGCTCCCCTAGCCTTCAGGCTAGGGCACCCCTAGGCTTTAGGCTCCCCTAGGCTAAGGCTAGGGCTCCCCTAGGCTAAGGCTAGGGCTCCCCTAGCCTTCAGGCTAGGGCACCCCTAGGCTTTAGGCTCCCCTAGGCTAAGGCTAGGGCTCCCCTAGGCTAAGGCTAGGGCTCCCCTAGCCTTCAGGCTAGGGCACCCCTAGGCTTTAGGCTCCCCTAGGCTAAGGCTAGGGCTCCCCTAGGCTAAGGCTAGCGCTCCCCTAGCCTTCAGGCTAGGGCACCCCAAGGCTTTAGGCTCCCCTAGGCTAAGGCTAGGGCTCCCCTAGGCTAAGGCTAGGGCTCCCCTAGCCTTCAGGCTAGGGCACCCCTAGGCTTTAGGCTCCCCTAGGCTAAGGCTAGGGCTCCCCTAGGCTAAGGCTAGGGCTCCCCTAGCCTTCAGGCTAGGGCACCCCTAGGCTTTAGGCTCCCCTAGGCTAAGGCTAGGGCTCCCCTAGGCTAAGGCTAGGGCTCCCCTAGCCTTCAGGCTAGGGCACCCCTAGGCTTTAGGCTCCCCTAGGCTAAGGCTAGGGCTCCCCTAGGCTAAGGCTAGGGCTCCCCTAGCCTTCAGGCTAGGGCACCCCTAGGCTTTAGGCTCCCCTAGGCTAAGGCTAGGGCTCCCCTAGGCTAAGGCTAGGGCTCCCCTAGGCTAAGGCTAGGGCTCCCCTAGCCTTCAGGCTAGGGCACCCCTAGGCTTTAGGCTCCCCTAGGCTAAGGCTAGGGCTCCCCTAGGCTGAGGCTAGGGCTCCCCTAGCCTTCAGGCTAGGGCACCCCTAGGCTTTAGGCTCCCCTAGGCTAAGGCTAGGGCTCCCCTAGGCTGAGGCTAGGGCTCCCCTAGCCTTCAGGCTAGGGCACCCCTAGGCTTTAGGCTCCCCTAGGCTAAGGCTAGGGCTCCCCTAGGCTAAGGCTAGGGCTCCCCTATCCTTCAAGCTAGGACACCCCTAGGCTTTAGGCTCCCCTAGGCTAAGGCTAGGGCTCCCCTAGGCTAAGGCTAGGGCTCCCCAAGCCTTCAGGCTAGGGCACCCCTAGGCTTTAGGCTCCCCTAGGCTAAGGCTAGGGCTCCCCTAGGCTAAGGCTAGGGCTCCCCTAGCCTTCAGGCTAGGGCACCCCTAGGCTTTAGGCTCCCCTAGGCTAAGGCTAGGGCTCACCTAGGCTAAGGCTAGGGCTCCCCCCTAGGCTTCAGGCTAGGGCTCCCCTAGCCTGCAGGCTAGGGCACCCCTAGGCTGCAGGCTCGGGCTCCCCTAGGCTTCAGGCTAGGGCTCCCCGAGCCTGCAGGCTAGGGCACCCCTAGGCTGCAGGCTCGGGCTCCCCTAGGCTTCAGGCTAGGGCTCCCCTAGCCTGCAGGCTAGGGCACCCCTAGGCTGCAGGCTCGGGCTCCCCTAGGCTTCAGGCTAGGGCTCCCCTAGCCTGCAGCCTAGGGCACCCCTAGGCTGCAGGCTCGGGCTCCCCTAGGCTTCAGGCTAGGGCTCCCCTAGCCTGCAGGCTAGGGCACCCCTAGGCTGCAGGCTCGGGCTCCCCTAGGCTTCAGGCTAGGGCTCCCCTAGCCTGCAGGCTAGGGCACCCCTAGGCTGCAGGCTCGGGCTCCCCTAGGCTTCAGGCTAGGGCTCCCCTAGCCTGCAGGCTAGGGCACCCCTAGGCTGCAGGCTCGGGCTCCCCTAGGCTTCAGGCTAGGGCTCCCCTAGCCTGCAGGCTAGGGCACCCCTAGGCTGCAGGCTCGGGCTCCCCTAGGCTTCAGGCTAGGGCTCCCCTAGCCTGCAGGCTAGGGCACCCCTAGGCTGCAGGCTCGGGCTCCCCTAGGATTCAGGCTAGGGCTCCCCTAGCCTGCAGGCTAGGGCACCCCTAGGCTGCAGGCTCGGGCTCCCCTAGGCTTCAGGCTAGGGCTCCCCTAGCCTGCAGGCTAGGGCACCCCTAGGCTGCAGGCTCGGGCTCCCCTAGGCTTCAGGCTAGGGCTCCCCTAGCCTGCAGGCTAGGGCACCCCTAGGCTGCAGGCTCGGGCTCCCCTAGGCTTCAGGCTAGGGCTCCCCTAGCCTGCAGGCTAGGGCACCCCTAGGCTGCAGGCTCGGGCTCCCCTAGGCTTCAGGCTAGGGCTCCCCTAGCCTGCAGGCTAGGGCACCCCTAGGCTGCAGGCTCGGGCTCCCCTGGGCTTCAGGCTAGGGCACCCCTGGGCTTCAGGCTAGGGCTCCCCTAGGCTTCAGGCTAGGGCTCCCCTGGGCTTCAGGCTAGGGCACCCCTGGGCTTCAGGCTAGGGCTCCCCTAGGCTTCAGGCTAGGGCTCCCCTGGGCTTCAGGCTAGGGCACCCCTGGGCTTCAGGCTAGGGCTCCCCTAGGCTTCAGGCTAGGGCTCCCCTGGGCTTCAGGCTAGGGCACCCCTGGGCTTCAGGCTAGGGCTCCCCTAGGCTTCAGGCTAGGGCTCCCCTGGGCTTCAGGCTAGGGCACCCCTGGGCTTCAGGCTAGGGCTCCCCTAGGCTTCAGGCTAGGGCTCCCCTGGGCTGCAGGCTAGGGCACCCCTGGGCTTCAGGCTAGGGCTCCCCTAGGCTTCAGGCTAGGGCTCCCCTGGGCTTCAGGCTAGGGCACCCCTGGGCTTCAGGCTAGGGCTCCCCTAGGCTTCAGGCTAGGGCTCCCCTGGGCTTCAGGCTAGGGCACCCCTGGGCTTCAGGCTAGGGCTCCCCTAGGCTTCAGGCTAGGGCTCCCCTGGGCTTCAGGCTAGGGCACCACTGGGCTTCAGGCTAGGGCTCCCCTAGGCTTCAGGCTAGGGCTCCCCTGGGCTTCAGGCTAGGGCACCCCTGGGCTTCAGGCTAGGGCTCCCCTAGGCTTCAGGCTAGGGCTCCCCTGGGCTTCAGGCTAGGGCACCCCTGGGCTTCAGGCTAGGGCTCCCCTAGCCTTCAGGCTAGGGCTCCCCTGGGCTTCAGGCTAGGGCACCCCTGGGCTTCAGGCTAGGGCTCCCCTAGGCTTCAGGCTAGGGCTCCCCTGGGCTTCAGGCTAGGGCACCCCTGGGCTTCAGGCTAGGGCTCCCCTAGGCTTCAGGCTAGGGCTCCCCTGACCTTCAGGCTAGGGCACCCCTGGGCTTCAGGCTAGGGCTCCCCTAGGCTTCAGGCTAGGTCTCCCCTGGCCTTCAGGCTAGGGCACCCCTGGGCTTCAGGCTAGGGCTCCCCAAGGCTTCAGGCTAGGGCTCCCCTGGCCTTCAGGCTAGGGCAACCCTGGGCTTCAGGCTAGGCCTCCCCTAGGCTTCAGGCTAGGGCTCCACTGGCCTTCAGGCTAGGGCACCCCTGGGCTTCAGGCTAGGCCTCCCCTAGGCTTCAGGCTAGGCCTCCCCTGGCCTTCAGGCTAGGGCACCCCTGGGCTTCAGGCTAGGGCTCCCCTAGGCTTCAGGCTAGGGCTCCCCTGGCCTTCAGGCTAGGGCTCCCCTAGGCTTCAGGCTAGGGCACCCCTAGGCTTCAGGCTAGGGCACCCCTAGGGTTCAGGCTAGGGCTCCCCTAGGCTTCAGGCTAGGGCACCCCTAGGCTTCAGGCTAGGGCTCCCCTAGGCTTCAGGCTAGGGCTCCCCTAGGCTTCAGGCTAGGGCACCCCTAGGCTTCAGGCTAGGGCTCCCCTAGGCTTCAGGCTAGGGCTCCCCTAGGCTTCAGGCTAGGGCACCCCTCGGCTTCAGGCTAGGGCTCCCCTAGGCTTCAGGCTAGGGCTCCCCTAGGCTTCAGGCTAGGGCACCCCTCGGCTTCAGGCTAGGGCTCCCCTAGGCTTCAGGCTAGGGCACCCCTAGGCTTCAGGCTAGGGCTCCCCTAGGCTTCAGGCTAGGGCTCCCCTAGCCTTCAGGCTAGGGCACCCCTAGGCTTCAGGCTAGGGCTCCCCTAGGCTTCAGGCTAGGGCTCCCCTAGGCTTCAGGCTAGGGCACCCCTAGGCTTCAGGCTAGGGCTCCCCTAGGCTTCAGGCTAGGGCTCCCCTAGCCTTCAGGCTAGGGCACCCCTAGGCTTCAGGCTAGGGCTCCCCTAGGCGTCAGGCTAGGGCTCCCCTAGCCTTCAGGCTAGGGCACCCCTAGGCTTCAGGCTAGGGCTCCCCTAGGCTTCAGGCTAGGGCTCCCCTAGCCTTCAGGGTAGGGCACCCCTAGGCTTCAGGCTAGGGCTCCCCTAGGCTTCAGGCTAGGGCTCCCCTAGCCTTCAGGGTAGGGCACCCCTAGGCTTCAGGCTAGGGCTCCCCTAGGCTTCAGGCTAGGGCTCCCCTAGCCTTCAGGCTAGGGCACACCTAGGCTTCAGGCTAGGGCTCCCCTAGGCTTCAGGCTAGGGCTCCCCTAGCCTTCAGGCTAGGGCACCCCTAGGCTTCAGGCTAGGGCTCCCCTAGGCTTCAGGCTAGGGCTCCCCTAGCCTTCAGGCTAGGGCACCCCTAGGCTTCAGGCTAGGGCTCCCCTAGGCTTCAGGCTAGGGCTCCCCTAGCCTTCAGGCTAGGGCACCCCTAGGCTTCAGGCTAGGGCTCCCCTAGGCTTCAGGCTAGGGCTCCCCTAGCCTTCAGGCTAGGGCACCCCTAGGCTTCAGGCTAGGGCTCCCCTAGGCTTCAGGCTAGGGCTCCCCTAGCCTTCAGGCTAGGGCACCCCTAGGCTTCAGGCTAGGGCTCCCCTAGGCTTCAGGCTAGGGCTCCCCTAGGTTTCAGGCTAGGGCACCCCTAGGCTTCAGGCTAGGGCACCCCTAGGCTTCAGGCTAGGGCTCCCCTAGGCTTCAGGCTAGGGCTCCCCTAGCCTTCAGGCTAGGGCACCCCTAGGCTTCAGGCTAGGGCTCCCCTAGGCTTCAGGCTAGGGCTCCCCTAGCCTTCAGGCTAGGGCACCCCTAGGCTTCAGGCTAGGGCTCCCCTAGGCTTCAGGCTAGGGCTCCCCTAGCCTTCAGGCTAGGGCACCCCTAGGCTTCAGGCTAGGGCTCCCCTAGGCTTCAGGCTAGGGCTCCCCTAGCCTTCAGGCTAGGGCACCCCTAGGCTTCAGGCTAGGGCTCCCCTAGGCTTCAGGCTAGGGCTCCCCTAGCCTTCAGGCTAGGGCACCCCTAGGCTTCAGGCTAGGGCTCCCCTAGGCTTCAGGCTAGGGCTCCCCTAGCCTTCAGGCTAGGGCACCCCTAGGCTTCAGGCTAGGGCTCCCCTAGGCTTCAGGCTAGGGCTCCCCTAGCCTTCAGGCTAGGGCACCCCTAGGCTTCAGGCTAGGGCTCCCCTAGGCTTCAGGCTAGGGCTCCCCTAGCCTTCAGGCTAGGGCACCACTAGGCTTCAGGCTAGGGCTCCCCTAGGCTTCAGGCTAGGGCTCCCCTAGCCTTCATGCTAGGGCACCCCTAGGCTTCAGGCTAGGGCTCCCCTAGGCTTCAGGCTAGGGCTCCCCTAGCCTTCAGGCTAGGGCACCGCTAGGCTTCAGGCTAGGGCTCCCCTAGGCTTCAGGCTAGGGCTCCCCTAGGCTTCAGGCTAGGGCACCCCTAGGCTTCAGGCTAGGGCTCCCCTAGGCTTCAGGCTAGGGCTCCCCTAGGCTTCAGGCTAGGGCTCCCCTAGCCTTCAGGCTAGGGCACCCCTAGGCTTCAGGCTAGGGCTCCCCTAGGCTTCAGGCTAGGGCTCCCCTAGCCTTCAGGCTAGGGCACCCCTAGGCTTCAGGCTAGGGCTCCCCTAGGCTTCAGGCTAGGGCTCCCCTAGCCTTCAGGCTAGGGCACCCCTAGGCTTCAGGCTAGGGCTCCCCTAGGCTTCAGGCTAGGGCTCCCCTAGCCTTCAGGCTAGGGCACCCCTAGGCTTCAGGCTAGGGCTCCCCTAGCCTTCAGGCTAGGGCACCCCTAGGCTTCAGGCTAGGGCTCCCCTAGCCTTCAGGCTAGGGCACCCCTAGGCTTCAGGCTAGGGCTCCCCTAGGCTTCAGGCTAGGGCTCCCCTAGCCTTCAGGCTAGGGCACCCCTAGGCTTCAGGCTAGGGCTCCCCTAGGCTTCAGGCAAGGCTCCCCTAGCCTTCAGGCTAGGGCACCCCTAGGCTTCAGGCTAGGGCTCCCCTAGGCTTCAGGCTAGGGCTCCCCTAGCCTTCAGGCTAGGGCACCCCTAGGCTTCAGGCTAGGGCTCCCCTAGGCTTCAGGCTAGGGCTCCCCTAGCCTTCAGGCTAGGGCACCCCTAGGCTTCAGGCTAGGGCTCCCCTAGGCTTCAGGCTAGGGCTCCCCTAGCCTTCAGGCTAGGGCACCCCTAGGCTTCAGGCTAGGGCTCCCCTAGGCTTCAGGCTAGGGCTCCCCTAGCCTTCAGGCTAGGGCACCCCTAGGCTTCAGGCTAGGGCTCCCCTAGGTTTCAGGCTAGGGCTCCCCTAGCCTTCAGGCTAGGGCACCCCTAGGCTTCAGGCTAGGGCTCCCCTAGGCTTCAGGCTAGGGCTCCCCTAGGCTTCAGGCTAGGGCTCCCCTAGCCTTCAGGCTAGGGCACCCCTAGGCTTCAGGCTAGGGCTCCCCTAGGCTTTAGGCTAGGGCTCCCCTAGCCTTCAGGCTAGCGCACCCCTAGGCTTCAGGCTAGGGCTCCCCTAGGCTTCAGGCTAGGGCTCCCCTAGCCTTCAGGCTAGGGCACCCCTAGGCTTCAGGCTAGGGCTCCCCTAGGCTTCAGGCTAGGGCTCCCCTAGCCTTCAGGCTAGGGCACCCCTAGGCTTCAGGCTAGGGCTCCCCTAGGCTTCAGGCTAGGGCTCCCATAGGCTTCAGGCTAGGGCTCCCCTAGCCTTCAGGCTAGGGCACCCCTAGGCTTCAGGCTAGGGCTCCCCTAGGCTTCAGGCTAGGGCTCCCCTAGCCTTCAGGCTAGGGCACCCCTAGGCTTCAGGCTAGGGCTCCCCTAGGCTTCAGGCTAGGGCTCCCCTAGCCTTCAGGCTAGGTCACCCCTAGGCTTCAGGCTAGGGCTCCCCTAGGCTTCAGGCTAGGGCACCCCTAGGCTTCAGGCTAGGGCTCCCCTAGGCTTCAGGCTAGGGCTCCCCTAGCCTTCAGGCTTGGGCACCCCTAGGCTTCAGGCTAGGGCTCCCCTAGGCTTCAGGCTAGGGCTCCCCTAGCCTTCAGGCTAGGGCACCCCTAGGCTTCAGGCTAGGGCTCCCCTAGGCTTCAGGCTAGGGCTCCCCTAGCCTTCAGGCTAGGGCACCCCTAGGCTTCAGGCTAGGGCTCCCCTAGGCTTCAGGCTAGGGCTCCCCTAGCCTTCAGGCTAGGGCACCCCTAGGCTTCAGGCTAGGGCTCCCCTAGGCTTCAGGCTAGGGCTCCCCTAGCCTGAAGGCTAGGGCACCCCTAGGCTTCAGGCTAGGGCTCCCCTAGGCTTCAGGCTAGGGCTCCCCTAGCCTTCAGGCTAGGGCACCCCTAGGCTTCAGGCTAGGGCTCCCCTAGGCTTCAGGCTAGGGCTCCCCTAGCCTTCAGGCTAGGGCACCCCTAGGCTTCAGGCTAGGGCTCCCCTAGGCTTCAGGCTAGGGCTCCCCTAGCCTTCAGGCTAGGGCACCCCTAGGCTTCAGGCTAGGGCTCCCCTAGGCTTCAGGCTAGGGCTCCCCTAGCCTGCAGGCTAGGGCACCCCTAGGCTTCAGGCTAGTGCTCCCCTAGGCTTCAGGCTAGGGCACCCCTAGCCTGCAGGCTAGGGCTCCCCTAGGCTTCAGGCTAGGGCTCCCCTAGCCTGCAGGCTAGGGCACCCCTAGGCTGCAGGCTCGGGCTCCCCTAGGCTTCAGGCTAGGGCTCCCCTAGCCTGCAGGCTAGGGCACCCCTAGGCTGCAGGCTCTGGCTCCCCTAGGCTTCAGGCTAGGGCTCCCCTAGCCTGCAGGCTAGGGCACCCCTAGGCTGCAGGCTCGGGCTCCCCTAGGCTTCAGGCTAGGGCTCCCCTAGCCTGCAGGCTAGGGCACCCCTAGGCTGCAGGCTCGGGCTCCCCTAGGCTTCAGGCTAGGGCTCCCCTAGCCTGCAGGCTAGGGCACCCCTAGGCTGCAGGCTCGGGCTCCCCTAGGCTTCAGGCTAGGGCTCCCCTAGCCTGCAGGCTAGGGCACCCCTAGGCTGCAGGCTCGGGCTCCCCTAGGCTTCAGGCTAGGGCTCCCTTAGCCTGCAGGCTAGGGCACCCCTAGGCTGCAGGCTCGGGCTCCCCTAGGCTTCAGGCTAGGGCTCCCCTAGCCTGCAGGCTAGGGCACCCCTAGGCTGCAGGCTCGGGCTCCCATAGGCTTCAGGCTAGGGCTCCCCTAGCCTGCAGGCTAGGGCACCCCTAGGCTGCAGGCTCGGGCTTCCCTAGGCTTCAGGCTAGGGCTCCCCTAGCCTGCAGGCTAGGGCACCCCTAGGCTGCAGGCTCGGGCTCCCCTAGGCTTCAGGCTAGGGCTCCCCTAGCCTGCAGGCTAGGGCACCCCTAGGCTGCAGGCTCGGGCTCCCCTAGGCTTCAGGCTAGGGCTCCCCTAGCCTGCAGGCTAGGGCACCCCTAGGCTGCAGGCTCGGGCTCCCCTAGGCTTCAGGCTAGGGCTCCCCTAGCCTGCAGGCTAGGGCACCCCTAGGCTGCAGGCTCGGGCTCCCCTAGGCTTCAGGCTAGGGCTCCCCTAGCCTGCAGGCTAGGGCACCCCTAGGCTGCAGGCTCGGGCTCCCCTAGGCTTCAGGCTAGGGCTCCCCTAGCCTGCAGGCTAGGGCACCCCTAGGCTGCAGGCTCGGGCTCCCCTAGGCTTCAGGCTAGGGCTCCCCTAGCCTGCAGGCTAGGGCACCCCTAGGCTGCAGGCTCGGGCTCCCCTAGGCTTCAGGCTAGGGCTCCCCTAGCCTGCAGGCTAGGGCACCCCTAGGCTGCAGGCTCGGGCTCCCCTAGGCTTCAGGCTAGGGCTCCCCTAGCCTGCAGGCTAGGGCACCCCTAGGCTGCAGGCTCGGGCTCCCCTAGGCTTCAGGCTAGGGCTCCCCTAGCCTGCAGGCTAGGGCACCCCTAGGCTGCAGGCTCGGGCTCCCCTAGGCTTCAGGCTAGGGCTCCCCTAGCCAGCAGGCTAGGGCACCCCTAGGCTGCAGGCTAGGGCTCCCCTAGGCTTCAGGCTAGGGCTCCCCTAGCCTGCAGGCTAGGGCACCCCTAGGCTGCAGGCTAGGGCTCCCCTAGGCTTCAGGCTAGGGCTCCCCTAGCCTGCAGGCTAGGGCACCCCTAGGCTGCAGACTAGGGCTCCCATAGGCTTCAGGCTAGGGCTCCCCTAGCCTGCAGGCTAGGGCACCCCTAGGCTGCAGGCTAGGGCTCCCCTAGGCTTCAGGCTAGGGCTCCCCTAGCCTGCAGGCTAGGGCACCCCTAGGCTGCAGGCTAGGGCTCCCCTAGGCTGCAGGCTAGGGCTCCCCTAGCCTGCAGGCTAGGGCACCCCTAGGCTGCAGGCTAGGGCTCCCCTAGGCTGCAGGCTAGGGCTCCCCTAGCCTGCAGGCTAGGGCACCCCTAGGCTGCAGGCTAGGGCTCCCCTAGGCTGCAGGCTAGGGCTCCCCTAGCCTGCAGGCTAGGGCACCCCTAGGCTGCAGGCTAGGGCTCCCCTAGGCTGCAGGCTAGGGCTCCCCTAGCCTGCAGGCTAGGGCACCCCTAGGCTGCAGGCTAGGGCTCCCCTAGGCTGCAGGTTAGGGCTCCCCTAGCCTGCAGGCTAGGGCACCCCTAGGCTGCAGGCTAGGGCTCCCCTAGGCTGCAGGCTAGGGCTCCCCTAGCCTGCAGGCTAGGGCACCCCTAGGCTTCAGGCTAGGGCTCCCCTGGCCTTCAGGCTAGGGCACCCCTGGGCTTTAGGCTAGGGCTCCCCTAGGCTTCAGGCTAGGGCTCTCCTGGCCTTCAGGCTAGGGCACCCCTAGGCTTTAGGCTAGGGCTCCCCTAGGCTTCAGGCTAGGGCTCCCCTAGCCTTCAGGCTAGGGCACCCCTAGGCTTTAGGCTAGGGCTCCCCTAGGCTTCAGGCTAGGGCTCCCCTAGCCTTCAGGCTAGGGCTCCCCTAGCCTTCAGGCTAGGGCACCCCTAGGCTTCAGGCTAGGGCTCCCCTAGGCTTCAGGCTAGGGCTCCCCTAGCCTTCAGGCTAGGGCACCCCTAGGCTTCAGGCTAGGGCTCCCCTAGGCTTCAGGCTAGGGCTCCCCTAGCCTTCAGGCTAGGGCACCCCTAGGCTTCAGGCTAGGGCTCCCCTAGCCTTCAGGCTAGGGCACCCCTAGGCTTTAGGCTAGGGCTCCCCTAGGCTTCAGGCTAGGGCTCCCCTAGCCTTCAGGCTAGGGCACCCCTAGGCTTCAGGCTAGGGCTCCCCTAGGCTTCAGGCTAGGGCTCCCCTAGCCTTCAGGCTAGGGCACCCCTAGGCTTCAGGCTAGGGCTCCCCTAGGCTTCAGGCTAGGGCTCCCCTAGCCTTCAGGCTAGGGCAACCATAGGCTTCAGGCTAGGGCTCCCCTACGCTTCAGGCTAGGGCTCACCTAGCCTTCAGGCTAGGGCACCCCTAGGCTTCAGGCTAGGGCTCCCCTAGGCTTCAGGCTAGGGCTCCCCTAGCCTTCAGGCTAGGGCACCCCTAGGCTTCAGGCTAGGGCTCCCCTAGGCTTCAGGCTAGGGCTCCCCTAGCCTTCAGGCTAGGGCACCCCTAGGCTTCAGGCTAGGGCTCCCCTAGGCTTCAGGCTAGGGCTCCCCTAGCCTTCAGGCTAGGGCACCCCTAGGCTTCAGGCTAGGGCTCCCCTAGGCTTCAGGCTAGGGCTCCCCTAGGCTTCAGGCTAGGGCACCCCTAGGCTTCAGGCTAGGGCTCCCCTAGGCTTCAGGCTAGGGCTCCCCTAGCCTTCAGGCTAGGGCACCCCTAGGCTTCAGGCTAGGGCTCCCCTAGGCTTCAGGCTAGGGCACCCCTAGCCTTCAGGCTAGGGCACCCCTAGGCTTCAGGCTAGGGCTCCCCTAGGCTTCAGGCTAGGGCACCCCTAGGCTTCAGGCTAGGGCACCCCTAGGGTTCAGGCTAGGGCTCCCCTAGGCTTCAGGCTAGGGCACCCCTAGGCTTCAGGCTAGGGCTCCCCTAGGCTTCAGGCTAGGGCTCCCCTAGGCTTCAGGCTAGGGCACCCCTAGGCTTCAGGCTAGGGCTCCCCTAGGCTTCAGGCTAGGGCTCCCCTAGGCTTCAGGCTAGGGCACCCCTCGGCTTCAGGCTAGGGCTCCCCTAGGCTTCAGGCTAGGGCTCCCCTAGGCTTCAGGCTAGGGCACCCCTCGGCTTCAGGCTAGGGCTCCCCTAGGCTTCAGGCTAGGGCACCCCTAGGCTTCAGGCTAGGGCTCCCCTAGGCTTCAGGCTAGGGCTCCCCTAGGCTTCAGGCTAGGGCACCCCTAGGCTTCAGGCTAGGGCTCCCCTAGGCTTCAGGCTAGGGCTCCCCTAGCCTTCAGGCTAGGGCACCCCTAGGCTTCAGGCTAGGGCTCCCCTAGGCTTCAGGCTAGGGCTACCCTAGCCTTCAGGCTAGGGCACCCCTAGGCTTCAGGCTAGGGCTCCCCTAGGCGTCAGGCTAGGGCTCCCCTAGCCTTCAGGCTAGGGCACCCCTAGGCTTCAGGCTAGGGCTCCCCTAGGCTTCAGGCTAGGGCTCCCCTAGCCTTCAGGGTAGGGCACCCCTAGGCTTCAGGCTAGGGCTCCCCTAGGCTTCAGGCTAGGGCTCCCCTAGCCTTCAGGGTAGGGCACCCCTAGGCTTCAGGCTAGGGCTCCCCTAGGCTTCAGGCTAGGGCTCCCCTAGCCTTCAGGCTAGGGCACCCCTAGGCTTCAGGCTAGGGCTCCCCTAGGCTTCAGGCTAGGGCTCCCCTAGCCTTCAGGCTAGGGCACCCCTAGGCTTCAGGCTAGGGCTCCCCTAGGCTTCAGGCTAGGGCTCCCCTAGCCTTCAGGCTAGGGCACCCCTAGGCTTCAGGCTAGGGCTCCCCTAGGCTTCAGGCTAGGGCTCCCCTAGCCTTCAGGCTAGGGCACCCCTAGGCTTCAGGCTAGGGCTCCCCTAGGCTTCAGGCTAGGGCTCCCCTAGCCTTCAGGCTAGGGCACCCCTAGGCTTCAGGCTAGGGCTCCCCTAGGCTTCAGGCTAGGGCTCCCCTAGGCTTCAGGCTAGGGCTCCCCTAGCCTTCAGGCTAGGGCACCCCTAGGCTTCAGGCTAGGGCTCCCCTAGGCTTCAGGCTAGGGCTCCCCTAGGTTTCAGGCTAGGGCACCCCTAGGCTTCAGGCTAGGGCACCCCTAGGCTTCAGGCTAGGGCTCCCCTAGGCTTCAGGCTAGGGCTCCCCTAGCCTTCAGGCTAGGGCACCCCTAGGCTTCAGGCTAGGGCTCCCCTAGGCTTCAGGCTAGGGCTCCCCTAGCCTTCAGGCTAGGGCACCCCTAGGCTTCAGGCTAGGGCTCCCCTAGCCTTCAGGCTAGGGCACCCCTAGGCTTCAGGCTAGGGCTCCCCTAGGCTTCAGGCTAGGGCTCCCATAGCCTTCAGGCTAGGGCACCACTAGGCTTCAGGCTAGGGCTCCCCTAGGCTTCAGGCTAGGGCTCCCCTAGCCTTCAGGCTAGGGCACCCCTAGGCTTCAGGCTAGGGCTCCCCTAGGCTTCAGGCTAGGGCTCCCCTAGCCTTCAGGCTAGGGCACCCCTAGGCTTCAGGCTAGGGCTCCCCTAGGCTTCAGGCTAGGGCTCCCCTAGCCTTCAGGCTAGGGCACCCCTAGGCTTCAGGCTAGGGCTCCCCTAGGCTTCAGGCTAGGGCTCCCCTAGCCTTCAGGCTAGGGCACCCCTAGGCTTCAGGCTAGGGCTCCCCTAGGCTTCAGGCTAGGGCTCCCCTAGCCTTCAGGCTAGGGCACCACTAGGCTTCAGGCTAGGGCTCCCCTAGGCTTCAGGCTAGGGCTCCCCTAGCCTTCAGGCTAGGGCACCCCTAGGCTTCAGGCTAGGGCTCCCCTAGGCTTCAGGCTAGGGCTCCCCTAGCCTTCAGGCTAGGGCACCGCTAGGCTTCAGGCTAGGGCTCCCCTAGGCTTCAGGCTAGGGCTCCCCTAGGCTTCAGGCTAGGGCACCCCTAGGCTTCAGGCTAGGGCTCCCCTAGGCTTCAGGCTAGGGCTCCCCTAGGCTTCAGGCTAGGGCTCCCCTAGCCTTCAGGCTAGGGCACCCCTAGGCTTCAGGCTAGGGCTCCCCTAGGCTTCAGGCTAGGGCTCCCCTAGCCTTCAGGCTAGGGCACCCCTAGGCTTCAGGCTAGGGCTCCCCTAGGCTTCAGGCTAGGGCTCCCCTAGCCTTCAGGCTAGGGCACCCCTAGGCTTCAGGCTAGGGCTCCCCTAGGCTTCAGGCTAGGGCTCCCCTAGCCTTCAGGCTAGGGCACCCCTAGGCTTCAGGCTAGGGCTCCCCTAGCCTTCAGGCTAGGGCACCCCTAGGCTTCAGGCTAGGGCTCCCCTAGCCTTCAGGCTAGGGCACCCCTAGGCTTCAGGCTAGGGCTCCCCTAGGCTTCAGGCTAGGGCTCCCCTAGCCTTCAGGCTAGGGCACCCCTAGGCTTCAGGCTAGGGCTCCCCTAGGCTTCAGGCTAGGGCTCCCCTAGCCTTCAGGCTAGGGCACCCCTAGGCTTCAGGCTAGGGCTCCCCTAGGCTTCAGGCTAGGGCTCCCCTAGCCTTCAGGCTAGGGCACCCCTAGGCTTCAGGCTAGGGCTCCCCTAGGCTTCAGGCTAGGGCTCCCCTAGCCTTCAGGCTAGGGCACCCCTAGGCTTCAGGCTAGGGCTCCCCTAGGCTTCAGGCTAGGGCTCCCCTAGCCTTCAGGCTAGGGCACCCCTAGGCTTCAGGCTAGGGCTCCCCTAGGCTTCAGGCTAGGGCTCCCCTAGCCTTCAGGCTAGGGCACCCCTAGGCTTCAGGCTAGGGCTCCCCTAGGCTTCAGGCTAGGGCTCCCCTAGGCTTCAGGCTAGGGCTCCCCTAGCCTTCAGGCTAGGGCACCCCTAGGCTTCAGGCTAGGGCTCCCCTAGGCTTTAGGCTAGGGCTCCCCTAGCCTTCAGGCTAGGGCACCCCTAGGCTTCAGGCTAGGGCTCCCCTAGGCTTCAGGCTAGGGCTCCCCTAGCCTTCAGGCTAGGGCACCCCTAGGCTTCAGGCTAGGGCTCCCCTAGGCTTCAGGCTAGGGCTCCCCTAGCCTTCAGGCTAGGGCACCCCTAGGCTTCAGGCTAGGGCTCCCCTAGGCTTCAGGCTAGGGCTCCCCTAGGCTTCAGGCTAGGGCTCCCCTAGCCTTCAGGCTAGGGCACCCCTAGGCTTCAGGCTAGGGCTCCCCTAGGCTTCAGGCTAGGGCTCCCCTAGCCTTCAGGCTAGGGCACCCCTAGGCTTCAGGCTAGGGCTCCCCTAGGCTTCAGGCTAGGGCTCCCCTAGCCTTCAGGCTAGGGCACCCCTGGGCTTCAGGCTAGGGCTCCCCTAGGCTTCAGGCTAGGGCACCCCTAGGCTTCAGGCTAGGGCTCCCCTAGGCTTCAGGCTAGGGCTCCCCTAGCCTTCAGGCTTGGGCACCCCTAGGCTTCAGGCTAGGGCTCCCCTAGGCTTCAGGCTAGGGCTCCCCTAGCCTTCAGGCTAGGGCACCCCTAGGCTTCAGGCTAGGGCTCCCCTAGGCTTCAGGCTAGGGCTCCCCTAGCCTTCAGGCTAGGGCACCCCTAGGCTTCAGGCTAGGGCTCCCCTAGGCTTCAGGCTAGGGCTCCCCTAGCCTTCAGGCTAGGGCACCCCTAGGCTTCAGGCTAGGGCTCCCCTAGGCTTCAGGCTAGGGCTCCCCTAGCCTTCAGGCTAGGGCACCCCTAGGCTTCAGGCTAGGGCTCCCCTAGGCTTCAGGCTAGGGCTCCCCTAGCCTTCAGGCTAGGGCACCCCTAGGCTTCAGGCTAGGGCTCCCCTAGGCTTCAGGCTAGGGCTCCCCTAGCCTTCAGGCTAGGGCACCCCTAGGCTTCAGGCTAGGGCTCCCCTAGACTTCAGGCTAGGGCTCCCCTAGCCTTCAGGCTAGGGCACCCCTAGGCTTCAGGCTAGGGCTCCCCTAGGCTTCAGGCTAGGGCTCCCCTAGCCTGCAGGCTAGGGCACCCCTAGGCTTCAGGCTAGTGCTCCCCTAGGCTTCAGGCTAGGGCACCCCTAGCCTGCAGGCTAGGGCTCCCCTAGGCTTCAGGCTAGGGCTCCCCTAGCCTGCAGGCTAGGGCACCCCTAGGCTGCAGGCTCGGGCTCCCCTAGGCTTCAGGCTAGGGCTCCCCTAGCCTGCAGGCTAGGGCACCCCTAGGCTGCAGGCTCTGGCTCCCCTAGGCTTCAGGCTAGGGCTCCCCTAGCCTGCAGGCTAGGGCACCCCTAGGCTGCAGGCTCGGGCTCCCCTAGGCTTCAGGCTAGGGCTCCCCTAGCCTGTAGGCTAGGGCACCCCTAGGCTGCAGGCTCGGGCTCCCCTAGGCTTCAGGCTAGGGCTCCCAAGCCTGCAGGCTAGGGCACCCCTAGGCTGCAGGCTCGGGCTCCCCTAGGCTTCAGGCTAGGGCTCCCCTAGCCTGCAGGCTAGGGCACCCCTAGGCTGCAGGCTCGGGCTCCCCTAGGCTTCAGGCTAGGGCTCCCTTAGCCTGCAGGCTAGGGCACCCCTAGGCTGCAGGCTCGGGCTCCCCTAGGCTTCAGGCTAGGGCTCCCCTAGCCTGCAGGCTAGGGCACCCCTAGGCTGCAGGCTCGGGCTCCCATAGGCTTCAGGCTAGGGCTCCCCTAGCCTGCAGGCTAGGGCACCCCTAGGCTGCAGGCTCGGGCTCCCCTAGGCTTCAGGCTAGGGCTCCCCTAGCCTGCAGGCTAGGGCACCCCTAGGCTGCAGGCTCGGGCTCCCCTAGGCTTCAGGCTAGGGCTCCCCTAGCCTGCAGGCTAGGGCACCCCTAGGCTGCAGGCTCGGGCTCCCCTAGGCTTCAGGCTAGGGCTCCCCTAGCCTGCAGGCTAGGGCACCCCTAGGCTGCAGGCTCGGGCTCCCCTAGGCTTCAGGCTAGGGCTCCCCTAGCCTGCAGGCTAGGGCACACCTAGCCTGCAGGCTAGGGCTCCCCTAGGCTTCAGGCTAGGGCTCCCCTAGCCTGCAGGCTAGGGCTCCCCTAGCCTGCAGGCTAGGGCACCCCTAGGCTTCAGGCTAGGGCTCCCCTAGCCTGCAGGCTAGGGCTCCCCTAGCCTGCAGGCTAGGGCACGCCTAGGCTTCAGGCTAGGGCTCCCCTAGGCTTCAGGCTAGGGCTCCCCTAGCCTGCAGGCTAGGGCACCCCTAGGCTTCAGGCTAGGGCTCCCCTAGGCTTCAGGCTAGGGCTCCCCTAGCCTGCAGGCTAGGGCACCCCTAGGCTTCAGGCTAGGGCTCCCCTAGGCTTCAGGCTAGGGATCCCCTAGCCTGCAGGCTAGGGCACCCCTAGGCTTCAGGCTAGGGCTCCCCTAGCCTGCAGGCTAGGGCACCCCTAGGCTTTAGCCTAGGGCTCCCCTAGGCTTCAGGCTAGGGCTCCCCTAGCCTGCAGGCTAGGGCACCCCTAGGCTTTAGCCTAGGGCTCCCCTAGGCTTCAGGCTAGGGCTCCCCTAGCCTGCAGGCTAGGGCACCCCTAGGCTTTAGGCTCCCCTAGGCTAAGGCTAGTGCTCCCCTAGCCTGCAGGCTAGGGCACCCATAGGCTTTAGGCTCCCCTAGGCTAAGGCTAGGGCTCCCCTAGCCTGCAGGCTAGGGCACCCCTAGGCTTTAGGCACCCCTAGGCTAAGGCTAGGGCTCCCCTAGCCTGCAGGCTAGGGCACCCCTAGGCTTTAGGCTAGGGCTCCCCTAGGCTAAGGCTAGGGCTCCCCTAGCCTGCAGGCTAGGGCACCCCTAGGCTTTAGGCTAGGGCTCCCCTAGGCTAAGGCTAGGGCTCCCCTAGCCTGCAGGCTAGGGCACCCCTAGGCTTTTGGCTAGGGCTCCCCTAGGCTAAGGCTAGGGCTCCCCTAGCCTGCAGGCTAGGGCACCCCTAGGCTTCAGGCTAGGGCACCCCTAGCCTTCAGGCTAGGGCACCCCTAGGCTTCAGGCTAGGGCTCCCCTAGGCTTCAGGCTAGGGCTCCCCTAGCCTTCAGGCTAGGGCACCCCTAGGCTTCAGGCTAGGGCTCCCCTAGGCTTCAGGCTAGGGCTCCCCTAGCCTTCAGGCTAGGGCACCCCTAGGCTTCAGGCTAGGGCTCCCCTAGGCTTCAGGCTAGGGCTCCCCTAGCCTTCAGGCTAGGGCACCCCTAGGCTTCAGGCTAGGGCTCCCCTAGGCTTCAGGCTAGGGCTCCCCTAGCCTTCAGGCTAGGGCACCCCTAGGCTTCAGGCTAGGGCTCGCCTAGGCTTCAGGCTAGGGCTCCCCTAGCCTTCAGGCTAGGGCACCCCTAGGCTTCAGGCTAGGGCTCCCCTAGGCTTCAGGCTAGGGCTCCCCTAGCCTGCAGGCTAGGGCACCCCTAGGCTTCAGGCTAGGGCTCCCCTAGGCTTCAGGCTAGGGCTCCCCTAGCCTGCAGGCTAGGGCACCCCTAGGCTTCAGGCTAGGGCTCCCCTAGCATGCAGGCTTGGGCACCCCTAGGCTTCAGGCTAGGGCTCCCCTAGGCTTCAGGCTAGGGCTCCCCTAGCCTGCAGGCTAGGGCACCCCTAGGCTTCAGGCTAGGGCTCCCCTAGGCTTCAGGCTAGGGCTCCCCTAGCCTGCAGGCTAGGGCACCCCTAGGCTTCAGGCTAGGGCTCCCCTAGGCTTCAGGCTAGGGCTCCCCTAGCCTGCAGGCTAGGGCACCCCTAGGCTTCAGGCTAGGGCTCCCCTAGGCTTCAGGCTAGGGCTCCCCTAGCCTGCAGGCTAGGGCACCCCTAGGCTTCAGGCTAGGGCTCCCCTAGCCTGCAGGCTAGGGCACCCCTAGGCTTCAGGCTAGGGCTCCCCTAGGCTTCAGGCTAGGGCTCCCCTAGCCTGCAGGCTAGGGCACCCCTAGGCTTCAGGCTAGGTCTCCCCTAGGCTTCAGGCTAGGGCTCCCCTAGCCTGCAGGCTAGGGCACCCCTAGGCTTCAGGCTAGGGCTCCCCTAGGCTAAGGCTAGGGCTCCCCTAGCCTGCAGGCTAGGGCACCCCTAGGCTTTAGGCTCCCCTAGGCTAAGGCTAGGGCTCCCCTAGCCTGCAGGCTAGGGCACCCCTAGGCTTTAGGCTCCCCTAGGCTAAGGCTAGGGCTCCCCTAGCCTGCAGGCTAGGGCACCCCAAGGCTTTAGGCACCCCTAGGCTAAGGCTAGGGCTCCCCTAGCCTGCAGGCTAGGGCACCCCTAGGCTTTAGGCTAGGGCTCCCCTAGGCTAAGGCTAGGGCTCCCCTAGCCTGCAGACTAGGGCACCCCTAGGCTTCAGGCTTGGGCTCCCCTAGGCTTCAGGCTAGGGCTCCCCTAGCCTTCAGGCTAGGGCACCCCTAGGCTTCAGGCTAGGGCTCCCCTAGGCTTCAGGCTAGGGCTCCCCTAGCCTGCAGGCTAGGGCACCCCTAGGCTTCAGGCTAGGGCTCCCCTAGGCTTCAGGCTAGGGCTCCCCTAGCCTGCAGGCTAGGGCACCCCTATGCTTCAGGCTAGGGCACCCCTAGGCTTCAGGCTAGGGCTCCCCTAGGCTTCAGGCTAGGGCTCCCCTAGCCTGCAGGCTAGGGCACCCCTAGGCTTCACGCTAGGGCTCCCCTAGGCTTCAGGCTAGGGCTCCCCTAGCCTGCAGGCTAGGGCACCCCTAGGCTTCAGGCTAGGGCTCCCCTAGGCTTCAGGCTAGGGCTCCCCTAGCCTGCAGGCTAGGGCACCCCTAGGCTTCAAGCTAGGGCTCCCCTAGGCTTCAAGCTAGGGCTCCCCTAGGCTTCAGGCTAGGGCTCCCCTAGGCTTCAGGCTAGGGCTCCCCTAGCCTGCAGGCTAGGGCACCCCTAGGCTTCACGCTAGGGCTCCCCTAGGCTTCAGGCTAGGGCTCCCCTAGCCTGCAGGCTAGGGCACCCCTAGGCTTCAGGCTAGGGCTCCCCTAGGCTTCAGGCTAGGGCTCCCCTAGCCTGCAGGCTAGGGCACCCCTAGGCTTCAAGCTAGGGCTCCCCTAGGCTTCAGGCTAGGGCTCCCCTAGCCTGCAGGCTAGGGCACCCCTAGGCTTCAGGCTAGGGCTCCCCTAGCCTGCAGGCTAGGGCACCCCTAGGCTTCAGGCTAGGGCTCCCCTAGGCTTCAGGCTAGGGCTCCCCTAGCCTGCAGGCTAGGGCACCCCTAGGCTTCAGGCTAGGGCTCCCCTAGGCTTCAGGCTAGGGCTCCCCTAGCCTGCAGGCTAGGGCACCCCTAGGCTTCAGGCTAGGGCTCCCCTAGGCTTCAGGCTAGGGCTCCCCTAGCCTGCAGGCTAGGGCTCCCCTAGGCTTCAGGCTAGGGCTCCCCTAGCCTGCAGGCTAGGGCACCCCTAGGCTGCAGGCTCGGGCTCCCCTAGGCTTCAGGCTAGGGCTCCCCTAGCCTGCAGGCTAGGGCACCCCTAGGCTGCAGGCTCGGGCTCCCCTAGCCTGCAGGCTAGGGCACCCCTAGGCTGCAGGCTCGGGCTCCCCTAGGCTTCAGGCTAGGGCTCCCCTAGCCTGCAGGCTAGGGCACCCCTAGGCTGCAGGCTCGGGCTCCCCTAGGCTTCAGGCTAGGGCTCCCCTAGCCTGCAGGCTAGGGCACCCCTAGGCTGCAGGCTAGGGCTCCCCTAGGCTTCAGGCTAGGGCACCCCTAGGCTGCAGGCTAGGGCTCCCTTAGGCTTCAGGCTAGGGCTCCCCTAGCCTGCAGGCTAGGGCACCCCTAGGCTGCAGGCTAGGGCTCCCCTAGGCTTCAGGCTAGGGTTCCCCCAGCCTGCAGGCTAGGGCACCCCTAGGCTGCAGGCTAGGGCT
This sequence comes from Tenrec ecaudatus, assembly GCF_050624435.1. NCBI lineage: Eukaryota > Metazoa > Chordata > Mammalia > Afrosoricida > Tenrecidae > Tenrec > Tenrec ecaudatus. The sequence continues at coordinate 24,921 of NW_027459096.1, read as the reverse complement.
CCCCTAGGCTTCAGGCTAGGGTTCCCCTAGCCTGCAGGCTAGGGCACCCCTAGGCTGCAGGCTAGGGCTCCCCTAGGCTTCAGGCTAGGGCTTCACTAGCCTGCAGGCTAGGGCACCCCTAGGCTTTAGGCTAGGGCTCCCCTAGGCTAAGGCTAGGGCTCCCCTAGCCTGCAGGCTAGGGCACCCCTAGGCTTTAGGCTAGGGCTCCCCTAGGCTAAGGCTAGGGCTCCCCTAGCCTGCAGGCTAGGGCACCCCTAGGCTTTAGGCTAGGGCTCCCCTAGGCTAAGGCTAGGGCTCCCCTAGCCTGCACGCTAGGGCACCCCTAGGCTTTAGGCTAGGGCTCCCCTAGGCTAAGGCTAGGGCTCCCCTAGCCTGCAGGCTAGGGCAACCCTAGGCTTTAGGCTAGGGCTCCCCTAGGCTAAGGCTAGGGCTCCCCTAGCCTGGAGGCTAGGGCACCCCTAGGCTTTAGGCTAGGGCTCCCCTAGGCTAAGGCTAGGGCTCCCCTAGCCTGCAGGCTAGGGCACCCCTAGGCTTTAGGCTAGGGCTCCCCTAGGCTAAGGCTAGGGCTCCCCTAGCCTGCAGGCTAGGGCACCCCTAGGCTTTAGGCTCCCCTAGGCTAAGGCTAGGGCTCCCCTAGCCTGCAGGCTAGGGCACCCCTAGGCTTTAGGCTCCCCTAGGCTAAGGCTAGGGCTCCCCTAGCCTGCAGGCGAGGGCACCCCTAGGCTTTAGGCTCCCCTAGGCTAAGGCTAGGGCTCCCCTAGCCTGCAGGCGAGGGCACCCCTAGGCTTTAGGCTCCCCTAGGCTAAGGCTAGGGCACCCCTAGGCTTTAGGCTCCCCTAGCCTGCAGGCGAGGGCACCCCTAGGCTTTAGGCTCCCCTAGGCTAAGGCTAGGGCACCCCTAGGCTTTAGGCTCCCCTAGCCTGCAGGCGAGGGCACCCCTAGGCTTTAGGCTCCCCTAGCCTGCAGGCGAGGGCACCCCTAGGCTTTAGGCTCCCCTAGGCTAAGGCTAGGGCACCCCTAGGCTTTAGGCTCCCCTAGCCTGCAGGCTAGGGCACCCCTAGGCTTTAGGCTCCCCTAGGCTAAGGCTAGGGCACCCCTAGGCTTTAGGCTCCCCTAGGCTAAGGCTAGGGCCCCCCTAGGCTTTAGGCTCCCCTAGTCTAAGGCTAGGGCCCCCCTAGGCTTTAGGCTCCCCTAGGCTAAGGCTAGGGCCCCCCTAGGCTTTAGGCTCCCCTAGGCTAATGCTAGGGCACCCCTAGGCTTTAGGCTCCCCTAGGCTAAGGCTAGGGCCCCCCTAGGCTTTAGGCTCCCCTAGGCTAAGGCTAGGGCCCCCCTAGGCTTTAGGCTCCCCTTGGCTAAGGCTAGGGCACCCCTAGGCTTTAGGCTCCCCTAGGCTAAGGCTAGGGCACCCCTAGGCTTTAGGCTCCCCTAGGCTAAGGCTAGGGCACCCCTAGGCTTTAGGCTCCCCTAGGCTAAGGCTAGGGCACCCCTAGGCTTTAGGCTCCCCTAGGCTAAGGCTAGGGCACCCCTAGGCTTTAGGCTCCCCTAGGCTAAGGCTAGGGCACCCCTAGGCTTTAGGCTCCCCTAGGCTAAGGCTAGGGCACCCCTAGGCTTTAGGCTCCCCTAGGCTAAGGCTAGGGCACCCCTAGGCTTTAGGCTCCCCTAGGCTAAGGCTAGGGCACCCCTAGGCTTTAGGCTCCCCTAGGCTAAGGCTAGGGCACCCCTAGGCTTTAGGCTCCCCTAGGCTAAGGCTAGGGCACCCCTAGGCTTTAGGCTCCCCTAGGCTAAGGCTAGGGCACCCCTAGGCTTAGGCTCCCCTAGGCTAAGGCTAGGGCACCCCTAGGCTTTAGGCTCCACTAGGCTAAGGCTAGGGCACCCCTAGGCTTTAGGCTAGGGCTCCCCTAGGCTAAGGCTAGGGCTCCCCTAGCCTGCAGGCTAGGGCACCCCTAGGCTTTAGGCTAGGGCTCCCCTAGGCTAAGGCTAGGGCTCCCCTAGCCTGCAGGCTAGGGCACCCCTAGGCTTTAGGCTAGGGCTCCCCTAGCCTGCAGGCTAGGGCACCCCTAGGCTTTAGGCTAGGGCTACCCTAGGCTAAGGCTAGGGCTCCCCTAGCCTGCAGGCTAGGGCACCCCTAGGCTTTAGGCTAGGGCTCCCCTAGGCTAAGGCTAGGGCTCCCCTAGCCTGCAGGCTAGGGCACCCCTAGGCTTTAGGCTAGGGCTCCCCTAGGCTAAGGCTAGGGCTCCCCTAGCCTGCAGGCTAGGGCACCCCTAGGCTTTAGGCTAGGGCTCCCCTAGGCTAAGGCTAGGGCTCCCCTAGCCTGCAGGCTAGGGCACCCCTAGGCTTTAGGCTAGGGCTCCCCTAGGCTAAGGCTAGGCCTCCCCTAGCCTGCAGGCTAGCGCACCCCTAGGCTTTAGGCTAGGGCTCCCCTAGGCTAAGGCTAGGCCTCCCCTAGCCTGCAGGCTAGGGCACCCCTAGGCTTTAGGCTAGGGCTCCCCTAGGCTAAGGCTAGGGCTCCCCTAGCCTGCAGGTTAGGGCACCCCTAGGCTTTAGGCTAGGGCTCCTCTAGGCTAAGGCTAGGGCTCCCCTAGCCTGCAGGCTAGGGCACCCCTAGGCTTTAGGCTAGGGCTCCCCTAGGCTAAGGCTAGGGCTCCCCTAGCCTGCAGGCTAGGGCACCCCTAGGCTTTAGGCTAGGGCTCCCCTAGGCTAAGGCTAGGGCTCCCCTAGCCTGCACGCTAGGGCACCCCTAGGCTTTAGGCTAGGGCTCCCCTAGGCTAAGGCTAGGGCTCCCCTAGCCTGCAGGCTACGGCACCCCTAGGCTTTAGGCTAGGGCTCCCCTAGGCTAAGGCTAGGGCTCCCCTAGCCTGCAGGCTAGGGCACCCCTAGGCTTTAGGCTAGGGCTCCCCTAGGCTAAGGCTAGGGCTCCCCTAGCCTGCAGGCTAGGGCACCCCTAGGCTTTAGGCTCCCCTAGGCTAAGGCTAGGGCTCCCCTAGCCTGCAGGCGAGGGCACCCCTAGGCTTTAGGCTCCCCTAGGCTAAGGCTAGGGCTCCCCTAGCCTGCAGGCGAGGGCACCCCTAGGCTTTAGGCTCCCCTAGGCTAAGGCTAGGGCTCCCCTAGCCTGCAGGCGAGGGCACCCCTAGGCTTTAGGCTCCCCTAGGCTAAGGCTAGGGCACCCCTAGGCTTTAGGCTCCCCTAGCCTGCAGGCGAGGGCACCCCTAGGCTTTAGGCTCCCCTAGCCTGCAGGCGAGGGCACCCCTAGGCTTTAGGCTCCCCTAGGCTAAGGCTAGGTCACCCCTAGGCTTTAGGCTCCCCTAGCCTGCAGGCTAGGGCACCCCTAGGCTTTAGGCTCCCCTAGGCTAAGGCTAGGGCACCCCTAGGCTTTAGGCTCCCCTAGGCTAAGGCTAGGGCCCCCCTAGGCTTTAGGCTCCTCTAGGCTAAGGCTAGGGCCCCCCTAGGCTTTAGGCTCCCCTAGGCTAAGGCTAGGGCCCCCCTAGGCTTTAGGCTCCCCTAGGCTAATGCTAGGGCCCCCCTAGGCTTTAGGCTCCCCTAGGCTAAGGCTAGGGCCCCCCTAGGCATTAGGCTCCCCTAGGCTAAGGCTAGGGCCCCCCTAGGCTTTAGGCTCCCCTTGGCTAAGGCTAGGGCACCCCTAGGCTTTAGGCTCCCCTAGGCTAAGGCTAGGGCACCCCTAGGCTTTAGGCTCCCCTAGGCTAAGGCTAGGGCACCCCTAGGCTTTAGGCTCCCCTAGGCTAAGGCTAGGGCACCCCTAGGCTTTAGGCTCCCCTAGGCTAAGGCTAGGGCACCCCTAGGCTTTAGGCTCCCCTAGGCTAAGGCTAGGGCACCCCTAGGCTTTAGGCTCCCCTAGGCTAAGGCTAGGGCACCCCTAGGCTTTAGGCTCCCCTAGGCTAAGGCTAGGGCACCCCTAGGCTTTAGGCTCCCCTAGGCTAAGGCTAGGGCACCCCTAGGCTTTAGGCTCCCCTAGGCTAAGGCTAGGGCACCCCTAGGCTTTAGGCTAGGGCTCCCCTAGGCTAAGGCTAGGGCTCCCCTAGCCTGCAGGCTAGGGCACCCCTAGGCTTTAGGCTAGGGCTCCCCTAGGCTAAGGCTAGGGCTCCCCTAGCCTGCAGGCTAGGGCACCCCTAGGCTTTAGGCTAGGGCTCCCCTAGGCTAAGGCTAGGGCTCCCCTAGCCTGCAGGCTAGGGCACCCCTAGGCTTTAGGCTAGGGCTCCCCTAGGCTAAGGCTAGGGCTCCCCTAGCCTGCAGGCTAGGGCACCCCTAGGCTTTAGGCTAGGGCTCCCCTAGGCTAAGGCTAGGGCTCCCCTAGCCTGCAGGCTAGGGCACCCCTAGGCTTTAGGCTAGGGCTCCCCTAGGCTAAGGCTAGGGCTCCCCTAGCCTGCAGGCTAGGGCACCCCTAGGCTTTAGGCTAGGGCTCCCCTAGGCTAAGGCTAGGGCTCCCCTAGCCTGCAGGCTAGGGCACCCCTAGGCTTTAGGCTAGGGCTCCCCTAGGCTAAGGCTAGGGCTCCCCTAGCCTGCAGGCTAGGGCAACCCTAGGCTTTAGGCTAGGGCTCCCCTAGGCTAAGGCTAGGGCTCCCCTAGCCTGCAGGCTAGGGCACCCCTAGGCTTTAGCCTAGGGCTCCCCTAGGCTAAGGCTTGGCTCACCTAGCCTGCAGGCTAGGGCACCCCTAGGCTTTAGGCTCCCCTAGGCTAAGGCTAGGGCTCCCCTAGCCTGCAGGCTAGGGCACCCCTAGGCTTTAGGCTCCCCTAGGCTAAGGCTAGGGCTCCCCTAGCCTGCAGGCTAGGGCACCCCTAGGCTTTAGGCTCCCCTAGGCTAAGGCTAGGGCTCCCCTAGCCTGCAGGCTAGGGCACCCCTAGGCTTTAGGCTCCCCTAGGCTAAGGCTAGGGCTCCCCTAGCCTGCAGGCTAGGGCACCCCTAGGCTTTAGGCTAGGGCTCCCCTAGGCTAAGGCTAGGGCTCCCCTAGCCTGCAGGCTAGGGCACCCCTAGGCTTTAGGCTAGGGCTCCCCTAGGCTAAGGCTAGGGCTCCCCTAGCCTGCAGGCTAGTGCACCCCTAGGCTTTAGGCTAGGGCTCCCCTAGGCTAATGCTAGGGCTCCCCTAGCCTGCAGGCTAGGGCACCCCTAGGCTTTAGGCTCCCCTAGGCTAAGGCTAGGGCTCCCCTAGCCTGAAGGCTAGGGCACCCCTAGGCTTCAGGCTCCCCTAGGCTAAGGCTAGGGCTCCCCTAGCCTGCAGGCTAGGGCACCCCTAGGCTTCAGGCTCCCCTAGGCTAAGGCTAGGGCTCCCCTAGCCTGCAGGCTAGGGCACCCCTAGGCTTCAGGCTCCACTAGGCTAAGGCTAGGGCTCCCCTAGCCTGCAGGCTAGGGCACCCCTAGGCTTCAGGCTCCCCTAGGCTAAGGCTAGGGCACCCCTAGGCTTCAGGCTCCCCTAGGCTAAGGCTAGGGCTCCCCTAGCCTGCAGGCTAGGGCACCCGTAGGCATCAGGCTCCCCTAGGCTAAGGCTAGGGCTCCCCTAGCCTGCAGGCTAGGGCACCCGTAGGCTTCAGGCTCCCCTAGGCTAAGGCTAGGGCTCCCCTAGCCTGCAGGCTAGGGCACCCCTAGGCTTCAGGCTCCCCTAGGCTAAGGCTAGGGCTCCCCTAGCCTGCAGGCTAGGGCACCCCTAGGCTGTAGGCTAGGGCTCCCCTATGCTAAGGCTAGGGCTCCCCTAGCCTGCAGGCTAGGGCACCCCTAGGCTTTAGGCTAGGGCTCCCCTAGGCTAAGGCTAGGGCTCCCCTAGCCTGCAGGCTAGGGCACCCCTAGGCTTTAGGCTAGGGCTCCCCTAGGCTAAGGCTAGGGCTCCCCTAGCCTGCAGGCTAGGGCACCCCTAGGATTTAGGCTAGGGCTCCCCTAGGCTAAGGCTAGGGCTCCCCTAGCCTGCAGGCTAGGGCACCCCTAGGCTTTAGGCTAGGGCTCCCCTAGGCTAAGGCTAGGGCTCCCCTAGCCTGCAGGCTAGGGCACCCCTAGGCTTTAGGCTAGGGCTCCCCTAGGCTAAGGCTAGGGCTCCCCTAGCCTGCAGGCTAGGGCACCCCTAGGCTTTAGGCTAGGGCTCCCCTAGGCTAAGGCTAGGGCTCCCCTAGCCTGCAGGCCAGGGCACCCCTAGGCTTTAGGCTAGGGCTCCCCTAGGCTAAGGCTAGGGCTCCCCTAGCCTGCAGGCCAGGGCACCCCTAGGCTTTAGGCTAGGGCTCCCCTAGGCTAAGGCTAGGGCTCCCCTAGCCTGCAGGCCAGGGCACCCCTAGGCTTTAGGCTAGGGCTCCCCTAGGCTAAGGCTAGGGCTCCCCTAGCCTGCAGGCCAGGGCACCCCTAGGCTTTAGGCTAGGGCTCCCCTAGGCTAAGGTTAGGGCTCCCCTAGCCTGCAGGCTAGGGCACCCCTAGGCTTTAGGCTAGGGCTCCCCTAGGCTAAGGCTAGGGCTCCCCTAGCCTGCAGGCTAGGGCACCCCTAGGCTTTAGGCTAGGGCTCCCCTAGGCTAAGGCTAGGGCTCCCCTAGCCTGCAGGCTAGGGCACCCCTAGGCTTTAGGCTAGGGCTCCCCTAGGCTAAGGCTAGGGCTCCCCTAGCCTGCAGGCTAGGGCAACCCTAGGCTTTAGGCTAGGGCTCCCCTAGGCTAAGGCTAGGGCTCCCCTAGCCTGCAGGCTAGGGCACCCCTAGGCTTTAGGCTAGGGCTCCCCTAGGCTAAGGCTAGGGCTCCCCTAGCCTGCAGGCTAGGGCACCCCTAGGCTTTAGGCTAGGGCTCCCCTAGGCTAAGGCTAGGGCTCCCCTAGCCTGCAGGCTAGGGCACCCCTACGCTTTAGGCTAGGGCTCCCCTAGGCTAAGGCTAGGGCTCCCCTAGCCTGCAGGCTAGGGCACCCCTAGGCTTTAGGCTCCCCTAGGCTAAGGCTAGGGCTCCCCTAGCCTGCAGGCGAGGGCACCCCTAGGCTTTAGGCTCCCCTAGGCTAAGGCTAGGGCACCCCTAGGCTTTAGGCTCCCCTAGCCTGCAGGCGAGGGCACCCCTAGGCTTTAGGCTCCCCTAGCCTGCAGGCGAGGGCACCCCTAGGCTTTAGGCTCCCCTAGGCTAAGGCTAGGGCACCCCTAGGCTTTAGGCTCCCCTAGCCTGCAGGCTAGGGCACCCCTAGGCTTTAGGCTCCCCTAGGCTAAGGCTAGGGCACCCCTAGGCTTTAGGCTCCCCTAGGCTAAGGCTAGGGCCCCCCCTAGGCTTTAGGCTCCCCTAGGCTAAGGCTAGGGCCCCCCTAGGCTTTAGGCTCCCCTAGGCTAAGGCTAGGGCCCCCCTAGGCTTTAGGCTCCCCTAGGCTAATGCTAGGGCCCCCCTAGGCTTTAGGCTCCCCTAGGCTAAGGCTAGGGCCCCCCTAGGCTTTAGGCTCCCCTTGGCTAAGGCTAGGGCCCCCCTAGGCTTTAGGCTCCCCTTGGCTAAGGCTAGGGCACCCCTAGGCTTTAGGCTCCCCTAGGCTAAGGCTAGGGCACCCCTAGGCTTTAGGCTCCCCTAGGCTAAGGCTAGGGCACCCCTAGGCTTTAGGCTCCCCTAGGCTAAGGCTAGGGCACCCCTAGGCTTTAGGCTCCCCTAGGCTAAGGCTAGGGCACCCCTAGGCTTTAGGCTCCCCTAGGCTAAGGCTAGGGCACCCCTAGGCTTTAGGCTCCCCTAGGCTAAGGCTAGGGCACCCCTAGGCTTTAGGCTCCCCTAGGCTAAGGCTAGGGCACCCCTAGGCTTTAGGCTCCCCTAGGCTAAGGCTAGGGCACCCCTAGGCTTTAGGCTCCCCTAGGCTAAGGCTAGGGCACCCCTAGGCTTTAGGCTCCCCTAGGCTAAGGCTAGGGCACCCCTAGGCTTTAGGCTCCCCTAGGCTAAGGCTAGGGCACCCCTAGGCTTTAGGCTAGGGCTCCCCTAGGCTAAGGCTAGGGCTCCCCTAGCCTGCAGGCTAGGGCACCCCTAGGCTTTAGGCTAGGGCTCCCCTAGGCTAAGGCTAGGGCTCCCCTAGCCTGCAGACTAGGGCACTCCTAGGCTTTAGGCTAGGGCTCCCCTAGGCTAAGGCTAGGGCTCCCCTAGCCTGCAGGCTAGGGCACCCCTAGGCTTTAGGCTAGGGCTCCCCTAGGCTAAGGCTAGGGCTCCCCTAGCCTGCAGGCTTGGGCACCCCTAGGCTTTAGGCTAGGGCTCCCCTAGGCTAAGGCTAGGGCTCCCCTAGCCTGCAGGCTAGGGCACCCCTAGGCTTTAGGCTAGGGCTCCCCTAGGCTAAGGCTAGGGCTCCCCTAGCCTGCAGGCTAGGGCACCCCTAGGCTTTAGGCTAGGGCTCCCCTAGGCTAAGGCTAGGGCTCCCCTAGCCTGCAGGCTAGGGCACCCCTAGGCTTTAGGCTAGGGCTCCCCTAGGCTAAGGCTAGGGCTCCCCTAGCCTGCAGGCTAGGGCACCCCTAGGCTTTAGGCTAGGGCTCCCCTAGGCTAAGGCTAGGGCTCCCCTAGCCTGCAGGCTAGGGCACTCCTAGGCTTTAGGCTAGGGCTCCCCTAGGCTAAGGCTAGGGCTCCCCTAGCCTGCAGGCTAGGGCACCCCTAGGCTTTAGGCTAGGGCTCCCCTAGGCTAAGGCTAGGGCTCCCCTAGCCTGCAGGCTAGGGCACCCCTAGGCTTTAGGCTAGGGCTCCCCTAGGCTAAGGCTAGGGCTCCCCTAGCCTGCAGGCTAGGGCACCCCTAGGCTTTAGGCTAGGGCTCCCCTAGGCTAAGGCTAGGGCTCCCCTAGCCTGCAGGTTAGGGCACACCTAGGCTTTAGGCTAGGGCTCCCCTAGGCTAAGGCTAGGGCTCCCCTAGGCTAAGGCTAGGGCTCCCCTAGCCTGCAGGTTAGGCAACCCAAGGCTTTAGGCTAGGGCTCCCCTAGGCTAAGGCTCGGGCTCCCCTAGGCTAAGGCTCGGGCTCCCCTAGCCTGCAGGCTAGGGCACCCCTAGGCTTTCGGCTCGGGCTCCCCTAGGCTAAGGCTCGGGCTCCCCTAGCCTGCAGGCTAGGGCACCCCTAGGCTTTCGGCTCGGGCTCCCCTAGGCTAAGGCTCGGGCTCCCCTAGCCTGCAGGCTAGGGCACCCCTAGGCTTTCGGCTCGGGCTCCCCTAGGCTAAGGCTCGGGCTCCCCTAGCCTGCAGGCTAGGGCACCCCTAGGCTTTCGGCTCGGGCTCCCCTAGGCTAAGGCTCGGGCTCCCCTAGCCTGCAGGCTAGGGCACCCCTAGGCTTTCGGCTCGGGCTCCCCTGGCTAAGGCTCGGGCTCCCCTAGCCTGCAGGCTAGGGCACCCCTAGGCTTTCGGCTCGGGCTCCCCTAGGTAAGGCTCGGGCTCCCCTAGCCTGCAGGCTAGGGCACCCCTAGGCTTTCGGCTCGGGCTCCCCTAGGCTAAGGCTCGGGCTCCCCTAGCCTGCAGGCTAGGGCACCCCTAGGCTTTCGGCTCAGGCTCCCCTAGGCTAAGGCTAGGGCTCCCCTAGCCTGCAGGCTAGGGCACCCCTAGGCTTTCGGCTCGGGCTCCCCTAGGCTAAGGCTAGGGCTCCCCTAGCCTGCAGGCTAGGGCACCCCTAGGCTTTCGGCTCGGGCTCCCCTAGGCTAAGGCTAGGGCTCCCCTAGCCTGCAGGCTAGGGCACCCCTAGGCTTTCGGCTCGGGCTCCCCTAGGCTAAGGCTAGGGCTCCCCTAGCCTGCAGGCTAGGGCACCCCTAGGCTTTCGGCTCGGGCTCCCCTAGGCTAAGGCTAGGGCTCCCCTAGCCTGCAGGCTAGGGCACCCCTAGGCTTTCGGCTCGGGCTCCCCTAGGCTAAGTCTAGGGCTCCCCTAGCCTGCAGGCTAGGGCACCCCTAGGCTTTCGGCTCGGGCTCCACTAGGCTAAGGCTAGGGCTCCCCTAGCCTGCAGGCTAGGGCACCCCTAGGCTTTCGGCTCGGTCTCCCCTAGGCTAAGGCTAGGGCTCCCCTAGCCTGCAGGCTAGGGCGCCCCTAGGCTTTCGGCTCGGGCTCCCCTAGGCTAAGGCTAGGGCTCCCATAGCCTGCAGGCTAGGGCGCCCCTAGGCTTTCGGCTCGGGCTCCCCTAGGCTAAGGCTAGGGCTCCCCTAGCCTGCAGGCTAGGGCGCCCCTAGGCTTTCGGCTCGGGTTCCCCTAGGCTAAGGCTAGGGCTCCCCTAGGCTTTAGGCTCCCCTAGGCTAAGGCTAGGGCACCCCTAGGCTTTAGGCTCCCCTAGGCTAAGGCTAGGGCACCCCTAGGCTTTAGGCTCCCCTAGGCTAAGGCTAGGGCACCCCTAGGCTTTAGGCTCCCCTAGGCTAAGGCTAGGGCACCCTTAGGCTTTAGGCTCCCCTAGGCTAAGGCTAGGGCTCCCCTAGGCTAAGGCTAGGGCTCCCCTAGCCTGCAGGCTAGGGCACCCCTAGGCTTTAGGCTAGGGCTCCCCTAGGCTAAGGCTAGGGCTCCCCTAGCCTGCAGGCTAGGGCACCCCTAGGCTTTAGGCTCCCCTAGGCTAAGGCTAGGGCTCCCCTAGCCTGCAGGCGAGGGCACCCCTAGGCTTTAGGCTCCCCTAGGCTAAGGCTAGGGCACCCCTAGGCTTTAGGCTCCCCTAGCCTGCAGGCGAGGGCACCCCTAGGCTTTAGGCTCCCCTAGCCTGCAGGCGAGGGCACCCCTAGGCTTTAGGCTCCCCTAGGCTAAGGCTAGGGCACCCCTAGGCTTTAGGCTCCCCTAGCCTGCAGGCTAGGGCACCCCTAGGCTTTAGGCTCCCCTAGGCTAAGGCTAGGGCACCCCTAGGCTTTAGGCTCCCCTAGGCTAAGGCTAGGGCCCCCCCTAGGCTTTAGGCTCCCCTAGGCTAAGGCTAGGGCCCCCCTAGGCTTTAGGCTCCCCTAGGCTAAGGCTAGGGCCCCCCTAGGCTTTAGGCTCCCCTAGGCTAATGCTAGGGCCCCCCTAGGCTTTAGGCTCCCCTAGGCTAAGGCTAGGGCCCCCCTAGGCTTTAGGCTCCCCTTGGCTAAGGCTAGGGCCCCCCTAGGCTTTAGGCTCCCCTTGGCTAAGGCTAGGGCACCCCTAGGCTTTAGGCTCCCCTAGGCTAAGGCTAGGGCACCCCTAGGCTTTAGGCTCCCCTAGGCTAAGGCTAGGGCACCCCTAGGCTTTAGGCTCCCCTAGGCTAAGGCTAGGGCACCCCTAGGCTTTAGGCTCCCCTAGGCTAAGGCTAGGGCACCCCTAGGCTTTAGGCTCCCCTAGGCTAAGGCTAGGGCACCCCTAGGCTTTAGGCTCCCCTAGGCTAAGGCTAGGGCACCCCTAGGCTTTAGGCTCCCCTAGGCTAAGGCTAGGGCACCCCTAGGCTTTAGGCTCCCCTAGGCTAAGGCTAGGGCACCCCTAGGCTTTAGGCTCCCCTAGGCTAAGGCTAGGGCACCCCTAGGCTTTAGGCTCCCCTAGGCTAAGGCTAGGGCACCCCTAGGCTTTAGGCTAGGGCTCCCCTAGGCTAAGGCTAGGGCTCCCCTAGCCTGCAGGCTAGGGCACCCCTAGGCTTTAGGCTAGGGCTCCCCTAGGCTAAGGCTAGGGCTCCCCTAGCCTGCAGACTAGGGCACTCCTAGGCTTTAGGCTAGGGCTCCCCTAGGCTAAGGCTAGGGCTCCCCTAGCCTGCAGGCTAGGCCACCCCTAGGCTTTAGGCTAGGGCTCCCCTAGGCTAAGGCTAGGGCTCCCCTAGCCTGCAGGCTTGGGCACCCCTAGGCTTTAGGCTAGGGCTCCCCTAGGCTAAGGCTAGGGCTCCCCTAGCCTGCAGGCTAGGGCACCCCTAGGCTTTAGGCTAGGGCTCCCCTAGGCTAAGGCTAGGGCTCCCCTAGCCTGCAGGCTAGGGCACCCCTAGGCTTTAGGCTAGGGCTCCCCTAGGCTAAGGCTAGGGCTCCCCTAGCCTGCAGGCTAGGGCACTCCTAGGCTTTAGGCTAGGGCTCCCCTAGGCTAAGGCTAGGGCTCCCCTAGCCTGCAGGCTAGGGCACCCCTAGGCTTTAGGCTAGGGCTCCCCTAGGCTAAGGCTAGGGCTCCCCTAGCCTGCAGGCTAGGGCACCCCTAGGCTTTAGGCTAGGGCTCCCCTAGGCTAAGGCTAGGGCTCCCCTAGCCTGCAGGCTAGGGCACCCCTAGGCTTTAGGCTAGGGCTCCCCTAGGCTAAGGCTAGGGCTCCCCTAGGCTAAGGCTAGGGCTCCCCTAGCCTGCAGGTTAGGCAACCCAAGGCTTTAGGCTAGGGCTCCCCTAGGCTAAGGCTCGGGCTCCCCTAGGCTAAGACTCGGGCTCCCCTAGCCTGCAGGCTAGGGCACCCCTAGGCTTTCGGCTCGGGCTCCCCTAGGCTAAGGCTCGGGCTCCCCTAGCCTGCAGGCTAGGGCACCCCTAGGCTTTCGGCTCGGGCTCCCCTAGGCTAAGGCTCGGGCTCCCCTAGCCTGCAGGCTAGGGCACCCCTAGGCTTTCGGCTCGGGCTCCCCTAGGCTAAGGCTCGGGCTCCCCTAGCCTGCAGGCTAGGGCACCCCTAGGCTTTCGGCTCGGGCTCCCCTAGGCTAAGGCTCGGGCTCCCCTAGCCTGCAGGCTAGGGCACCCCTAGGCTTTCGGCTCGGGCTCCCCTAGGCTAAGGCTCGGGCTCCCCTAGCCTGCAGGCTAGGGCACCCCTAGGCTTTCGGCTCGGGCTCCCCTAGGCTAAGGCTCGGGCTCCCCTAGCCTGCAGGCTAGGGCACCCCTAGGCTTTCGGCTCGGGCTCCCCTGACTAAGGCTCGGGCTCCCCTAGCCTGCAGGCTAGGGCACCCCTAGGCTTTCGGCTCGGGCTCCCCTAGGTAAGGCTCGGGCTCCCCTAGCCTGCAGGCTAGGGCACCCCTAGGCTTTCGGCTCGGGCTCCCCTAGGCTAAGGCTCGGGCTCCCCTAGCCTGCAGGCTAGGGCACCCCTAGGCTTTCGGCTCAGGCTCCCCTAGGCTAAGGCTAGGGCTCCCCTAGCCTGCAGGCTAGGGCACCCCTAGGCTTTCGGCTCGGGCTCCCCTAGGCTAAGGCTAGGGCTCCCCTAGCCTGCAGGCTAGGGCACCCCTAGGCTTTCGGCTCGGGCTCCCCTAGGCTAAGGCTAGGGCTCCCCTAGCCTGCAGGCTAGGGCACCCCTAGGCTTTCGGCTCGGGCTCCCCTAGGCTAAGGCTAGGGCTCCCCTAGCCTGCAGGCTAGGGCACCCCTAGGCTTTCGGCTCGGGCTCCCCTAGGCTAAGGCTAGGGCTCCCCTAGCCTGCAGGCTAGGGCACCCCTAGGCTTTCGGCTCGGGCTCCCCTAGGCTAAGTCTAGGGCTCCCCTAGCCTGCAGGCTAGGGCACCCCTAGGCTTTCGGCTCGGGCTCCACTAGGCTAAGGCTAGGGCTCCCCTAGCCTGCAGGCTAGGGCACCCCTAGGCTTTCGGCTCGGTCTCCCCTAGGCTAAGGCTAGGGCTCCCCTAGCCTGCAGGCTAGGGCGCCCCTAGGCTTTCGGCTCGGGCTCCCCTAGGCTAAGGCTAGGGCTCCCATAGCCTGCAGGCTAGGGCGCCCCTAGGCTTTCGGCTCGGGCTCCCCTAGGCTAAGGCTAGGGCTCCCCTAGCCTGCAGGCTAGGGCGCCCCTAGGCTTTCGGCTCGGGCTCCCCTAGGCTAAGGCTAGGGCTCCCCTAGGCTTTAGGCTCCCCTAGGCTAAGGCTAGGGCACCCCTAGGCTTTAGGCTCCCCTAGGCTAAGGCTAGGGCACCCCTAGGCTTTAGGCTCCCCTAGGCTAAGGCTAGGGCACCCCTAGGCTTTAGGCTCCCCTAGGCTAAGGCTAGGGCACCCCTAGGCTTTAGGCTCCCCTAGGCTAAGGCTAGGGCTCCCCTAGGCTAAGGCTAGGGCTCCCCTAGCCTGCAGGCTAGGGCACCCCTAGGCTTTAGGCTAGGGCTCCCCTAGGCTAAGGCTAGGGCTCCCCTAGCCTGCAGGCTAGGGCACCCCTAGGCTTTAGGCTCCCCTAGGCTAAGGCTAGGGCTCCCCTAGCCTGCAGGCGAGGGCACCCCTAGGCTTTAGGCTCCCCTAGGCTAAGGCTAGGGCACCCCTAGGCTTTAGGCTCCCCTAGCCTGCAGGCGAGGGCACCCCTAGGCTTTAGGCTCCCCTAGCCTGCAGGCGAGGGCACCCCTAGGCTTTAGGCTCCCCTAGGCTAAGGCTAGGGCACCCCTAGGCTTTAGGCTCCCCTAGCCTGCAGGCTAGGGCACCCCTAGGCTTTAGGCTCCCCTAGGCTAAGGCTAGGGCACCCCTAGGCTTTAGGCTCCCCTAGGCTAAGGCTAGGGCCCCCCCTAGGCTTTAGGCTCCCCTAGGCTAAGGCTAGGGCCCCCCTAGGCTTTAGGCTCCCCTAGGCTAAGGCTAGGGCCCCCCTAGGCTTTAGGCTCCCCTAGGCTAATGCTAGGGCCCCCCTAGGCTTTAGGCTCCCCTAGGCTAAGGCTAGGGCCCCCCTAGGCTTTAGGCTCCCCTTGGCTAAGGCTAGGGCCCCCCTAGGCTTTAGGCTCCCCTTGGCTAAGGCTAGGGCACCCCTAGGCTTTAGGCTCCCCTAGGCTAAGGCTAGGGCACCCCTAGGCTTTAGGCTCCCCTAGGCTAAGGCTAGGGCACCCCTAGGCTTTAGGCTCCCCTAGGCTAAGGCTAGGGCACCCCTAGGCTTTAGGCTCCCCTAGGCTAAGGCTAGGGCACCCCTAGGCTTTAGGCTCCCCTAGGCTAAGGCAAGGGCACCCCTAGGCTTTAGGCTCCCCTAGGCTAAGGCTAGGGCACCCCTAGGCTTTAGGCTCCCCTAGGCTAAGGCTAGGGCACCCCTAGGCTTTAGGCTCCCCTAGGCTAAGGCTAGGGCACCCCTAGGCTTTAGGCTCCCCTAGGCTAAGGCTAGGGCACCCCTAGGCTTTAGGCTCCCCTAGGCTAAGGCTAGGGCACCCCTAGGCTTTAGGCTAGGGCTCCCCTAGGCTAAGGCTAGGGCTCCCCTAGCCTGCAGGCTAGGGCACCCCTAGGCTTTAGGCTAGGGCTCCCCTAGGCTAAGGCTAGGGCTCCCCTAGCCTGCAGACTAGGGCACTCCTAGGCTTTAGGCTAGGGCTCCCCTAGGCTAAGGCTAGGGCTCCCCTAGCCTGCAGGCTAGGCCACCCCTAGGCTTTAGGCTAGGGCTCCCCTAGGCTAAGGCTAGGGCTCCCCTAGCCTGCAGGCTTGGGCACCCCTAGGCTTTAGGCTAGGGCTCCCCTAGGCTAAGGCTAGGGCTCCCCTAGCCTGCAGGCTAGGGCACCCCTAGGCTTTAGGCTAGGGCTCCCCTAGGCTAAGGCTAGGGCTCCCCTAGCCTGCAGGCTAGGGCACCCCTAGGCTTTAGGCTAGGGCTCCCCTAGGCTAAGGCTAGGGCTCCCCTAGCCTGCAGGCTAGGGCACCCCTAGGCTTTAGGCTAGGGCTCCCCTAGGCTAAGGCTAGGGCTCCCCTAGCCTGCAGGCTAGGGCACCCCTAGGCTTTAGGCTAGGGCTCCCCTAGGCTAAGGCTAGGGCTCCCCTAGCCTGCAGGCTAGGGCACACCTAGGCTTTAGGCTAGGGCTCCCCTAGGCTAAGGCTAGGGCTCCCCTAGCCTGCAGGCTAGGGCACCCCTAGGCTTTAGGCTAGGGCTCCCCTAGGCTAAGGCTAGGGCTCCCCTAGCCTGCAGGCTAGGGCACCCCTAGGCTTTAGGCTAGGGCTCCCCTAGGCTAAGGCTAGGGCTCCCCTAGCCTGCAGGCTAGGGCACCCCTAGGCTTTAGGCTAGGGCTCCCCTAGGCTAAGGCTAGGGCTCCCCTAGCCTGCAGGTTAGGGCACACCTAGGCTTTAGGCTAGGGCTCCCCTAGGCTAAGGCTAGGGCTCCCCTAGGCTAAGGCTAGGGCTCCCCTAGCCTGCAGGCTAGACAACCCAAGGCTTTAGGCTAGGGCTCCCCTAGGCTAAGGCTCGGGCTCCCCTAGGCTAAGGCTCGGGCTCCCCTAGCCTGCAGGCTAGGGCACCCCTAGGCTTTCGGCTCGGGCTCCCCTAGGCTAAGGCTCGGGCTCCCCTAGCCTGCAGGCTAGGGCACCCCTAGGCTTTCGGCTCGGGCTCCCCTAGGCTAAGGCTCGGGCTCCCCTAGCCTGCAGGCTAGGGCACCCCTAGGCTTTCGGCTCGGGCTCCCCTAGGCTAAGGCTCGGGCTCCCCTAGCCTGCAGGCTAGGGCACCCCTAGGCTTTCGGCTCGGGCTCCCCTAGGCTAAGGCTCGGGCTCCCCTAGCCTGCAGGCTAGGGCACCCCTAGGCTTTCGGCTCGGGCTCCCCTGGCTAAGGCTCGGGCTCCCCTAGCCTGCAGGCTAGGGCACCACTAGGCTTTCGGCTCGGGCTCCCCTAGGTAAGGCTCGGGCTCCCCTAGCCTGCAGGCTAGGGCACCCCTAGGCTTTCGGCTCGGGCTCCCCTAGGCTAAGGCTCGGGCTCCCCTAGCCTGCAGGCTAGGGCACCCCTAGGCTTTCGGCTCAGGCTCCCCTAGGCTAAGGCTAGGGCTCCCCTAGCCTGCAGGCTAGGGCACCCCTAGGCTTTCGGCTCGGGCTCCCCTAGGCTAAGGCTAGGGCTCCCCTAGCCTGCAGGCTAGGGCACCCCTAGGCTTTCGGCTCGGGCTCCCCTAGGCTAAGGCTAGGGCTCCCCTAGCCTGCAGGCTAGGGCACCCCTAGGCTTTCGGCTCGGGCTCCCCTAGGCTAAGGCTAGGGCTCCCCTAGCCTGCAGGCTAGGGCACCCCTAGGCTTTCGGCTCGGGCTCCCCTAGGCTAAGGCTAGGGCTCCCCTAGCCTGCAGGCTAGGGCACCCCTAGGCTTTCGGCTCGGGCTCCCCTAGGCTAAGTCTAGGGCTCCCCTAGCCTGCAGGCTAGGGCACCCCTAGGCTTTCGGCTCGGGCTCCACTAGGCTAAGGCTAGGGCTCCCCTAGCCTGCAGGCTAGGGCACCCCTAGGCTTTCGGCTCGGTCTCCCCTAGGCTAAGGCTAGGGCTCCCCTAGCCTGCAGGCTAGGGCGCCCCTAGGCTTTCGGCTCGGGCTCCCCTAGGCTAAGGCTAGGGCTCCCATAGCCTGCAGGCTAGGGCGCCCCTAGGCTTTCGGCTCGGGCTCCCCTAGGCTAAGGCTAGGGCTCCCCTAGCCTGCAGGCTAGGGCGCCCCTAGGCTTTCGGCTCGGGCTCCCCTAGGCTAAGGCTGGGGCTCCCCTAGCCTGCAGGCTAGGGCGCCCCTAGGCTTTCGGCTCGGGCTCCCCTAGGCTAAGGCTAGGGCTCCCCTAGCCTGCAGGCTAGGGCGCCCCTAGGCTTTCGGCTCGGGCTCCCCTAGGCTAAGGCTAGGGCTCCCCTAGCCTGCAGGCTAGGGCGCCCCTAGGCTTTCGGCTCGGGCTCCCCTAGGCTAAGGCTAGGGCTCCCCTAGCCTGCAGGCTAGGGCGCCCCTAGGCTTTCGGCTCGGGCTCCCCTAGGCTAAGGCTAGGGCTCCCCTAGCCTGCAGGCTAGGGCGCCCCTAGGCTTTCGGCTCGGGCTCCCCTAGGCTAAGGCTAGGGCTCCCCTAGCCTGCAGGCTAGGGCGCCCCTAGGCTTTCGGCTCGGGCTCCCCTAGGCTAAGGCTAGGGCTCCCCTAGCCTGCAGGCTAGGGCGCCCCTAGGCTTTCGGCTCGGGCTCCCCTAGGCTAAGGCTAGGGCTCCCCTAGCCTGCAGGCTAGGGCACCCCTAGGCTTTCGGCTCGGGCTCCCCTAGGCTAAGGCTAGGGCTCCCCTAGCCTGCAGGCTAGGGCACCCCTAGGCTTTCGGCTCGGGCTCCCCTAGGCTAAGGCTAGGGCTCCCCTAGCCTGCAGGCTAGGGCACCCCTAGGCTTTCGGCTCGGGCTCCCCTAGGCTAAGGCTAGGGCTCCCCTAGCCTGCAGGCTAGGGCACCCCTAGGCTTTCGGCTCGGGCTCCCCTAGGCTAAGGCTAGGGCTCCCCTAGCCTGCAGGCTAGGGCACCCCTAGGCTTTCGGCTCGGGCTCCCCTAGGCTAAGGCTAGGGCTCCCCTAGCCTGCAGGCTAGGGCACCCCTAGGCTTTCGGCTCGGGCTCCCCTAGGCTAAGGCTAGGGCTCCCCTAGCCTGCAGGCTAGGGCACCCCTAGGCTTTCGGCTCGGGCTCCCCTAGGCTAAGGCTAGGGCTCCCCTAGCCTGCAGGCTAGGGCACCCCTAGGCTTTCGGCTCGGGCTCCCCTAGGCTAAGGCTAGGGCTCCCCTAGCCTGCAGGCTAGGGCACCCCTAGGCTTTCGGCTCGGGCTCCCCTAGGCTAAGGCTAGGGCTCCCCTAGCCTGCAGGCTAGGGCACCCCTAGGCTTTCGGCTCGGGCTCCCCTAGGCTAAGGCTAGGGCTCCCCTAGCCTGCAGGCTAGGGCACCCCTAGGCTTTCGGCTCGGGCTCCCCTAGGCTAAGGCTAGGGCTCCCCTAGCCTGCAGGCTAGGGCACCCCTAGGCTTTCGGCTCGGGCTCCCCTAGGCTAAGGCTAGGGCTCCCCTAGCCTGCAGGCTAGGGCACCCCTAGGCTTTCGGCTCGGGCTCCCCTAGGCTAAGGCTAGGGCTCCCCTAGCCTGCAGGCTAGGGCACCCCTAGGCTTTCGGCTCGGGCTCCCCTAGGCTAAGGCTAGGGCTCCCCTAGCCTGCAGGCTAGGGCACCCCTAGGCTTTCGGCTCGGGCTCCCCTAGGCTAAGGCTAGGGCTCCCCTAGCCTGCAGGCTAGGGCACCCCTAGGCTTTCGGCTCGGGCTCCCCTAGGCTAAGGCTAGGGCTCCCCTAGCCTGCAGGCTAGGGCACCCCTAGGCTTTCGGCTCGGGCTCCCCTAGGCTAAGGCTAGGGCTCCCCTAGCCTGCAGGCTAGGGCACCCCTAGGCTTTTGGCTCGGGCTCCCCTAGGCTAAGGCTAGGGCTCCCCTAGCCTGCAGGCTAGGGCACCCCTAGGCTTTCGGCTCGGGCTCCCCTAGGCTAAGGCTAGGGCTCCCCTAGCCTGCAGGCTAGGGCACCCCTAGGCTTTGGGCTCGGGCTCCCCTAGGCTAAGGCTAGGGCTCCCCTAGCCTGCAGGCTAGGGCACCCCTAGGCTTTCGGCTCGGGCTCCCCTAGGCTAAGGCTAGGGCTCCCCTAGCCTGCAGGCTAGGGCACCCCTAGGCTTTCGGCTCGGGCTGCCCTAGGCTAAGGCTAGGGCTCCCCTAGCCTGCAGGCTAGGGCACCCCTAGGCTTTCGGCTCGGGCTCCCCTAGGCTAAGGCTAGGGCTCCCCTAGCCTGCAGGCTAGGGCACCCCTAGGCTTTCGGCTCGGGCTCCCCTTGGCTAAGGCTAGGGCTCCCCTAGCCTGCAGGCTAGGGCACCCCTAGGCTTTCGGCTCGGGCTCCCCTAGGCTAAGGCTAGGGCTCCCCTAGCCTGCAGGCTAGGGCACCCCTAGGCTTTCGGCTCGGGCTCCCCTAGGCTAAGGCTAGGGCTCCCCTAGCCTGCAGGCTAGGGCACCCCTAGGCTTTCGGCTCGGGCTCCCCTAGGCTAAGGCTAGGGCTCCCCTAGCCTGCAGGCTAGGGCACCCCTAGGCTTTCGGCTCGGGCTCCCCTAGGCTAAGGCTAGGGCTCCCCTAGCCTGCAGGCTAGGGCACCCCTAGGCTTTCGGCTCGGGCTCCCCTAGGCTAAGGCTAGGGCTCCCCTAGCCTGCAGGCTAGGGCACCCCTAGGCTTTCGGCTCGGGCTCCCCTAGGCTAAGGCTAGGGCTCCCCTAGCCTGCAGGCTAGGGCACCCCTAGGCTTTCGGCTCGGGCTCCCCTAGGCTAAGGCTAGGGCTCCCCTAGCCTGCAGGCTAGGGCACCCCTAGGCTTTCGGCTCGGGCTCCCCTAGGCTAAGGCTAGGGCTCCCCTAGCCTGCAGGCTAGGGCACCCCTAGGCTTTCGGCTCGGGCTCCCCTAGGCTAAGGCTAGGGCTCCCCTAGCCTGCAGGCTAGGGCACCCCTAGGCTTTCGGCTCGGGCTCCCCTAGGCTAATGCTAGGGCTCCCCTAGCCTGCAGGCTAGGGCACCCCTAGGCTTTCGGCTCGGGCTCCCCTAGGCTAAGGCTAGGGCTCCCCTAGCCTGCAGGCTAGGGCACCCCTAGGCTTTCGGCTCGGGCTCCCCTAGGCTAAGGCTAGGGCTCCCCTAGCCTGCAGGCTAGGGCACCCCTAGGCTTTCGGTTCGGGCTCCCCTAGGCTAAGGCTAGGGCTCCCCTAGCCTGCAGGCTAGGGCACCCCTAGGCTTTGGGCTCGGGCTCCCCTAGGCTAAGGCTAGGGCTCCCCTAGCCTGCAGGCTAGGGCACCCCTAGGCTTTCGGCTCGGGCTCCCCTAGGCTAAGGCTAGGGCTCCCCTAGCCTGCAGGCTAGGGCACCCCTAGGCTTTCGGCTCGGGCTCCCCTAGGCTAAGGCTAGGGCTCCCCTAGCCTGCAGGCTAGGGCACCCCTAGGCTTTCGGCTCGGGCTCCCCTAGGCTAAGGCTAGGGCTCCCCTAGCCTGCAGGCTAGGGCACCCCTAGGCTTTCGGCTCGGGCTCCCCTAGGCTAAGGCTAGGGCTCCCCTAGCCTGCAGGCTAGGGCACCCCTAGGCTTTCGGCTCGGGCTCCCCTAGGCTAAGGCTAGGGCTCCCCTAGCCTGCAGGCTAGGGCACCCCTAGGCTTTCGGCTCGGGCTCCCCTAGGCTAAGGCTAGGGCTCCCCTAGCCTGCAGGCTAGGGCACCCCTAGGCTTTTGGCTCGGGCTCCCCTAGGCTAAGGCTAGGGCTCCCCTAGCCTGCAGGCTAGGGCACCCCTAGGCTTTCGGCTCGGGCTCCCCTAGGCTAAGGCTAGGGCTCCCCTAGCCTGCAGGCTAGGGCACCCCTAGGCTTTGGGCTCGGGCTCCCCTAGGCTAAGGCTAGGGCTCCCCTAGCCTGCAGGCTAGGGCACCCCTAGGCTTTCGGCTCGGGCTCCCCTAGGCTAAGGCTAGGGCTCCCCTAGCCTGCAGGCTAGGGCACCCCTAGGCTTTCGGCTCGGGCTGCCCTAGGCTAAGGCTAGGGCTCCCCTAGCCTGCAGGCTAGGGCACCCCTAGGCTTTCGGCTCGGGCTCCCCTAGGCTAAGGCTAGGGCTCCCCTAGCCTGCAGGCTAGGGCACCCCTAGGCTTTCGGCTCGGGCTCCCCTTGGCTAAGGCTAGGGCTCCCCTAGCCTGCAGGCTAGGGCACCCCTAGGCTTTCGGCTCGGGCTCCCCTAGGCTAAGGCTAGGGCTCCCCTAGCCTGCAGGCTAGGGCACCCCTAGGCTTTCGGCTCGGGCTCCCCTAGGCTAAGGCTAGGGCTCCCCTAGCCTGCAGGCTAGGGCACCCCTAGGCTTTCGGCTCGGGCTCCCCTAGGCTAAGGCTAGGGCTCCCCTAGCCTGCAGGCTAGGGCACCCCTAGGCTTTCGGCTCGGGCTCCCCTAGGCTAAGGCTAGGGCTCCCCTAGCCTGCAGGCTAGGGCACCCCTAGGCTTTCGGCTCGGGCTCCCCTAGGCTAAGGCTAGGGCTCCCCTAGCCTGCAGGCTAGGGCACCCCTAGGCTTTCGGCTCGGGCTCCCCTAGGCTAAGGCTAGGGCTCCCCTAGCCTGCAGGCTAGGGCACCCCTAGGCTTTCGGCTCGGGCTCCCCTAGGCTAAGGCTAGGGCTCCCCTAGCCTGCAGGCTAGGGCACCCCTAGGCTTTCGGCTCGGGCTCCCCTAGGCTAAGGCTAGGGCTCCCCTAGCCTGCAGGCTAGGGCACCCCTAGGCTTTCGGTTCGGGCTCCCCTAGGCTAAGGCTAGGGCTCCCCTAGCCTGCAGGCTAGGGCACCCCTAGGCTTTGGGCTCGGGCTCCCCTAGGCTAAGGCTAGGGCTCCCCTAGCCTGCAGGCTAGGGCACCCCTAGGCTTTCGGCTCGGGCTCCCCTAGGCTAAGGCTAGGGCTCCCCTAGCCTGCAGGCTAGGGCACCCCTAGGCTTTCGGCTCGGGCTCCCCTAGGCTAAGGCTAGGGCTCCCCTAGCCTGCAGGCTAGGGCACCCCTAGGCTTTAGGCTCGGGCTCCCCTAGGCTAAGGCTAGGGCTCCCCTAGCCTGCAGGCTAGGGCACCCCTAGGCTTTCGGCTCGGGTTCCCCTAGGCTAAGGCTAGGGCTCCCCTAGCCTGCAGGCTAGGGCACCCCTAGGCTTTAGGCTCGGGCTCCCCTAGGCTAAGGCTAGGGCTCCCCTAGCCTGCAGGCTAGGGCACCCCTAGGCTTTCGGCTCGGGCTCCCCTAGGCTAAGGCTAGGGCTCCCCTAGCCTGCAGGCTAGGGCACCCCTAGGCTTTAGGCTCGGGCTCCCCTAGGCTAAGGCTAGGGCTCCCCTAGCCTGCAGGCTAGGGCACCCCTAGGCTTTAGGCTCCCCTAGGCTAAGGCTAGGGCTCCCCTAGCCTGCAGGCTAGGGCACCCCTAGACTTTAGGCTCCCCTAGGCTAAGGCTAGGGCTCCCCTAGCCTGCAGGCTAGGGCACCCCTAGGCTTTAGGCTCCCCTAGGCTAAGGCTAGGGCTCCCCTAGCCTGCAGGCTAGGTCACCCCTAGGCTTTAGGCTCCCCTAGGCTAAGGCTAGGGCTCCCCTAGCCTGCAGGCTAGGGCACCCCTAGGCTTTAGGCTAGGGCTCCCCTAGGCTAAGGCTAGGGCTCCCCTAGCCTGCAGGCTAGGGCACCCCTAGGCTTTAGGCTCCCCTACGCTAAGGCTAGGGCTCCCCTAGCCTGCTGGCTAGGGCACCCCTAGGCTTTAGGCTAGGGCTCCCCTAGGCTAAGGCTAGGGCTCCCCTAGCCCGCAGGCTAGGGCACCCCTAGGCTTTAGGCTCCCCTAGGCTAAGGCTCGGGCTCCCCTAGCCCGCAGGCTAGGGCCCCCCTAGGCTTTAGGCTAGGGCTCCCCAAGGCTAAGGCTCGGGCTCCCCTAGCCCGCAGGCTAGGGCTCCCCTAGGCTTTAGGCTAGGGCTCCCCAAGGCTAAGGCTCGGGCTCCCCTAGCCCGCAGGCTAGGGCCCCCCTAGGCTTTAGGCTAGGGCTCCCCAAGGCTAAGGCTCGAGCTCCCCTAGCCCGCAGGCTAGGGCCTCCCTAGGCTTTAGGCTAGGGCTCCCCTAGGCTAAGGCTCGGGCTCCCCTAGCCCGCAGGCTAGGGCCCCCCTAGGCTTTAGGCTAGGGCTCCCCAAGGCTAAGGCTCGGGCTCCCCTAGCCCGCAGGCTAGGGCTCCCCTAGGCTTTAGGCTAGGGCTCCCCAAGGCTAAGGCTCGGGCTCCCCTAGCCCGCAGGCTAGGGCCCCCCTAGGCTTTAGGCTAGGGCTCCCCAAGGCTAAGGCTCGAGCTCCCCTAGCCCGCAGGCTAGGGCCTCCCTAGGCTTTAGGCTAGGGCTCCCCAAGGCTAAGGCTCGGGCTCCCCTAGCCCGCAGGCTAGGGCCCCCCTAGGCTTTAGGCTAGGGCTCCCCAAGGCTAAGGCTCGGGCTCCCCTAGCCCGCAGGCTAGGGCCCCCCTAGGCTTTAGGCTAGGGCTCCCCTAGGCTAAGGCTCGGGCTCCCCTAGCCCGCAGGCTAGGGCCCCCCTAGGCTTTAGGCTAGGGCTCCCCTAGGCTAAGGCTCGGGCTCCCCTAGCCCGCAGGCTAGGGCCCCCCTAGGCTTTAGGCTAGGGCTCCCCTAGGCTAAGGCTCGGGCTCCCCTAGCCCGCAGGCTAGGGCCCCCCTAGGCTTTAGGCTAGGGCTCCCCTAGGCTAAGGCTCGGGCTCCCCTAGCCCGCAGGCTAGGGCCCCCCCTAGGCTTTAGGCTAGGGCTCCCCTAGGCTAAGGCTCGGGCTCCCCTAGCCCGCAGGCTAGGGCCCCCCTAGGCTTTAGGCTAGGGCTCCCCTAGGCTAAGGCTCGGGCTCCCCTAGCCCGCAGGCTAGGGCCCCCCTAGGCTTTAGGCTAGGGCTCCCCTAGGCTAAGGCTCGGGCTCCCCTAGCCCGCAGGCTAGGGCCCCCCTAGGCTTTAGGCTAGGGCTCCCCTAGGCTAAGGCTCGGGCTCCCCTAGCCCGCAGGCTAGGGCCCCCCTAGGCTTTAGGCTAGGGCTCCCCTAGGCTAAGGCTCGGGCTCCCCTAGCCCGCAGGCTAGGGCCCCCCTAGGCTTTAGGCTAGGGCTCCCCTAGGCTAAGGCTCGGGCTCCCCTAGCCCGCAGGCTAGGGCCCCCCTAGGCTTTAGGCTAGGGCTCCCCTAGGCTAAGGCTCGGGCTCCCCTAGCCCGCAGGCTAGGGCCCCCCTAGGCTTTAGGCTAGGGCTCCCCTAGGCTAAGGCTCGGGCTCCCCTAGCCCGCAGGCTAGGGCCCCCCTAGGCTTTAGGCTAGGGCTCCCCTAGGCTAAGGCTCGGGCTCCCCTAGCCCGCAGGCTAGGGCCCCCCTAGGCTTTAGGCTAGGGCTCCCCTAGGCTAAGGCTCGGGCTCCCCTAGCCCGCAGGCTAGGGCCCCCCTAGGCTTTAGGCTAGGGCTCCCCTAGGCTAAGGCTCGGGCTCCCCTAGCCCGCAGGCTAGGGCCCCCCTAGGCTTTAGGCTAGGGCTCCCCTAGGCTAAGGCTCGGGCTCCCCTAGCCCGCAGGCTAGGGCCCCCCTAGGCTTTAGGCTAGGGCTCCCCTAGGCTAAGGCTCGGGCTCCCCTAGCCCGCAGGCTAGGGCCCCCCTAGGCTTTAGGCTAGGGCTCCCCTAGGCTAAGGCTCGGGCTCCCCTAGCCCGCAGGCTAGGGCCCCCCTAGGCTTTAGGCTAGGGCTCCCCTAGGCTAAGGCTCGGGCTCCCCTAGCCCGCAGGCTAGGGCCCCCCTAGGCTTTAGGCTAGGGCTCCCCTAGGCTAAGGCTCGGGCTCCCCTAGCCCGCAGGCTAGGGCCCCCCTAGGCTTTAGGCTAGGGCTCCCCTAGGCTAAGGCTCGGGCTCCCCTAGCCCGCAGGCTAGGGCCCCCCTAGGCTTTAGGCTAGGGCTCCCCTAGGCTAAGGCTCGGGCTCCCCTAGCCCGCAGGCTAGGGCCCCCCTAGGCTTTAGGCTAGGGCTCCCCTAGGCTAAGGCTCGGGC